>NC_081323.1:68972689-69298939 GCF_026419965.1 Kogia breviceps
AACTCAGGTAGTGTGACTCCAGGGCTTGAGCTCCTAACCACTATTACTCTGCTGTCTCCCAGACCAAAATGAAAGTGGTATTACTTGTACTTGAATTGTACAAATACAGGTGACTTACTTTCACTTATTGTGTTTTATCTGTTTTACCCTTCTCTATTATCTGACTCTTTTTTAACAAGCATGAATTACTTTAATAACTATATGTAAGTACAAAGCTATTTTAAGGAGAGGCTTAAAGTCTGACTCCTTAGGTTAGACCACATTGATCATCTATGAACTGGCTCCCACTTCTCCTCTCATATCTCTATTGCTCTGCAACATGCAGTCTTGACTGGAGCCAAACCAAACTAAGTGTTTAGACACAATGTTTCCTCCTACCTGGCTGACTCATTATTTTCAAGGTTCAAGTCCATTATTTTCATCTCAGTGATGCTATCTCCAAAACTCTCCAATCCCCAAGGCAGTTAGTTAGCCTCTTTTGCTCTCCCTTACCTTTATAGTAGCACCCACATTATATTGGAATTACCTGTTTCTGCATTTTTCCCCCCTAGTAGAATGGACTTCTTGAGAGCATGAGTCATGTTTTATTCATCCTGCTATCCCTAGCACATAACCAAGTGTCTATAATTAAGGTTCTGTATCAGTGTTTATTAAATATCCTATTAATAATGTCATATCACAGGTTGTTGTTTTAGAACTTCACTTCTAATTCGTAAGAACCCTCCTTATGTTTAGAGTCTGCTAAAATAATAGAAACTAGAATATTTTAAAATTTGCTGTGTTTTGTTGTTGTTCTTTATAATCATAATTTGTTATACTCTGATTTATCTTTGCAGAAAGCCCGCTTATCTACCATTTTATTTACTGAAAACCGTGAAATAACTCATGACCAGCTATGTGAATTGCTGAAGTATGCAGTTCTGGGCAAATCCAGTGTTCCTAAACCTAGGTATGAGAAGAACGTAAATGGTGGGTATAGACCTGAGGTTTCATATTGGTATCTAGAGGACCATGTCTACCTAACGTTTTCTGTTTGCCCCACAGAATGTCCTAAATTTTTTTTTTACAAAGTTGCCAACAATTTAAATTGAGAGTCCCTTTATATCCATATTTTTTACTTCTTCGAAAAACTCTGGCAACTGTCCCTATGGCAACAATTTGTTGAAGTTGAATAGTGGCCTCCTGTTATAGATGTACACTTCAGTGTTCCACCTGGTCTGCTTCCTTTATTTACAGTATCTGTCTGGCTGCTATAGGTACTTTGGTTTATAACCTCCAGTGGAGACCTGATTGAAGTAACATGATCATGTATTAAGAATCCCAATCTTTTTTCTTCTTTTACAAATCAAAGGCAAAGAGAATTTTACTATTCTGATATCCTCAATGCCATTATTAAATGTCAAATGAAAATTGCATTTCTATATGTACCAATACACAGTAGAGAGATTTTCATATGTACACTTCCGCCTGGGGGTGGAGTGGCTACATACCTCAAAAGCCCGCTTCTGCCTTAACAGATACTATCATTGCTCTGTCACTTTATCTGAACTGGCTTTCTGGAAGCCGGTCATGTTACTGGCTTAAGGAGGACTGTAGAGCAGATTGGGATCTTGAAGATATGCGTTTGTAAACTGAGCTTAATTAGTTCCAATTTAAAACAAATCTTAATAGAATTTTGGATTTGAATGCATTGTGTTTCACTTGGTATTATACTTGATTTGAATGGAATAAATAATTATCTCGAGATCTTTATTTGAATTCTGTGCAGTAATAGCTGTTCTCCATTTCCAGGCATTCAGTGAATGATGATAAACTCCAATATCTGTTTGCTCAGTGCTTTTTTCACACTTCCCTTCTGTATGTCTGTAACTGATTTGATGGTATCAGTCTTAGCTTTGTTGTTTTGATTTTTCAACAGCTGGTGCCAGCTTTTTCACCAAAACCACCTGAACAACGTGGTGGTTTTTATACTGCAGGGAATGAGTCAGCTACACTTTTACAGGTTCTATTTGGAGTTTGGGTCTCTCCGAAAGACATTCAGACACGTAAGTTAAGAAAACTTTGTATTTGGACCTGAGTCAGGTCCTCACACTCAGAGATTAGTGCACATGTCTCGAATTGTGCTCCTTGGCAACCTGATTGAACAAGCAATAGAAGTTGTAGAAAGCTAAAAAGATTACGCTTGATACCTGAGATTTGATTGTTGAAATTAGATTTATCTCTGATTTTTTTCTTTGGTAATCTAGGCAAAACCCTTAATCCCAGATTGCAGTCTAGTTCCCAGATTGTAGTTGATATTGTCACATTTTATTTGGGCTTTGGCGTTTTCAAAACTTGTAAAATTTACATAAAATCTATATTTTTTGGCCTCTCTTGACAACATCACAAGATTAGGTTCCCTTAAAACAGTATCTGGAGCTGAATAGCAACTGTCTTTAGAAAGGGCATGTGCTCTCCATTTTACCATAGCCTCCTCCATTCTTTATCAGACTGTTTGATCCATTTACCCCTGAGAGCATTTGAATTGGTGAGCCCTAACCTAACCCCCTTGGGTCTCCATTTTCTTTTTTGCTTTCATTTATTGAACACTATCTATGTGCTAGGCCCGATATTAATCATACTGTATGCATCATCTTTAATTCTTACAATAGTCCTACAAGAGGTACTTTTTTATTCCCATTTTATACATAAGGAAACTAAGTAACACACCCAAGTTACAGCTAGTAAGTGGAATTTACAGCTGGAATTGAAGCCCAGGTGAGCCTGAGACTTGAACTCTCAATCTCATTGCTTTTCTGTGTCATCCACCTGGCATGTTATCCACTAAAGTAACAGATATGAAAGTGCTTTGAAAAATATAAGGAACTTTGCTTTTCTAAGTTATACATTTTTGTAATGTTTGTTTCTTTTGTATACTGTGTAATTAGAGAAGCAAAGAAAACTTCTGGGGTAGGATAAATGTGGCTTCACTTATTTAGTCACTTTTACAATTTAAGGGAACAGTCCTCATTTTACAGTGCAAACAATTAAGGTCCAGATCTTTCATAGCACTGAGCTGACAATAAAAGTCTAGGTTTGACAGTATTTTAACTGTTTTCAAGCATTTTTGTAAAAACCTATTATGTATTTTCAGAAGTTCTGCTTGTCTCCCCCATCATCTGATTTCCTAGCTGATATCATTGGGCTGCAAAAGAAACAAATAATTGGGGATCTGCCTAAAGGAATGGAAGGTATGACTATAAGTAACTTAAGCAGAAAAGCAATTTTGTGTGTGTGTGTGTGTGTGTTTTAAGGAAAAAATGGGTAAGTACCAAAGGGGATAAGGTAGCCAGAAACATAACCAGGGTTCATGCCTCAGAAATCATTTGGTTAGGTTAGATAGCTAAGTCTGCTCCCTGGATATCACTGACACTGGACTCAAACTGTCACTGGGTCTTTGTACCCACAAGTGTACACATGGGAAGGAAGATCTTGCTTTTGACTAATGTAGGGGATAGTCACTAATACTACTCACAGTGGGAAATAGACAGATTTGGATGCTGGCCAGCTAAAGTATAAATATCCATGATAGCAGTGTTTTTCAAACTGGGTTGTGTCTTGTTAGCAAGTTATAGCTGACCTTCTCTTTTGGGGGGAGAGGAGGTGAGTGATGGAATAGACCTCAATAGTTCATTGCACATAGTAAGGTAAGTATTGTTCAATAATGCTTTTTGTATGTTTGTTCAGAAATAATTAAATTATTGAATAGTTGCACTGAGGGGACAGGAAAAAGTGGTGAGGAATAACTAGTGATTCCTTTCCATATCCTCCATGACTGTGTTTCCTGTTATCTTCTGTCTCAAAAGCATCTAACTTCCTGCCTTTCCATTCCCCTTTCCTTCTAATAGATGTCCATATCGGACCTGCAGCTTTGTTTAATTTGACCTCCACTGTATTTTAAACATCTTTGAGTGAATAACAGAGTAGTCATTATGAGATTCAAAACTCAGGTAAAGACATTGAGTTGTAAAAGAAAGGATGTAATCAGAAAAAAGAAATTGATGTGACTGAAGAATATAGATTGTTGAGGATGATTAGGGGGAGGAGATGGAATAAGAGGGCGGGTAGAGGCTTAGAGGTATGTTAAATCTTTGTCTTGCAGGCTGTAAATGCCATGCTAAGTACTCTGGATTTTATCCTGTAAGCATTGAGGAGCTAGAGGGTTATAGCTACTTCTCTGTCCTCCTAAGGATTTTGCTTCATTTTCCCAACCTAAATAAATATCGAAGTCCCCGAGATATAGTCCATACACTTTGATTTTTCTTCAGTTCTCTTTTGAAATATTCATCTGTTCTTCCCCAGTTTATCCATTACTCTTCTGTGGATAACTCCTCTGTCTTTAGGTTTGATATCCCAAACGCCAGGCCTGCATTTTCAACTGCCTGCTGGTTGTTGCTACCTGGATACTCCACTGTACCCTCAGTCATAGCATATATAAAAGCATTTTTCTCAGGCTTCCCTGGTGGCGCAGTGGTTGAGAGTCCACCTGCCGATGCAGGGGACATGGGTTCATGCCCCTGTCCGGGAAGATCCCACATGCCGCAGAGCGGCTGGGCCCGTGAGCCACAGTTGCTGAGCCTGTGCATCCGGAACCTGTGCTCCGCAACGGGAGAGGCCACAACAGTGAGAGGCCCATGTACCAAAAAAAAAAAAAAAGCATTTTTCTCATCCCTAAATAATAGACTCCCAACTTCAAATCCCCTTTTCTGTTGGTACTGTTTTTCTCTAAGCCACCAGTATTGAATTTTAGAATTACTTTTCTTTTGGCTCCCCATACCCAATCTTCATGGTTCATTCCCTTTGCTATTAAGAATCTATTCAAATGTTACTTTATCAGAGAGACCTTCCCTGATTATAAAATATATGACATTAACCCTTTTCCTGCCCCAGCACTCCCTTTCCTCCTTTTTCTCCTTTACTTTTCTCCATAGTCCTTATCCTCACCTGCTATATTATTTATTTGTTTGTTTATTGTCCATCTTCCCAACTAGAATTTAAGATAATTTTGTTAATTTTGCTCATTGGGGAATCTACTGGCTAGAGCAATGCCAGGGATATAATAAGTACTCAGTAAATATATTGTTGACTGAATTGAATTACCCTGTCACTATGCTGTACCAGTTTTTCCTTTTTTGTTTGTTTGTTTGTTTTGCGGTACGTGGGCCTCTCACTGCTGTGGCCTCTCCCGTTGTGGAGAACAGGCTCCGGACGTGCAGGCTCAGTGGCCATGGCTCACGGGTCCAGCCGCTCCGCGGCATGTGGGATCTTCCCGGACCGGGGCACAAACCAGTGTCCCCTGCATCGGCAGGTGGACTCTCAACCACTGCGCCACCAGGGAAGCCCCAGTTTTTCCTTTTTTAAAGAAATATTTATTTGTTTGCACTGGGTCTTAGTTGCGGTTTGTGGGCTCCTTAGTTGTGGCAGGCAGACTCCTTTAGTTGCGGCTTGAGAGCTCCTTAGTTGTGGCATGAGAACTCTTAGTTGAGGCATGCATGTGGGATCTAGTTCCCTGACCAGCGATCGAACTCAGGCCCCCTACATTGGGAGCGCAGTCTTAACCCGTGCCCCCTGCATTGGGAGCCAACAGGGAAGTCCCTCTACCAGTTTTTCTTGTGTAATGTTTCTTTCTTATAACCTTTTTCCTCCTTCCATCATCTTAAACCAGACTCTTTTTTTTTTTTTGCCAGAATTATTGCAAAGTCATTTCTCATTTCTCTCTCTACTTCATTTTCCACATATCTTTGAGGTTGATCTTTCTTTTTTTTTTTTTTTTTTTTCCGGTACGCGGGTCTCACTGTTGTGGCCTTGCCCGTTGCAGAGCACAGGCTCCGGACACGCAGGCTCAGCGGCCATGGCTCACGGGCCCAGCCGCTTCGCGGCATGTGGGATCTTCCCGGACCGGGTCACGAACCCATGTCCCCTGCATCAGCAGGCGGATTCTCAGCCACTGCGCCACCAGGGAAGCCCTGATCTTTCTTAAAGTACTGTTTGCTTATGCCACTTCCCTTCTCAGGAACTTTCTGTTGCTCCACCTTATATATGGAACGATGGACTAAAGTTCAAACTCTTGAGCCTGGCATTCGCAATGGTCTACAATTCACTTTTATCCTCCTCTTTCAACCTTGTTTCTTATACTGCTCTTCTACAAAGACCGTTTTTTCTCCCCGACTGGTCTAGTCACTACCATACCAAGTTTGCTTTGCACATTTCTGTCTTACCTGGGATGCCCTCTTTCCTTACTTCTGATTCTTTGGCTCTTTTGGTTGCAAGGACCAGGCACTCACTGAGGCCACCTTAAGTGAGAGGGTATTATTTGAAGGATGCATGTGGACTAGAAAGTCATCAAGAATCTAAGTGCCTCTGGTGAAGAGCTGTTCTCCATCCCTTTCATGGCATCTTAGCTTCTTTGTTTTCTGTTCTAACTGGTGTGTTCTCTTTATTTCCTAGTTCAGTTCTGGAAGCAAGCAATCTGATCAGCTTAGCTAATTACCCTTGTCCCTTTTGAGCATGTCTTGACAAGGAATATCAAGTCACTGGTCAGTTTATAGATGGCTCCCTCTTTAGCCAAATCCCCACTCTTAATCCAATCAGTAACCAGCCCTGCGTAAAGAACCAGCACCCCTGCTGGTGCTTGAGCAAGTGGTTAGGGGTGCAGTAGATTTAGCTAGAATGGGCTATTAGGAGTGGCAGACACTAACGGACTGGTCTAATACACCAAATATCTGAATTCTGCCTTTTCTTTAAGACTCAGCTAATCTTCTCTTGAACCATCTCTAACCATCTCAGCCAGTATATTCTCCCTTTCCTTTTATAGCTTTCATTATTATAACCCATTTGAGACTTATTTTCTCTTTGTGTTCTTTATAAGTGTATGAGAGTGCAAGCTCCTTTAAAGTTGGGGCTGGGTCTTAAAAATCTTTGGTCTTCATCATGCTTACCCTATACAACATTAAAAGGATATGTCCTTTGAGGCCTCTTAAACGCAGATTCTAACATATGTATGATTGTCCTTGCTTCAGGGTCTTTACCTTCTTCCAGCTCAGAAGTCAGCATCATCCTGCAGAATGACCCCATCGTTCAAAAGTATGGCTCTAAGAAAGTAAGCTTGACCAGATGCCTTCTCACAAAGGAGGAAATGAAAATGTATCACTTTCCATTACAAGGTTGGTTTAGATTTAACCTGATGTTGGTAACAATGGAATATCTATCAGTTTATTTAAAAATATTACTGTTGAAAGTTCATTTTTATGGGCTGCTTTCCAAGTGATTTATTCCATCTTCTACTAAAGAGGAAATACTTTCAGTGCAATGTTTCCTAAAGTGTAGGATGTGTACCATTATTGATTTTAGGTAGTATGTAAACATGACCTTAAATATTGTGGGAAAATTATTCCTTTTTCATTTTTCTTTCATTCCTTGGTATATTGAAAAAAAGTCAGTATGTCTTTAAAACTTTAACACTTCTCTGGTACTTCTAATCCTCCTCCCACCCATCCCACCCCCATTTTCTTTAATAAATAGGACAAGTCTAGGCTCAGAGCCTTGGTCCGTTATGTAGCAAGAATTTAATAAAAATTCTTTTATTTATTACCTCTTAATCACAGCAGTCATGTTAAAATTCCTTAAAAAAAAAAAAAGCCCTATTGAGTTATGATTAACCTACCATACAGTTCACCCATTCAAAGTATACAATTTCAGTAGTTTCTAGTATGTTTACAGTTTTTCAACCATCACCACAACCAATTTAGAACATGTTCATCACCCCAAAAGAAACCTGTACTATAGTTTCCTCCCAGTGCCTTTTAGCCCTAGGCAACTATTAATTACTTTCTGTTAATAGATTTACCTATTGTGAATATAAATGGAATCATACAATATGTGGTCTTTTGTAACTGGCTTCTTTCACTTAGCATCAAATTTTCAAGGGTCATCCATGTTGTAGCATGTATCATTACTTCATTTATTTTCATTCTAATGATATTCCATGTATGGTTATACATTTTATTTATCCAGTCATCAGTTGATGACATTTGGGTTGTTTCCACTTTGGGGCTGTTATAAATAATGCTACTTTGAATATTCAGATACAAGTTTTTGTGTGGACATATGTTTTCATTTTTCTTGAGTATATACCTAGGAGTAGAACTGCTAGATCCTATGGTAACTCTATGTTTAACCTTTAAGGAACTATCAGACTGTCTTACAAAGCAGCTGCACCATTTTACATTCCCTCCAGCAATGTATAAGGGTTCCAGTTTCTGCACATCCTTACCAACACTTGCTATGCTCTGCCTTTTTGATTATACCCATCCTAGTGTGTATGTGAAGTAGTATCTCATTGTGATTTTGGTTTGCATTTCTCTGATGGCTGATGATATTGAGCATCTTTTTATATGCTTATTGGCCATTTGTATATTTTTTCAGATCCTTTGTCCATTTCTTAATTGGGCTGTCTTTGGGGAGTTAATAGTTCATATATCATAGTATTGCCATGAGGATTAATTGAGTTAATGTACAAAATGAGCTTAGCATGGGGCACATAGTGCTTTAAAAAAGTACTAATAATATAGATAAGGAGGGCAGCACGTATAATATCTCCAGGATTTGGGGGTACTCCTTTCTGGTCTAGACTGTATTTTGATTCTTTTAATTGTAATCAGTTGAAAATTTCAGGGTACTGTGACATAGAAACTGGTCAAAGCTTTTCATACTCCCCTTAGTTTCTTGTCAAATAAGATCTAGGTATTACCTTTACTGTTTCAGCCTCTATCTGAAGGTAGGAATCTTCAATGATTCAGACACTTGGGCCTCTGAGCTGAATGTGCCTGATTATTGACTTAGAGTACACAATGGAAGGGGTACCCTCAGCCTATATCTGAGCCTCTGTAGGGAATTTTCAGGCTATGATTCCAGAAAATGAGGCACGTTTCTACAGAGAGATCTTGGAGAAATTTTAAGGGTAGAGTTGAGTACAAGAGTGTATATGGTGAATGTTAAACATTCTGCCTACCATGAAATCCTTTTAAATCTCTGCTATGATGGAATCTCATTCCTACTTTTTCTTGTTTTATTTAGGAAAGAAAGATGCCACATGCAGTCATTTGCATACTTTATTCATCCTTCCTTAGTGCCTACATGGGAAAGGTCCAGTGACTTTGGATTTAGCCACAATTTAATTATAATTTCTAATAAGGAGGAAAATATTGTTACTTGGTAACTGCAAAGAAGTCTAGGCCCTCATATCTCCAATAACAGCAGCCTACATTATTCTACCAAAATGTAAAAATGAGTAGATGGAGAAAAAATTAAGGACAGACATTGTCTCTTATTTAATTTTATATTTCAAGTGTCTGACATAGAGAAGGTGCCCCACAAACGTGGTATCTCAGTTTCCCCTGGATGAATATAGGAGTAATTTTTACAATTTCTAGTTCTAAAGGCAAATATTTTACTCCTTTTTGTCCTAGGTTTTCCTGACTGTGAAAACTTTGTGCCTACAAAATGTTGTGGTCCTATAACCGACAACAGTCCTCTCTTTGGGCTTGACTGTGAAATGGTAAGTACTGCTTTTGATTTTTCAGCTAGAGTGTTGCAAACTAGGGTCTAGTTTTCTTGAGTGTGTTCAGTTCTAGTATTCAGTTTAAATAACTGAAAGTAGACCCATTTAATCACATTTTAGAAAAACTGGATCTTTGCTCCAGGATGAGAAATAAATATCACATAAGTTTTCTAACTAGTTGATATATTTAATCTAATTTTTGAATATTACTAGAAGTTGATTACTTCTGTCTTTTGAACAAGTGTTTTGTTGTTGTTGCCTTGAAGACTTTGCCTGAATTACCATTGGTTTGGCTTAGTTTTACACATTTAAGATTAGAAGTAGGATTTTCCTGCTTAAACTCCCGTTGTGTTTTACTTTGTCTAATTAGTAAGTCTCCTTTCAGAGGCAGTGTATCCGCTCTCACTTAGTACTCAAGTAACAGTTTCTCAACACTGAACAGAGTGGCTAAGAGCTAAGGATTTGGAGTCTGTCGTATCAGGGTGTGTATCCTGGCCTTGCCTGTCACCTTGGACAAATTCCCTAATTCTCCCTCTGTGAAGCAGGGATAATATGAGAGGCTACTTCATGGGGTTATTATGAGGTGGTATATAAAATGCTTAGTATTACATTAGATAATAGAGTGCGCTAATAATTATTTTTTGTGGTACTTAGCATAATACTGGATTGTAGTACACAGTAAATAGTACAATTATAATTGATGTTATTATTTCTGTCCCTCTGGGGCACATCCTTCCCAGAGAAATTGTACTGTGTTGGTTACTTTTTTTTTTTTTTTTTTTGTGGTACGCGGGCCTCTCACTGTTGTGGCCTCTCCCATTGCGGAGCACAGGCTCCGGACGCGCAGGCTCAGTGGCCATGGCTCACGGGCCCAGCCGCTCCGCGGCATGTGGGATCTTCCCAGACTGGGGTACGAACCCGCGTCCCCTGCATCGGCAGGCGGACTCTCAACCACTGCGCCACCAGGGAAGCCCCTGTGTTGGTTACTTTAAGTGTAATGTTCAACAGCCTGCTTAGCTTTAATTTCATTCATATTGGATTCTCTAGTCAGCAAAAGGCTGTGCCATTGTCGCAGAGTAGATTAGAGTAGATGGCAGTTGATGTAGTCTTGAATAATGAGAGGAAGCAAGAGTTTCCACAGTTTAGCAGCCTATCTACATCCTGGTCTTTCAGTGCCTGACATCCAAGGGGCGAGAACTAACACGCATCTCATTGGTTGCTGAAGGAGGCTTCTGTGTTATGGATGAACTTGTTAAACCTGACAACAAGATTGTGGACTACCTCACCAGGTATTTTTCACCCTGCCTCCAGCTCTCTATAGCTGTCAGACTAGAGTGGAATGAGACTTAACAGGAATAGCCTGTAGCTTCTGTTTAGTTAGGTATTATCTACTTATTTATTATCAAAGAAAAGGCTGGGGTGCTACAACCAGAAATTTTAATACTGAAATTGCACAATGTCGGTATTTAATGCTCTTACCTTTCTTGCTCTCTAATCTTCCTGTGACCTAAGTCACCAGAATATTATCTTCCTTGTCATAGAATCTGACAGTTGTAATCGTTATCTAGCAACTTCCAAACAGCTTTGCTCTCTGATGAGACCCCATCTGAAAAATCTGCAAATCTTCTTCTGGCAGTCAAATGATTTTAGAGCTTAATCTGCCTTGACCTCAGAAACAAAAACAAAACTAAGTGTTTCCACAACAGAAATTTGAAGCTCAAAAATTTTCCTCTGTCTTTCCAAAGATTAGCAAGTAATTTCAGAATGTACACCCTACAGTGATTAGGCAAAGAAAAACCAGTGAAACATTACCGTTGCTGCCCATTGTAGTTGCACCTATCAATTCATGCTTACTTAGGCACAGAGAGGCCATGATGATGATAAAGACTCTGCTGTTGGCAGACATGACAATTAGACAATATTTTTAGGGAAGAATCATATGTGACAAAGATGTATGTATAAGGGTATTTGTCATAGTATTGCAGAAATATGGGACTATGAATGAAAGTAGGGGGTTGGTTAGAATGTTATATTTATCTATGGAGTACTCTAACCATTTAAAAGGATGTACTGAAATAGATTTATTGATGTGAAAACTTGTTCATGATATATAGCACATGTTATGATCATATTATAAAGTAGCATAGGCATTATGATTGCTTTTTCTGGGGCTGTGCCATGTGGCTTGCAGGATCTTAGTTTCCTGACCAGGGATTGAACCCATGCCGGTGGCAGTGAAAGCATGGAGTCCTAACAACTGGACCGCCAGGGAATGCCCATGATTATATTTTTATAAAAATGAAACATATACATGAATATATATGTTTCAAAAAATATGATAGAATATTTACCTAAAGTGTAAAAAATGATCTCTGGGTGGTAGGATTATGGGCAGTTTTTAACTTCTTCTTTGTTATTTGATTTTCAACCTTGTTACACTGAGCATTTATTAATTTTTTATTAATTTTTAAAAATATTCTTTTTGAAATGACTTTCCGGGGAGGAAAGCTTATTTATATCCTGGTCTGTCCATTTCTCTTTTTTTATGGAAAGTTTCTCAGGAATCACAAAGAAGATTCTTAACCCAGTGACAACCAAACTCAAAGATGTACAGAGACAGTTAAAAACACTGCTTCCTCCCAACGCTGTGTTAGTGGGCCACTCCTTAGACTTAGATCTCAGAGCACTGAAAGTGAGTATCTGATTTAGGACTTAGTTTTTCTAGCATATGTGCCTGTTTCATTAATCTCAGATCTAAAGCCTTCTGTCCCCCAACCCACCTGTTTTTTCCTTTAGCATAGGATGCTACTCATTCTTTTCTCTTTCCTTCTCAGATGATACATCCATATGTTATTGATACATCATTGCTTTATGTCAGAGAGCAGGGCAGAAGATTTAAGCTCAAGTTCTTAGCCAGAGTTATTTTGGGGTAGGTTTGTTTGCATATTATAATATTGTCCTGATAGACTGCACATAAGTTAGAATATTATATCTTATTTAATGCATATTGCAACGTTCAGCCTCTCTCCTTTCCCACTTAGTTTGTAAACATTATTATGAATGCTGAGATCCTAACTTCAGAGAGAAGTATGACTCAGAAATGAAAAAACTGTGGGAATACAAAAAGTAGTTGCATTCATAGCTGAAGGTTGATGGATAGAACTGGACAGAGAAGAGGCAGAAGTTACACAAAATTTCGAAACATAATGTTCCTATATTGAATGTATCCTATTATGTACAAACACATATTGTACAAAGATATTCATTATAGTATGATTTAAAATAGCCCAAAAGAATTCAGATATTCTACAGGACTAGTTAAATAAATTATGGTTATCTGCATGACTAATACTTTGTTACTGAATATGATAGATCTTTATGTGCTAATAAGGGGACCTCTAAGATGCTACTGAGAATAAAATGGAGATGCAGAACAAGATGTGTAAATACTGAGATATTGATTGATGTAGATTAGATTTAGATATATCTATAGACATAAACATGTATTTTTTAAGATTTTAAAAAACAAAGGATTTTTAATTATATAATAGACTCTTGTATATAATAGAAAATTTCTGGAAGGTAACTTTAAAACAACAGCTACGTCTAAAAAATGAGACAAGGGGTTGGCTGGGGAGTTTACCAGAGACTTTTTATTGAGTAGCCTTTGATGATATGCTTGCTGTAAACAAAGCCATTCCTGATCATTCTCTACCCTCAGTACCTCTCAGGTCCTGGCACTAAGTAATAAAGGAATCTTGATTGTTGTGACTCAAATCTAATTACTAGAATACTGAAATTCTACATGTAGCCAGAATATTTGGGATGAAAGAATCTGTCATTAAAAATGCTCCCAGGTATGTCAGTTTTACCTTGACTTTCCAGGAAGGATATACAGTGTCCAGACAGGTTTGGTCATGATGCCACAGAAGATGCTAGAACAACCCTTGAATTGGCTCGGTATTTCCTCAAATATGGCCCAAAGAAGGTTAGTACCTTTGCTTTCCTTAAAATTATGAGACTAGAACAGAGTCACAGACCACCATATCCTGCTGTTACCTTTCTTTACAAAAATGGCAGTGTAATTCAAGGTGAACATGTATTTGAAATTAAGACCTGTATCACTAGCATCATTTAGTGGTTAAATATGTAGTCTCTGAAGTTGGACTTCCTTGTTTTTAAATAGGTCTGGCTATATGATATCTAGGGCAATTTCTCAGAGCAACTTTAGTTTCTAGATCTGTAAAATGGGAGCACACTTCTCTAGGATATTGGTGAGGGTAAATGAGATATTATGTAGTATAAAGCTCTTAGCACAGTGCCATGAATATATTAAGCACCATAATGTGGTGTTAATTGTTGTAGCTGAGGGACATCCCTGGTGGTCTGGCGGTGAAGACTCTGCATTTCCACTGCAGGGCGCACGGGTTTGATCTGTGGTTGGGGAACTAAAGATCCCACATGCCACTTTTAATTCATTGTAGCTGATGCTAATAATTGTGATAATTATAAAAATCTAGATAGATTTTTGCTCTCTTGGGGTGTGAGTAGCATATCATTGTTTCAAAAGCAGTTCAGTGGGCCTGGATTAGAACAGCACATAAAAGAGGCATTGAAGAGGATGTAGTTTCTGACAGACTGTGTTATAACACATTCTAACCTATTAGATTGTCCCATTGTGTGATATTTTCTAACATGACCCCATTATGAAATAAATGGTAGTCCATATAGAATAATAAAAAGCCAAAATAGTATTTTGTGTCATGGTGATAGAAAGACATTGTAAAATATCTTATGCAGCATGTGAATAATGGCCAACATTCACTGAGATCTTACGAAATGTACTATTCTAAAATGCTTTATGTACATTATCTTATCCTTATAGCAACCCTATAAGTTAACTATTGATATTATTATATATATGATCGTTAAGAGGTTTTGAAAGGTTAGTAACTTATTGAGGGTCCTACAGTTAAAGGCAGAACCAGGATTCAAACCAGGGTCTGTCAGATTCTAAAGCCTGTCTTTGCTGTACATGAGGAATTAGCAAACCTTTTCTGTAAAGGCCAAATAGTAAATATTTTAGGCTCTACAGACCATACTGTCTCTATCACAGCTACTCAACTTGCTGTTGGTAGTGCAAAAGCAGCTATAACAGTATGTCAATAAAAGGACACAGCTGTGTGCCAGTAAGATTTTATTTACAAAAAACTGACATTGGGCTGGACTTGATCCAATGACTGTAATATGCCAACCCCTGCTCTAAACCACTGCACTGAGGTTCTAAAAACTTGGTCTCAGGACCCATTTATCCTCTAAGAGCTTTTGTTTTTGTGGGTCATATCTATCAACATTGACCATATGAGAAAAATTATATTTACTAATTTGTTGAAAATATTTTTTAAAGTCATGTTAACATAAAAATGTATTTTTATGGAAAAAGCATTTTCAAAAATATTAATAAGAAGAGCGTCATTGTTTTACATATTTTGTAAATCTCTTTAATGTCTAGCTATTAAGCTCCTATTAAGGAGACTAGTGACTCTCTCATATCTGCTTTTACATCCAATCTGTTGTGTTATATAGTTGGAGAAGACAGGACCTTGTAAACTTCCCCCTGAAAGGGTCTCTGGAACCCCTAGGAGTTCTCAAGCCACACTTTGAGAACAGTTGCATTCTATTATGCTGCCACTTGATTTCCAGGAAAAATTGCATCTCACTTGAGTAAAATCTCAGGAAATCTGAATTAAGGATGGACTTTAGTTAATAATAAGATACCAGAAAAGAATCTAAAAAAGAGTGGATATATGTATAACTGATTCACTTTGCTATACAGCAGAAACTAACACAACATTGTAAATCAACTATACTCCAATAAAAAATTTTAGAAAAAAAATAACATATCAATAGTGGTTCATTAATTGTGTCAAATACACCATACTAATCTAAGATAGTAATAATAGTTGAAAATGGCAGTTGGATATATGTGGGAACTCTGTACTGTCTTTGTAGTTTTTCTGCAAATCTAAAATGATTCTAAGTAAAAAGTCTGTATCTCTACACATCAGAACTCCCAAGTGGGCTCCCACTTTATGGAAAGAGAATAAACTAGAATACTTTTCATGATTTTGTGTTAATCCAATAAAGTCTTTTTTTATATTGCCATGAAAGCCATTCTTTTATAATTTCCAAAAGTTGCATGTTTGCAGAGAAGTAAGTTTTAAGTGACTTTGGAATGAATGATGAGCCAAAATTGACATTGCTTTTCACTTAACCATACTTGGCCCTTTCCCATATTCATGTCACTACATCAGCAGCTGGTAACATATTGCCATTCTTGGCTAAGCAGCCAGAAACCATCTGGTAACTATTGAACCCAGCCTGGGACTGTGGTAACAGCAAAGTCACTGTCTACAGAAACAGAGAACACCACTTGAGTGGGTTTTTCTTGGATTTTTGGGGGGTTTGGGTGTTTTTTTGTTTGTTGGTTTCTTTTTTTTTTTTTTTAGCCTCAAATACTTTGCAAGATATTAAATGATTTTACCACTTTATTTTCCTTCAGATTGCAGAACTAAATCTGGAGGCACTAGCTAGTCACCAAGAACTAGAAGCAGCAGGCCTAGGGCCGAGAAATACAGCAGAAGTAGTTCAGCAGCTAAACACAAGGTAATATTTTTCAGTTCTGAATAGTCACAAAGACAAATGGAGTATCTGGTTTCTTATTTAACAACAAAACCTGGAATATTTTTTTCCTCCTTTGAGTCTATTGAGAAATGTTTACCAATAATATGAGTAACATTCTTCCATTAGAAAAACCATGGATGGAAAAATACCACCTACTGCCCTAAATAGCATCTGTTCTTCCGATTTTCTGAATCTGTTGATTGGTCTTAAAATAACTCACTTTACAAAAAAAGTAAGACATTGACATACATTGAACTAAGTGGCATTGGGGGAGATGATAAGACTAGTGAGTATTTTGATTAGACGTGTCGGCTATAGCCTTGATGTATTGCCCAGATTGGGAAAAAAACAAACAAAAAACAGACTCAGAAGAGGTTTGTCTCCATACCATAGTAAATGTATCAGATCCTTAGAATCTAGCCTAAATTTTGATAAAGAGTTTTGAGTATATTTTTTGTTTATCCTTCCTCTCCCTAAATGTAGAGCAACAATGTTCAATATGATTTCTGTAATGGTGGAAATGGTCTATATCTGTGCTGTCCAATAAGGTCCATACATGTGGACCTTATAGTACATGTGACTAGTGCAATTAAGGAACTGAATTTTTATTTTATTTAATTTTAATTTAAATAACCACACGTTGCTAATGGCTACCAGGTTAGACAGTGCAAGTATAGAGAAGTAATTCTTGGGTTAGGGAAAACTGTTGTTCCTACCTTGATCTCTTCTCCTTCTTTACAGTGTTATAGAATGCTTGGACTCAATGGGCCAGAAGCTCCTTTTCTTGACTCAGGAGGCAGATGCTACTGAACTTTCTTCTTCCAAAAACTGTCAAACTATTAAGTGCCTTTCAAATAAAGAGGTGAGTGACCCAGTATCTCTTTGGAGGTTGCATTCAGAGTAGAGGGTAATGTAACCCTTTGCAAACCATGCAAGTATCAAGCTTTTTTTCATCAGCAACCTTGGCTACCATTAGCCAGTCTGGCTTCTACCTCAAATTTTGTGTGGAGCACTTTTAGTCTCAATTACCCCATAGGAGCAGAACTGTCAGCTGCCAGTGTCTGTTTCCAGATTCTAGCAGGCCTGTGGCTTTGGCCTTGCACACCACTTTGAATTTCTATTCTTTTTTCTGGTTCATGGAGATGTTTATCTTGGTTTTTAGCCTGACTATATCTTTTTGGTTTTCCTATATATATATATATATATATATATTTTAATATATTTAAATATATTTAATATATTTAAAATATTTTAATATTTTAATATTTTAATTTAATATATTTAATATATTTTACCTATTTTTTTAAATATATTTTACCTATCATAGCTATATGTGTATAGCAGAAGGGATGCATCAAAACATGAACTTATGTCATCTTGTTCAGAGGCTCTGTAATTTTTTTTAAGCATTTTATTTGGAAATAATTTCAAACTTACCGGAAACTTCCATGAATGGTGGAATATCTGTATACCTTCTATCTAGATTCATCTTCTGTTAATACTCTGCGTCATTTGCTTTATTATTTGTGTGTGTGCTCCTGCACTTTTTACACTTTCTTGCTCTCTCTTCCTATGTCTATATGACATTTCATTTTTTAGTTTCCTTTCGTCTGGAACCATTCCTCAATCTTTCTTTGTCTCTCATGACATTGGTAATTTCATTTTGGATTTCCTCATGATTAGATTCAGGTTATGCCACAACAAGAGTCCCTCTCTTGTGTTTATTTTGATGACCTTAACAAGATGTTGGCTAGTTTTTCCACTGTAGAGTTACTATTTTTTCCCTTTGCTTTGAATAAATAATACGTGAGGATATACTTTAAGAATAGCAAATATCCTGCTTTTCATCAAAATCCCCATCTCCTCTTATATTTAGCAAAAACTGATGATTCTTACCTGAACCAGTTTTTACTGTGAACCAGTTTTTATTGTACAATGATGGTTTTCCAACTCTATATATTTCCTCCATATTAACTAGTTGTTACTCAGTATTCTATGAGCAAGAGTCCTCCCTTTACCTTATTTGTTCATTCATTCATTAATTCTGTGTGGACTCATGGATTCCTGTTTATTTCAGTGGTTTATAATTTATAATTGTACTAAATTGTTTTGGTTTACACATTTCTCAGATTTGGTAAGCAGTAGCCCCTTCAAGCTGGCCCCTCTGTCCTTGTGACATGCACCCATATTTTTTTTTCAGCATTTTCTTCCTACTGGCACAATAAGAAAGTCAGGTTCATCTTTGTATTAGAAACCAAGATCTGGGTGCTGGGTGTGCATATTTTTACTGGGATGTCTTTGTTTCTAGCCCCTCAAAGCAGACAGAGTTAGGAAATATATGCATGTAGGTAGGATATGCGCGCGCACACACAAATATGTATGTACACACAAATACATATTTAAGAAATCACGTGTCTATACCAGTACCTCTAATTTCAGCCCTTGCACAGGATTCTTCATTGCTTTTCCTCATTTCATCTTTGTATCTCCCTTTATAAGTTACTTGGATTCCTTTTTTCCTCCCCTTCAGATGAGCTCTTATGCATTTAGAATACAGTTGGGTTCATTTATTTCAATTTGCTTTTAGTTTTAGTATTTTTTTCCTTTCTTCCATCCTTGTTGATTTATTTTTTGGATCTATAGAACATTAACATGCTTCCAAAGACTACACAAACAAGTATACTAAAAGAAGTGTCATTCCTTCTCATATCTATTTAACCCAGTCCACCCTCCACCTATCTCATGTAAGTAAATAACGTTGCTTTCTCATTTATCCTTCCTTTGTTCCATTTTTTGTAAAGAAAAGTAGATATATATACGCTTTCTTATTTCTTTTTCTTTCTTACACAGAAGATAACATACTATATAAATAAAATCTTTTGCAGTTGGCTTTTTTCCCTTAACAAGATGTCCTGGAAATCATACCAGCACATAAGGTTCCAGCTTCCCATTTTTGCATATGGATATCCAGTCTTCCCAGTCTTATTTTTTTGAAGAAACTATCCATTTCACATTGAATGTTCTTGGTACCCTTGTCAAAGATCACTTGACCATATACACACAGCTTTATTTCTGAACTCTCTTTTGTTCCATTAGTCTGTTTGTCTGTCTTAATGCCAGTACCACACTGTTTTGATTACTGTAGTTTTTAATATGTTTTGAAATCAAGAAGTTTGTGTCATCTGACTCTTTTTCAGGATTATTTTGGCTATTCAGAGTCCTTTGAGATTCCTTATGAATTTTAGGATGATTTTCTTCTTTTTCTGCAAAAAATGACATTAGGATTTTAATAGGGATTGAATTGAATCCATAGATTGCTTTGTATACTGTTGACAACAATAGTGTGTTCCAGTCCCTGAACATCGAATGTTTCCTTTTATTTGTGTCTTAAAATTTCTTTCAGCATTGTTTTATAGTTTTTAGCATAGAAGTGTTTCACCTCCTTGGTTCGGTTTATTCCTAAGTATCTTATCCTTTTTTGATGCTATTGTACATGAGATTTTTTTCTTTCTTTTTTTTTTTTTTTTTTTTTTGCGTTACGCGGGCCTCTCACTGTTGTGGCCTCTCCTGTTGCGGAGCACAGGCTCTGGACGCGCAGGCTCAGTGGCCATGGCTCACGGGCCCAGCCGCTCCACGGCGTGTGGGATCTTCCCAGACCGGGGCACAAACCCATGTCCCCTGCATCGGCAGGCGGACTCTCAACCACTGCGCCACCAAGGAAGCCCGAGATTTTTTTCTTAATTTCCTTTTTTGATTGTTCATTGTTAGAGTATGTAGAAACACAATTGATTTTTTTGTGTGTTGATTTTGAATCTTTCAAATTTGCTGAACTCATTGATTAGTCCTGACATTGCTTGTGTAGAATTGTTAGGGTTTTATACATGTCCTCTGTGAACAGAGAGAGCTTTTCCAATTTGGACGGCTTTTGTTTCCTTTTCTTACCTAATTACTCTGGTTAGAACTCTCAATACTGTGTTGAATAGAGTGGCAGGAGCAGGCATCCTTGTTCCTGATCTTAGAGAAAGTTTTCAGTCTTTCACCTTTCAGTGTAATGTTAGCTGTGGGCTTTTCATATATGGCCTTTATTATGTTGGGGTAGTTTCCTTCTTTTTCTAGTTTGAGTGTTTTTATCTCGAAAGAGTTTGAATCTTGTCAAATGCTTTTTCTGCATCAGTTGAATGATCATGTGGTTTTGTCTTTCATGCTGTTAATGTGGTATATTACATGGAATTGTTTTCATACATTGAACCGTCCTTGCATTCCAGGAATAAATCTCACTTGGTCGTGGTGTATAATATTTTTAATGTGCTGTTGAATTCAGTTTGCTGACATTTTGCTGTTTAAAGTAATCACTAGATTGGAAGGACTATTTCCATTTTGTTGTTTTCTGTATGTCTTACAGCTTTTTGTCCCTCCTCTCCTTTCTACTGTCTTCCTTTGGGTTTTTTTTTTTTTCTGGTAGAGACATGCTTTGATACCCTTCTCATTTCCTTTTGTGTATGTTCTATAGATGTTTTCTTTGCAGTTATTGCAGTTACATAAAACATCTTAAAATTATAACATTCCATTTTAAACTGATAGCAGTTTAATTGCATACAAAAACTGTACTCCTATAAGCTCTACCCCCTCAACTTTGTTACTGATATGATAAATTGCATCTTTATATGTTATATGCCCATTAACATAGGCATATAGTTATTTTTTTCATGTTTTTGTCATTTAAGTTCTGAATAAGAATTAAAAGTGAATTTATACACCAAAGTTACATTAATACAGGTTATTATATGTGTCCATAATTATTACCTTAACTGGAAAACTTTTCCATGTTGTTGTCTAGTATCCTTTCATCTTGAAGGACTCCCTTTAGCATTTCTTATAAGAGCAGGCCTAGTGATAATAAACTTTCTTAACTTTTTTTTTTCCCCTGCATTTTTGAAGCATATTTTGCTGGATACAGTTTTCTTGGTTGATGGTTGTTTTTTGTTTTTGTTTTCTTTTTTTGGTTGATGGTTTTTTTATTTTATCACTTTGAATATATCATGCCACTCTCTTCTGGCCTGCAAGGTTTCTGTTAAGAAATCCACTGATAATCTTATGAAAGCTTCCTTGTATGTGATGATTTGCTTTTCTCTTGCTGCTTACAAGATTCTCTAATTTTGACTTTTAACCATTTGATTGTAATGTGTCTTTGTGTGGGTCTCTTTGGATTTATCTTTCTTGGAGTTCTTTTAGCTTATTGAATTTGTATGTTCATTTCTTTCCTCAGATATGGAGGGGTTCCAGCCATTATTTCTTCAAATAAACTCTCTGCTCCTTTCTCTCTTCTTCTGGGACTCCTATAATTTGTAAATTGGTCCTAAGGATGGTGTGTCCCAAAGGCTCTCAGACTCTGTTTCCTTTTCTTCATTCTTTTTTTTTTTTTTTTTTGCTTTAACTTAATGATTTCAAAGATCTGTTTTCAAGTTTGCCTGATCAAGTCTGATGTTGAACCCCTTTAGTGAATTTTCCAACTCACTTAATGTATTTTTCAGCTGCAGAATTTGTTTGGTTCTTTTTTCTTTTTTTTTGAATTTTATTTTATTTATTTATTTATACAGCAGGTTCTTATATGTTACCTGTTTTATACATATTACTGTATATATGTCAATCCCCAGCTCCCCCAATTCATCCCACCACCACATCCCCACCACCTGCTTTTCCCCCTTGGTGTCCATACGTTTGTTCTCTACACCTGTGTCTCTGTTTCTGCCTTGCAAACTGCTTCACCTGTACCATTTTTCTAGATTCCACATATATGCATTAATATATGATACTTGTTTTTCTCTTTCAGACTTACTTCACTCTGTATGACAGTCTCTAGGTCCATCTGCGTCTCTACAAATGACCCAATTTCGTTCCTTCTTATGGCTGAGTAATATTCCATTGTATATGTGTACCATATCTTCTTTATCCACTCGTCTGTTGATGGGCATTTAGGTTGCTTCCATGACCTGGCTATTGTAAAGAGTGCTGCAGTGAACACTGGGGTGCATGTGTCTTTTTGAACTACGGTTTTCTCTGGCTATATGCCCAGTAGTGGGATTACTCGGTCATATGGTAATTCTATTCTTAGTTCTTTAAGGAACCTCCATACTGTTCTCGATAGTGGCTGTATCAATTTACATTCCCACCAGCAGTGCAAGAGGGTTCCCTTTCTCCACACCCTCTCCAGCATTTGTTGTTTGTAGATTTTCTGATGATGCCCATTCTAACCGATGTGAGGTGATAACGTCATTGTAGTTTTGATTTGCATTTCTCTAATAGTGATGTTGAGCAGCTTTTCATGTGTCTCTTGGCCATCTGTATGTCTTCTTTGGAGAAGTGTCTATTTAGTTCTTCTGCCCACTTTTTGATTGAGTTATTTGTTTTTTTAATATTGAGCTGCATGAGCTAATTATATATTTTGGAGATTAGTCCTTTGTCCGTTGATTCGTTTGCAAATATTTTCTCCCATTCTAATGGTTGTCTTTTCATCCTGTTTCTAGTTTCCTTTGCTGTGCAAAAGCTTTTAAGTCTCATTAGGTCCCCTTTGTTCTTTTTTTTTTTTAATTTCCATTACTCTAGGAGGTGGATCAAAAAAGATCTCGCTGTGATTTATGTCAAAGAGTGTTCTACCTATGTTTTCCTCTAAGAGTTTTATAGTGTCTGGTCTTACATTTAGGTCTTTAATCCATTTAGAGTTTATTTTTGTGTATGGTGTCAGGGAGTGTTCTAATTTCATTCTTTTACATGTAGCTGTCCAGTTTTCCCAGCACCACTTATTGAAGAGACTGTCTTTTCTCCATTGTATATCTTTGCCTCCTTTGCCATAGGTTAGTTCACCATAGGTGCGTGGGTTTATCTCTCGGCTTTCTATCCTGTTCCATTGACCTGTATTTCTGTTTTTGTGCCACTACCATATTGTCTTGATGACTGTAGCTTTGTAGTATAGTCTGAAGTCACAGAGTCTGATTCTTCCAGCTCCATTTTTTTCCCCTCAAGACTGCTTTGGGTATTCGGGATCTTTTGTATCTCCATACAAATTTTAAGATTTTTTGTTCTAGTTCCGTAAAAAGTGCCATTGGTAATTTGATAGGGATTGCATTGAATCTGTAGATGGCTTTGGGTAGTGTAGTCATTTTCACAATATTGATTCTTCCAGTGCAAGAACATGGTATATCTCTCCATCTGTTGGAATCATCTTTAATTTCTTTCATCAGTGTCTTATAGTTTTCTGCATACAGGTCTTTTGTCTCCCAAGGTAGGTTTATTCCAAGATATTTTATTCTTTTTGTTGCAGTGGTGAATGAGATTGTTTCCTTAATTTCTCTTTCTGATTTTTCATTGTTAGTGTATAGAAATACAAGAGATTTCTGTACATTAATTTTGTATCCTGAAACTTTACTAAATTCATTGATTAGCTCTACTAGTTTTCTGGTAGCATCTTTAGGATTATCTATGTAGAGTGTCATGTCATCTGGAAACAGTGACAGTTTTACGTCTTTTCCAATTTGTGTTCCTTTTATTTCTTTTCCTTCTCTGATTGCCATGGCTAGGCCTTCCAAATCTATGCTCAATAATAGTGGCAAGAGTTGACATCCTTGTCTTGTTTCTGATCTTAGAGGAAATGCTTTCAGTTTTTCACCATTGAGAATGATGTTTGTTGTGGGTTTGTTGTATATGACCTTTATTATGTTGAGGTAGGTTCCCTCTGTGCCCACTTTCTGAAGAGTTTTTATCATAAATGGGTGTTGAATTTTGTCAAAAGCTTTTTCTGCATCTATTGAGATGATCATATGGTTTTTATTCTTCAATATGTTAATATGGTGTATCACATTGATTGAGTTGCATATATTGAAGAATCCTTGCATCCCTGGGATAAATCCCACTTGATCATGGTGTGTGATCCTTTTAATGTGTTGTTACATTCGGTTTGCTAGTATTTTGTTGAGGATTTTTGCATCTATATTCATCAGTGATATTGGTCTGTAATTTTCTTTTTTTGTAGTATCTTTGTCTGGTTTTGGTATCAGGGTGATGGTTGGATTTGTAGAATGAGTTTGGGAGTGTTCCTTCCTCTGCATTTCTTTGGAAGAGTTTGAGAAGGATAGGTCTTCTCTAAATATTTGATAGAATTCACCTGTGAAGACATCTGTTCCTGGACTTTTGTCTGTTGGAAGATTTTTAATCACAGTTTCAATTTCATTACTTGTGATTGGTCTGTTCATTTTTTCTGTTCATTTGTCTATTTCTTCCAGGTTGTCCAATTTATTGGCATAGAGTTGCTTGTAGTAGTCTCTTACGCTTCGTATATCTGGGGTGTCCATTGTAACTTCTCCTTTTTCCTTTCTAATGTTATTGATTTGAGTCCTCTCCCTCTTTGTCTTGATGAGTCTGGCAAAAGGTTTGTCAATTTTGTTTATCTTCTCAAAGAACCAGCTTTTAGTTTTATTGATCTTTGCTATTGTTTTCTTTGTTTCTCTTTCATTTATTTCTGCTCTGATCTTTACGATTTCTTTCCCTCTATTAACTTTGGGTTTTGTTTGTTCTTCTTTCTCTAGTTCCTTTAGGTGTAAGGTTAGATTGTTTATTTGAGATTTTTCTTGTTTCTTGAGGTAGGCTTGTATTGCTATAAACTTCCCTCTTAGAACTGCTTGGGCTGCATCCCATAGGTTTTGGATTGTCGTGTTTTTGTTGTCATTTGTTTCTAGGTATTTTTTGATTTCCCCTTTGATTTCTTCAGTGATCTCTTGGTTATTTAGTAACGTATTATTTAGCCTTCACATGTTTGTGTTTTTTACTTTTTTTTCCCTATAATTTATTTCTAATCTCATAGCGTTGTGGTCGGAAAAGATGCTTGATATGATTTCAGTTTTCTTTAATTTACCAAGGCTTGATTTGTGACCCAAAATGTGATCTATCCTGGAGAATGTTCCAGGTGCACTTGAGAAGAAAGTGTAATCTGCTGTTTTTGGATGGAATGTCCCATAAATATCAATTAAATCTATCTGGTCCATTGTGTCATTTAAAGCTTGTGTTTCCTTATTAATCTTCTGTCTGAATGACCTGTCCATTGGTGTAAGTGAGGTATTAACATCCCCCACTGTTACTGTTGATTTCCTCTTTTATAGCTGTTAGCATTTGCCTTATGTATTGAGTTGCTCCTATGTTTGGTGCATATATGTTTATAATTGTCATATCTTCTTCTTGGATTGATCCCTTGATTATTATGTAGTGTCTTTTCTTGTCTCTTGTAACATTCTTTATTTTAAAGTCTATTTTGTCTGATACGATATTGCTACTCCTTTCTTTTGATTTCCATTTGCATGGAATATCTTTTTCCATCCCCTCACTTTCAGTCTGTATGTGTCCTTAGGTCTGAAGTGGGTCTCTTGTAGACAGCATATATATGGGTCTTGTTTTTGTATCCATTCAGCGAGCCTGTGTCTTTTTTTTGGAGCATTTAATCCATTCACATTTAAGGCAGCTATCAATATGTATGTTCCTATTACCATTTTCTTAATTGTCATGTGTTTGTTTTTGTAGGTCCTTTCCTTCTCTTGTGTTCCCCACTTAGAGAAGTTCCTTTAGTATTTGTTGTAGAGCTGGTTTGGTGATACTGAATTCTCTTAGCTTTTGCTTGTCTTTAAAGCTTTTGATTTCTCCATTGAATCTGAATGAGCTCTTTGCTGTGTAGAGTAATCTTGGTTGTAGGTTCTTCCCTTTTATCACTTTAAGTATATCGTGCCACTCCCTTCTGCCTTGTAGCGTTTCTGTTAAGGAATCAGCTATTCACCTTATGGGGATTCCTTTATATGTTATTTGTCAGTTTTCCCTTGTTGCTTTTAATAATTTTTCCTTGTCTTTAATTTTTGTGTATTTGATTACTATGTGTCTCGGCATGTTTCTCCTTGGGTTTATCCTGCCTGGTACTCTCTGCGCTTCCTAGACTTGGCTGGCTATTTCCTTTCCCATGTTAGGGAAGTTTTCAACTATAATCTCTTCAAATATTTTCTCGGGTCCTTTCCCTCTCTCTTTTCCTTCAGGGACCCCTAGAATGCTAATGTTGGTGCATTCAATGTTGTCCCAGAGGTCTCTTAGGCTGTCTTCATTTCTTTTCATTATTTTTTCCTTTATTCTGTTCCGCGGCAGTGAATTCCACCTTCCTGTCTTCCAAGTCACTTATCTGTTCTTCTGCCTCAGTTGTTCTCCTGTTGATTCCTTCTAGTGTATTTTTCATTCCAATTATTGTATTGTTCATCTCTGTTTGTTTGTTCTTTAATTCTTCTAAGTCTTTGTTAAACAGGTCTTGCATCTACTCAATCTTTGCCTCCATTCTTTTTCCAAGGTCCTGGATCATCTTCACTATCATTATTCTGAATTCTTTTTCTGGAAGGTTGCCTATCTCCACTTCATTTAGTTGTTTTTCTGGGGTTTTATCTTGTTCCTTCATCTGGTAAAAACTCCTCTGCCTTTTCATTTTGTCTATCTCTCTGTGAGTGTGGTTTACATTCCACAGGCTGCAGGATTGTAGTTCTTCTTGCTTCTGCTGTCTGCCCTCTGGTGGATGAGGCTATCTAAGAGGCTTGTGCAAGCTTCCTGATGGGAGGGACTGGTGGTGGGTAGAGCTGGGTGTTGCTCTGGTGGGCAGAGCTCAATAAAACTTTACTCCCCTTGTCTGCTGATGGGTAAGGCTGAGTTTCCTCCCTGATGGTTGTTTGGCCTGAGGCAATCTAGCACTGGAACCCACAGACTCTTTGGTGGGGCTAATGGCCGACTCTTGGGAGGGCTAACGCCAAGGAGTACTTCCCAGATCTTCTGCTGCCAGTGTCTTTGTCCCCACCGTGAGCCACAGCCACCCCCTGCCTCTGCAGGAGACCCTCGAACACTAGCATGTAGGTCTGGTTCAGTCTCCTATGGGGTCACTGCTCCTTTCCCCGGGTCTTGATGCACACACTACTTTGTGTGTGCCCTCCAAGAGTGGAGCCTCTCTTTCCCCCAGTCTTGTCAAAGTCCTGCAGTCAAATCCCACCAGCCTTCAAAGTCTAATTCTGTGGGAATTCCTCCTCCTGTTTCCAGACTGCCAGGTTAGGAAGCATGACATGGGGCTCAGAACCTTCACTTCCGTGGGTGGGCTTCTGTGGTATAATTGTTCTCCATTTTGTGAGTCACCCACCCGGCAGTTATTGGATTTGATTTTATTGTGATTGGGCCAGTCCTGCCATCTCATTGTGGCTTCTCCTTTGTCTCTGCACGTGGGTTATCTTTTTTGGTGAGTTCCAGTGTCTTCCTATCCATGATTGTTTAGCAGTTAGTTGTGATTCCGGCGCTCTTGCAAGAGGGATGAGCGCATGTTCTTCTACTCCACCATCTTCTCAGGAAATTTTTAGAAGACATCCATTTTACAACATATAATAGTAGCTGTTTCTTGCCTCTGCACCGCCACTCCAAGAGGAGAGGGCAGGCAGGCAGACTGGTGGCACTGCACACTGGCAGCCTGTGGCCCTGCTGGCCTGGGCTCAGCCGGCCGCTCCACCCCACCGCCAGTGCCTCTGCCGCCGCAGTATCTGGTTCCTTTTTATAGTTGCTGTCTCTTTAATGAAATACTCATTTTGTTCATGCATAATTTTCCTGATTTCATTAGTTGTCTGTCTATCTTTGTTCTCTTTTAGGTTTTTTTTTTTTTTTTTGTCAACTATCTCTCCAATTATTAGTGCCTGGCATGGTGGAGGGGAAGACTTTCACCAATCAGCTGAGCCTGAGGTTTCAGGACCTCTCAAACATACTTTGAGGATGTGTCTTCTCTGAGCTTGTGCAGGTGCTTTTAGTTGTCTCATATTCCCTGAGCAGCTTGTCCCTGTTTCTCCTCAGAGCTTGCAATCTGTTGCTCCTCCTGTTATCTGCCTTTGTAACTGCAGCTCTAATGTGCTGTGGTGATTGCATATGTTTTCAGTGGCTTCCAAACAAGGCTGCCAGTCCTTTCAGTGCTCTGAGTCAGGTGAGACAGAAACTAGTCCCTCAGGCAGTGCCAGCCTAGCCATGACATTGGCTGCATGGTCCACTTTTGTTTCTGTCCAGAGGGAAGATCCCCAGTGTGGGAAATTTCCTCTGTGTTGAGCCCTGCTGGGTCAGATAGGGGGGCAGGGACAGATGGGTACACAAAACTACATATTTTCCTTTCCCTTTTGCTAGAATCCCTTCTGGTTGTTGTTGTTGTTTCTGAGTGCTGTAACTTCTCAACTGGTCTCTAGAGTTGTTGCAAAGGTATTCTGGTCTATATAGTGTTAACTTGGTGTCTATGGAAAACTAACAGCCTAAAGCTTCCTTGTACTCTATCTTGCTGATGTCATGCTCTCTTTTTTTTTTAAAGTGTTGGGGTATTTTTTGAGAAAGATGTGCTGGGAAAAAGATGAAGTCTATAATGCTCTTGGAAGGGATTGGTATTTGTTTTATTTTTTTCCCCCCGCAGGATCCTTAATTTCCCTCCTGATTTCTTTATTTCCTTCTTTTCCTTCACTGCAGTGTCTCCAGCAGGGTATTGTCTCTTCTCTGTATATCTGATTCTTCTCCAGAAGCACTGCTTCTCTGAGGCTGTCAAGTCTCTTCCTTGTAGTTAAGTGCCTGAACTATCAAAGTTGTGACCTGTGTTCATTATTTTGGCATTTTGTTGTACTTTCTTTCTGGGGCTGATTTTGTTTGTTTCATCCATGTCTTCCATGCCCCTTGATTTTTTTTTTTTTTCCCAGAGTCTCTTGTGTCTCTTCTCCCTCTCTATTCACAGGCTTGCAGAATTTAACTTGTTTCTTTACTTAGAGGTAACTTGAAGATTGTAGTAGCCTGCTTCTTAGTAATGCTAAAGATCTGGGTCATATGTGATTCTATTCTCTTTCCTGATTATATATGGTTTTTCTACAAGGTTGTGTGGTGTCACCATTTTCTTCTGGACCTTGAAGTCAGCCTCATATTGCTTTTGAATATGGGTAAAAAGACAACCATTGTTTATATTACTGTGGCTCACCTCCATGAGCCACAGTAGACTATTAGGTTCCTGCTTCATCCAGGCTATGATGTTTTCTGCAGGTTCTTGAGCAGGCTAGAGTGGAAATCCCCCTGTTTACCTTCAGCATCGTGCAGTTCTCTTTTGAACCCTTTCCACCCACCCTCAATGAGGAGATGAGCAAAAGAGTAAGTGAACGGGTTCTGCTAGATGATTTATTTGACCTATTATAATCTCCCTCCATTAAAGAAAGTAATACATACTTCATTAAGTTTACTGTATACTTCCCTAAATTTTTTCTATATGTATCAATATATTACCATTTTCATTTTTATAAAAATGGGAATCAGACTATATATACTGTTTTGCAACTTTATTTTTTCCTTTAACAGTATATCTTACACATCTGTTCATAACACTGTATAATCTTATTTCCCTTGTGCTGCATAGTTTTCCACTGTATGATATACCTATTTTCAGCATTTGCACTTTATAAATTTTTGCTATTCCAAATAATGATGCAATGAAATGCCTGTATACAAATCCTTGTACATTTGGCAAGTGTTTGTGTTAAGAAATTCCTTGAAAGGAATTATCCCATGTTTTGACTCATGATTTCTTTAGATTTGACTTAATTCTCTTTCCACATCCACCTCCTTACTATATTCTGTTGTTTTTCTTATAGCTGAAGATCAAGTGGATGGAGATGTCAACTGTCTATGCTGGGCCATTTAGCAAAAATTGTAACCTTAGAGCTCTGAAGAGGCTGTTTAAGAGTTTTGGTTCAGTCCGGTCAGCGACTCTTATTCTTGAAAGCCATCAGGTAATGAGACAAGAAAACTTAGATTTTGACTTTCTAATCTAGTGTGGGAAATTCAGATGCCTTCTAGGGTCCTTCAAGTATTAGTGATTTGAGCTTGATTGTCACCAAATGGAATGTGAGACATTCTCTGTCTCATGGGAACACTGTTGACCCATAAGAATGTGTGCCCCATATTGCCAGATCTTCTGATTTTTTTGTTTTGAGAATCAAGAAGTCTGCCAATTTTCATATTGTTGGCTCCAATTTTTTAAATATTATGTAAGCCAGACAAAAAATACATCTAGTGGTTTAATGTAGTTTATGGGCTTCATGCTTGTGACTTCAGCTTTAAATGATAAAATGCCCTTTCAAAAACAGCAGTAGCTTCCATGTGCCGGGAAGTCTGTAGGGCTTAAATCCAAAGGAGGCTCATAGCTGGATTAAGATACTAGAGGAGTAGGGCTTTTTGTTGTTGTTGCTGTTAGCTCTCCAATCTCTTAGAGTAAGTTTTGTTTATTAGTTTGTTATTTACATAAAAACCCTATAAAGAGTTTAATTATTTTTACTTTTTAAGAAATAATACTTGTATATGATTTTAAAAATTCATACTTTTTAAAAGGATGTAATGAGTAAGCCTCTATCTTCATGGTCATAGCAGGAAGTCAGATAAAGACTAAAGTTACTATATATGAAGCAATAACATTATAACCACTATGAGATAGGAAACCATGAAAAGAATTGAAAATAACTTATAACAGAATATCTGTAGAATGATATACAATAACTGGTAACAATGAAGGCCTCCAGGGAGAGAGGAACTAGGTGACTGGGAACAGGAGTTAGGGGAAGACTTTTCACTGTAAATTTTTTTGTACCTTTAGAATTTCGATATAGGCAACTATTAATCTGGTGCATTAAACTATTATGTGTAATAGCTAATAATATAACTAATAACTATTAGGTTTAGTAACTATTAAAGTGAAGCAAAAATTAAAGTTTCCAAAGTGATCTAACTGCAGAATCCTAGATGTTTAAAATGTGCTTTCCCCCAAATCTTTTATTGTCTTTCCAACACCTAAAAACAGAAATAAAAAGATCCCTGGGAACATAGACTGAGGGATGGGAAAGGGTATTCAAGGGACTGTAACTCCTTCCTGTAAGTTGTCTTGTCTTTTTTTTTTTTTTTCTTTCTTTTTGTAAAGTATACATAAAATTTGCCTTTTAAACCATTTTTACATATAGTTCAGTGTTATTAAGTACATTCTCTCTAGAACTTTTTCATCATCCCATATGAAACTCTGTACCCTTTAAACAGTAACTCCCCAGTCTCCTTTCTCCCAGGCCTATTAACTACTATTGTATTAACTGTCTTATAAGTTTGACTACTCTGTGTATATAAGTGGAATCCTACAATATTTGTCCTTTTGTGTCTGGCTTATTTCACTTAGCATAATGTCTTCAGGGTTCACCCATGATGTAGTATGCATCAGAATTTCATTTCTTTTCAAGGTTGAATTACATTCCATTGTATGATTATACCACATTTTGTTTATCCATTCATCCATCGATGAACATTTGGATTGTTTCCACGTTTTAGCCATTCTGAATAATGCTACTATGAAATGAACATGGATGTACAAGTATTTGTTTGAGTCCCTGTTTTCAGTTCTTTTGGGTGATATACAGATGTGGAATTTCTGGGTTAAATGATAATTCATTTCATTTTTTGAGGAACTGCCATATTGTTTTCTATAGCAGCTGCACCATTTTACATTCCCACCTGCAATGCCAAGGGTTCCAACTTCTCCATATTCCAGCTGACACTTGGGGGGTTTTTTGTTTGTTTGTTTGTTTGGTCTTTTTTGTAGTTTGTTTGTTTTTGTTTTTGGCTGTACCCCATGTGGGATCTTAGTTCCCCGACCAGGGAACAAACCTGTGCCCCCTGCATTGGAAGCTAGGGGGTCCTAACCACTGGACCGCCAGGAATTCCCCTGACACTTGTTTTTGTTGTTGTTTTTGGTTTGGGGGGGGTTGTTTAGATAGTAGCCATCCTAATGGATGTGAAGTATTAATAGTATCTCATGGTTTTGACTTGCAGCTCCCTAATGATTAGTGATGTTGAGCATTTCTTTGTATGCTTATTGGTCATTGATATATCTTCTTTGGAGAAATGTCTATGCAAGTCCTTTGCCTATTTTTTAATTGGGTTGATTTTTTTGTGTTGAGTTTTAGGAGTTCTCTATACATTTTAGATATGAATCCTTCAGTAGACATGTGATTTGCAAATATTTTCTCCCATTCTTTCTGCTGCCTTTTGACATTGTTGATGGTTGTTCTTTGATACACTTTTTAATTTTGATAAAGTTTCACTTCCATATTTTTTTTGTTGTCTGTGCCTTTGGTGTCATATTCAGGAAATCATTGCCAAATCCAATAAAATGAAGGTTTTCTATGGGAGCACTTTAATCTCCATGATGATGCTGTGGCTCAGACCATCACATAGATTTAGACACTCTGGTATTAATCAAGTGCAAAAGCAGTCAATTTGAAGATACAAATTCAGTGGAAGAACTTAACCTCCCCAAGCTTGTAGGAAAGCTGCTTGTCTAAAATTAAGCTAATAAGGCAAATGGGAATGTCTACCTGTGACTTGCAGCGGTAACTTTAGTGATTAATAATAAATGGTATGAAGAGCAAGTTGGGTAGTAAAGAATTTGTTAGTGCTCTCCCCATACCACCCAGGGAGAGAAGTCTTCAATTTTAAGTGACAAGATTATTTTCTGAGAAACCAAGCCCTGAACCATGATGATTCCACTTAAAATTGATGGTCTGTGATCACTGTCTAGCCCAGCACAGCAAGAACATCCGTTCTGGTGGCTCTGGCCACTGTAGTTTAGGTGGGCCCCGTTCCTAGCCCCATCTCTGGCAGTTTTAGCCTGGAAAGCAAAAGTAAGGAAATCTTGATTTTTCTGCAGCCACATCTCTGTATACAATACGAAGTCCTGGAAGGTGCCCAGCTGGCCATAGAGTCTTTGGATGGCAGCCTGGTAGAAGGTGCCTGCATCAAGGTAGGGTTGCCAGAGAAAGCATAAAGTAGTACACTTCACTCAATCCTGTATTTTCAATACTTGTATTTATTCAAGGCTGTATTTACAGCACCCTAAGACATAACAGCTTAGACAAGCACCCTCGAGAGGCTTAAGACACAAGATTTTCTGTTATGGAAAGCCTTCAGCCAAGGCTGGCATTCTTATAGTGGTGACCTAAGACATGATAGCTTTTCATTTTTGTCAAAATCAGCCTGGGCTACATCTTCCATGTACTCTTTATCACTACTTAGACCCCAAATGGTTTTGTTCAGGGTGGTTTTTTTTGGTTGCCCTTTAGCTTTCAGGGGAATCAAATGGTATTTTGAGGTTTCTTATGCAATTAAACAGAATTTCATTGGTGTATAAGGCAGAGAACTGATTGCAGTTGGTGGGGGAGAGAAGGAAAGGGAAGAGAGTATTATTTACACAAAAATTATTTACATTTTGTATTTATTTACATTTTGTATTTATCTATTACTTAAGTTTCTACCATAGTCCTTTGGGGCAGTTATCATTAGCTTCCTTGTATAGATAAGGAAGCTGCAGAATTAAGCTACTTGCTAGTATGTAACAGGCCTGGGGTTTGAAGTGGTGACTTTTCTACCATTAACGCCATCTTTCCTTGGTTAGGTGCAGAGGCCTGTGACAGAGCTCACCCTTGATTGTGACACCCTTGTGAATGAGCTGGAACAAGATTCTGAGAACCGAGGTACTATATACCTGTCTGGAGTGAGTGAAACCTTCAAGGAACGCCTGTTGCAACAGTCCAGCCTCTTCCTGGGCCTGAAAGCTGTGATCTTGCCTAAAGATCTTAAAAATGGAAAGCAGAAAAAATACTGTTTCTTGAGTAAGTCTGTGCCATCGAATATAGCCTTGGGGAAGGAGATTAGAGATGGTGGTAACAAGACATCAGAGAAAGGAAATGTTCAACAAGTAATCCCTCCTGGGCTGGACCAGGTCAACATCTCCTGATTTTGTCCTTCGCCCTTGGCTCTGGATGGGCTCCAGCTTGGATGGTGATCAGGTTTTTTTTGTTTGTTTTGGTTTTGGTTTTGGTCCTTAATAACAGAAGGGCGGTATTCTTGCTTTCAGGATTCAAAACTTTTGGCAGTGCCCAGAGGGCCCTTGGCATTCTCACAGGCAAGAACTGGAAGCTGAAAGGCAGGCATGCCCTAACTCCCAGGCACCTCCATTCATGGCTCAGGGGCTCACCTGAATCAAGGCCCCCAGGGCTTCGTGTCATACCTCCTCCCTCAGAGCAGGAGGCCTTGCAGGTGAGTGATTAAATGTATCCTGGGGTTAGGGGGGAAAGGTAGCTAGCTACCTTGGTTTGCTGGCTCTGGTGGTTGGCCTTCTGATGTTTATGGAAATTAGGCAGGATAGTCCTACTCAAGTGACACTTAAGCCTTCAATCTTTTTTTTCCTGCCCTGCCCCTAGTCTTACTTCACTCTCCAGTGTCTTCCAGCCCTGGACACACCTTTCTTTCTCCAAGATCTCTGATACTTTTCCCCCCTCCAAACTTGCTAAAATCAGGTTTTCCAGGTGTCTCTCCAAGGGACTTTGAGAGGTTAATACAGGAAGTTGGAGAGCTGGACAAGTCTTTAGTGATCTAGGGTTTCCTGAAGTGTAGTACATACATAACACAATATGATTTTTGGTGGTCATAGATGGACCTCTTTTTTTCACTTTGTTATGAACTTGTTTTTCTAACATTCATTAAAGTATGCAACCACCACATTGAATGTATGGTTTCATGGATAGTATTACTTAGACGAAGCTAAGGAAGAAACTGACTCACTTTAAAGAAAACCATTAGGGAATATGCAACAGAAGGGTGAAGATAGAAGGTGAATGGTTTAAGTTTGGGAAGCCCTGCCATAGTCTAATGTCCCACACTTAGCAGATGAGAAATAGACACCAGAGCTGGTGAGTGACTTTGCCCCAGTCACAGAGATACTTCATGTCAGAGGCCAGACTAGAGCTCTCCTTAGTGATTTGGTTTCCCTAACTCAGGACCCTAAACTGACTTGGAGGTCTGGGGATGCTGGAGTGGACAGGGAACCCTGCAGCATAGACTCTGGCTTCAGACTGAGGATTTGTACAGAGCCTTTCCTGGGAGCCTGAGGAATGTTGCAGTCCCTCCAAAGGTCAGCAGTGGGTACTCTGACTGTCAACACCTGGCTTTGATTCTAGCTGCTGAAGGTGGACCACCCAAAGATAGCATCCTGGCGCTGGGGCAGGAAGATAGGAAAGCTCTACCACAGCCTGAGCTCAGGCACCCTCTGCCTCATCCTACTGCCAGGAACTGACAGGTAAGGACTGAAGGGTTGCCCCTTCATGATTCTGACCTCTGGACTCTCTGGACTTAAGCTTTTCTTGGAGAAAAGCCTTTTGTTGACATCCAGGCACATAAATGAAAACTGAAATGAATCATCTCTTAACTCTCACAGTCCTAAGAGAGAGGTACTATATCCCCATTTTACTCATATTTGCTCTTATAACTACACTTAGTGGTCCCTCAAGGAGACAGCTCATCCCAGTTTAAAGGCAGAGGTCTTAGGTCCTGCAGCCTCTCTGGAACAAGAGACACTTGAGTAAAAATGGTCAAGAAGTTCTAGGGCAAGGCCCAGGCTTAGATGTGACTATAACCTACCTTTCCCACATATCAGGAGTGTGTTCCTGCCTTCCCAGCCCTTGCCTCCTTTACCATTTCTGTTAACTTTTAAGAGATAGGGCCTGTTTTGCTGTTTCTAAGCCTGAGGAATATTGGAGCAGGACTCTGGGTCTAGTCCCAGCTGTATCACCTATCTCTGCTGACAAGTAGTGGCCAAGCCACTTTCCCACTGTGGATCTCAATTTCCCTTTGGTAAAATGAGGGATTTGGAGTAAATCAGTAATTTTCAAATGCTTGAAACTATACAACCCTTTCTTTAAAAGAAAAATTGATGTTAAATCTTTACTAAGGCATAAAGATGAGCAATTCTGAAGTGGATGAGTAGGTATATGAATGAATGTGTATGCTGGGGGAGGAGAGAGAGGGAAAGAGGGCTTTTTTTTGAAAAAAGCACAGTTTGAAAATCACTGGATTGTATTATTTCTAAAGTCCCTTAAAATTCTGACATTCTAGGATTCTTTCACAGGCCCAAGGTCCCAGGTGGCAAAACATGAATGCCTCAGGCCTTGAAGCCTGGATCAGAAGTTAACTTCCTGTCATAAAATTCTTGTAACATGTATTAGGGCCACTAGCAAAACAGGCTAACTGCTGGGCAGCTTGAGAGAATTACTGTCTCTGAGAAACAGAAATAAGTACTAGGTTTTACAGCAAAAAAAAAAAAAGACTGATATACTTCAAACAGGCTTATGGGTAGACTTAACAGCAGGAGGTTTAAAAGTGACCAAAAATTGCCAAAGAAAGAAAAAAGAAAGCTTTTTGTTTAAGAGCTTGGACCCTGAGGGGCAAACTTGCCTGGATAAAACTTCTCAGAGCCAGTGTATGGAGGTAGGGGTAAAATAGGGGTTTTCGTGTACCAAGTGGAATACTTAGCTTGTAGTTCCCCATTGTGTAGGTAAACTGAGCCAAGAGAGTGCCAAAGCTTTCTTCTTCCAGAAGTAGCTGGGATGTTCTCAGGGGATGAGGGCTTAGAGGAGGGAGCATTGGGTCAGGGAGCAAAAGGCTTAGGTTCTGACTGAGGCAGAGGTCCTAAGCCATGTTTGACAAGTCAGAAGAAAACTCTGGAAATAACAAATCCTGTAGTAACAAAACCTGCTGTTACTCCTTTGTTTTAAAAGTTGCACTCTGATTTCCATAGCCATAATGATCAAACCCAGCAGCAGGAGCATGTATTTCCCCATACTGTAAGCTTGCTGTGTGACTGACTTCTCTGGGCCTCATCTGTGCAGCTGTCTCCATGATGCCAGTAGATAACATTTGGGAAAGGGTAAAAGTGGCTCAGGAAGAAGGAGTAGCAAGGAGAATGGAAGGTTTCCTTGTGCTGGGAGCCTGACTCAGCTCTTAATCCTTATACTTTTGGTGACTGCTAAAATTAATATTAATTTAATATTAATAATTGCTATAATTCATCAAACCCTTAATTTGTCAAGTACTGCTAAGTGCTTTTATATGCAGTTTTGGTTAAGGTTGTTGAATCTCCATTTTAACAAGATGAGAAAAAGGCTCAGATTTAGCAACTTGCCTAGGGTCATCCAGCTAGTAAGTGCACAATTAATATTTGAATTCTGATGGTCTCTAGGTCCAGAGCCACTCTCCAGCACTTAGAGCTCCAGTCCTCTATAGCCAAAAGGCTTGTGGCTTATTAGCTTAAGTTCAGACATCAGATGGAGACAGATTCTGTGTTTGTCTTTGCTCATTTCTGCCTCCTTTGCCTTGGAGAGCACCTCAGTGCTCTAACCCAGTTCCAAGAATATTCACTACATGGTGGCAGGGAACTAATATATACCAGATGACTCCTAAATTCTAAGCACTGTGCTAGGTGTTTTACAACATACATTATTAAATGTTAACATCTTGTAAAGTTTTTCAAACAGTGCCTGGCACATGATAGGTGCTACAAAAGTGTTTTAAGTAAAACAAACAAAATTCGAATAGCAGTTTAAAAGGATTCTGATGACAGACTGCCATTATTACCTGGTTTTGTCATTTAATGGTTGTGTGACTTGAGCAAGTTATATCATGCCTATAAGCCTGTTTTTTGTTTGAAAAGTGGACATAACAATTGTATCTGTATCAGTATCTATATAAGGTACACTAGCTGTTTGGAGGATTAAATGAGAACACATACAGAGTCCTAACTGCTTGACATGCAGTAAGTGCTCCATATATGTTAACATGTTAGCTATTACTGTCTGTAGTCCTCACAAAAGCCCTGTGAGATAGTAATTTAAATATTTAATATTTCTTTATAGTTGAAGAAACTGAGTCTTAGTTTGAGATCATTCACCCTTAGTTGAGATGTGCCTCACATCTGTTAAGTGGCAGAGCTATGATTTGATTCTAGGCATCTGGGACTAGTCAGTATTCTTTCCATTGGACCATTTTCAGCAGGCAGCTTTCCATAAGCCATCTACCTGCCTGCCCCCTGCCCCATGGCACATACACATATCAAAAAAAAAAACCTTTTCATCTACCTCAGTCTATAACCATTCATTCAACCCTGTCGACAAAAACTATCTTTACTGCTCATCTGTTGCAGCACTCATGGATCGCTCTCTGGCCTAGGACTGATGGGAATAAAAGATGAAGAGGAAAGCAACACCCCAAATGAGTGTTTGTGAGTCTGCCCACCATTTTCCATGTGCCATTTCTTAATCCCTCGTGGGCAATGGCAGAGAATCTGGTCAGGCTGCAGGCACTCCAGAGGCTGCCAGACCTCTATATAGTAGACAGTTTGTGGAAACATTGTACCAGCTTAAGGAGTCTAGTCCATTTATATGACATGTACAAATTTTCAATAAATGCCTAAAATTCAGACATTCCTCATCTTAAGACAAGGTGAGGGGAGGAAACCAGTTTGTACTTTCTTTGTGTCAGTGGGTTTATACACAGGTATTACAGCAGGTGCTTATTTCATGTAGCGCTCCTATTAAATGGTATACCGTATATAGGTAAGGAAACCAGGAGGAGTGACTTCTCTGTGGAGAAAACCCAGGTATTACGTAGTTTGTCAAAGTGGTAACATCTGTGAAGCAAATTTCTGTAAGGCAAACTGTTTTCTATTAATGGCTTTTATAACATTGAAGGAAAAAGATAGTCTGACTGCGAATCTGGCAGGTCCACCAGAGCAAAGTTGAAGACTGACTCTTTTAGCTTTTAACCAATCCAGGAAGCCCCCTTTCAATTCAATTTTCAGGAATGCTTCCTGTCCGAGTGAGACTGCAGTGTTACCCTTTACCAACAGGTGCCTCCATCACACCAGAGCTCCCCCTTAGAAGCTTAAATTTCAGTAAAAGCCTTTGCTTTTTTTTTTTTTTTTTTTTTTTTAAATAAACTCAAATTGTCCACATTCTGTGTTGGAAAGGACATGGGCACAGGCACACACCATTCCAAAACTGATAGAGATATTAGCTGCCCTCCAGAAAAGATGAGTTAATCTGGCATGTAGTATGTATCATTACAAAAAATCTTGTAAATTTCTCTCTAAACTGGGACTCTGCAATTCTACTCCTAGAGTAATATCCTCAAAAACATGCATGGAGGAGATGTCATGGGGTTATTCAATGGAATTCTAGGTAGCTATTTTTAAAAATTATGTTTGTGTGCACGCACATGTGTGTGTAAATAAAATCTCTAGTGAAAGAAATCTACAAGCAGCAGCAGTAGACCTCTGGATCAAAACTGCTAGACTCTGAATTCCAGCTTTCCTACTTTTTAGTTAGGTGAGCTTGAATTACTGTAAATTATTTAACATCTCTGTGCTTAGTACCTAATAATGGTATACATCTTATAGGATTGTTGTGAAGATGAGACTGTGCATTTATAGTATATTATAGGTTGTATAAAGCATGGAGAGTTACAGGATAATCTGTATAGTTTGAGTAGAAAAAACTATACAAAGATATGCACAGCCTTGGAACAAAACCTGGAAGGCTATATACCAAAATATGAACAGTATTTGTCTCTGGCTAGTGGGATTGGCAGATTCGATTTTACCAAATGCTCTTCTGTATATAGGCTGGTTTTTTTTAAATCAGCATATATTGCTTTCATAGTTAGAAAAAAATAATTAAATAACTCTCAAGGTTGGGCATTTGAGGCAGTGTTTAATCCTTTAACTGCAACTTCTATACGATCTGGAAGTGGGGAACTGGGAGCCAGAACTGAAGCTCTTGTTTTGGATGAAGTTCCCTTGTAAAGAGCAGAAGTTCCCCAGGTGTACTACTGACCTCAGCTGCAAGGCCTTGAGAACATCTTGAAACAATGTTGCTGGATTCTTTCCCCCAGCAGCTGAGCTCCAAAGCTGTGGGAGTTGAGCTGCTGTTTACCTCTTGAGACTCCAGTCCTGAGACACAAAATAAGTGTCTGTCTAGGTTGGCGCTTCAGCTGTGCTCCTGGGCTAGTCACTTAACCTTATTTGAGTCCATTTCTACAGCTGTATAAAATGAGGATGTATCTACTTTTAAGGATTATTATGAATACTTAAAGATTCAGTTTGTGGAAAATGACCAAATAGTGGGATATGTATGAATTATTTGCCCTCTCTGAGCCTGTTTCCTCATTTTATTTTTTATTTTTTAAATTTTGGCCATGCCACTCAGCTTGCCAGTTCCCCGACCAGGGATTGAACCCTGGCTACAGCAGTGAAAGCATGTAATCCTAACCACTAGACCACCAGGGAGCTCCCTCTAGTTTCCTCATTTTAAAGATGGCAACATTAGTACCTACTTCATAAGATTGTTGTGAGAATTAAATTAGGGAAAGCCTACATTTTATTGAGGATCATCTTCCAACTGCATATTCACAGAGCAGATGAAGGTTCCCTGTGCCAAGAGCACTCCCTTTGCTCCTAGGAACAGCCAAGGCCATTCCTTTTCCTGGATGGGTGGGGGTGGAAGTTTCCCCACGGGCCCCCAACTCTAGAACTCTACAGAAATAGGCCTAGACCATAAGGTCTCTGAGGCCCCCGTCTGCACACACTGTTCTTTCAGCTGATGCTCCCACCTTTTGGAAGCCAAAGCTGCCAACTTGGCCTCTTGCAAAACACACATTCCATTCATAAGTGCGTTTGTGCATTTTTCCTCCCACACCCTTCTAGGCAGCCAATGCAGAGCTGCCAAGGCAGCTGCAGCAGCAGCAGCTTCTCATTTGGGGGGGAAAGGCAACTTGAAGGGCTTTCACAGAACACTTGGTTTAGGCTTTGAACATATTACTCCCCAACTTTCTGGCCTCCTCACCCATACTGGGGTTGTTTAGTAGGACACTCAGCCATGTCATTTTCATTTCCTTTTGTCCCCCTTTTTGTAAATTCTCTTCCCTATTATAAAGGAAATCCATTAATGGAAACTTGAAAAATCTAGAAAAGTTAAAACCATATCTAATCCCACCACTCAGTCAATGACTGCCCCTGTTTTACAATCTTCTATCATACTTTTTCCATTATTCAAAAGCAGTTTTTAAGAGCTGCATAATATTCCAATATGTTGATGTGTGCCATAATTTCTAAAACAGTCCCCTATGGTTGGCACTAAGTTGTTACCAAATGATGCTGCCAATCATATCCTTGCACATACATCTTTGGCAGATAATTATTTGAGGAAAAATTCCTAGAAGTGAAATTACTGGGCTTTTTTAAAAAAGTATCAACACTGAAGGATTTTTTAATTCCAGGAAAGTTTTTACCTTGTGTTTGCTAGCATCCATTTGTTTCAAATCTTTGTTAATTTGACAGATAAAAAAAGTTTTTCGTTATAGGTTTAATTGCTGTTTATTTGAATACCCTTTAGTTTGTCATCTGCTATTTTTTCCAGAAGGTTTTGGCCAATTGTTTTTCTTTAGAGAGTTGTCCATATCCTTTGCTCATGTTTCTGTTGTCTTTTCCATAATGAATTTTCCATTCTGAATTTTTAAGGTCTCTTTACACATTGAGTATAGTGTCCATTTGTCAATTATTGCAAAAATGTTTCTAGTTGTTTAAGGTAGTATTAGAAGTTTGTTCTTGTCTTTCATATTTTTCTATTTGTTTTTATGCTTAAAACATTTTGAATGATCCAGAGATCAACTTAATACCCATTGACAATATATATCACATACATATATTGGGTTTTTTTAATGATTTTTTACACATATACCTTATTCCTCCTGGAACTTATTTTGACATATGTAACTTTCCCCCAAATATTTAGATTTTATCCAATTATCTATCTTTACTTAGTAAAGGAGGCTGCATTATTTATTTAAGTCTGTGTATACAAGAGCCTTGTGTCTATGTGTTCTTCTGTCTTAACACAAGTACCATTTTATTTTGTAGCTCTGTATTGTAATATACTAGCAATTTCAGCAGCACCACCCCAGATAAACGTGGGCCCATAGAGTCCTCATCAGCATGGATTAGAGAACACTATGCAGAGTTGGGTGCTCTGCTGCTTCCTGCATTGCTGCCATATTCCACTAGGACTTTCTAGCACCCCTAAGGTAAGAAGAGAATCAAGGTTGGAACATTACATAGGAAGAATGTTAAACCCACATAAGAGCCTTATGGCTTTTATAAGACAGGGCATCCTCGGAAGTCATAGCAAAGGAAAGGAAGTGGGAGCAAAGGAAAGGAAGTGGGAGAGGTTAGGCTGGCTCTCTTGCCTTAACTTCCCAGGCAGACTAACTCTTTAGGACCTAGGTCAAAATCCAGAGCTAAAGAATGACTTCCAGAGCTAACCCAAACATGTGCTTTGGCAGCTGGATTTGGGAGGAAGGGAGAGGCCAGTGCTGAGTTGACTACTGTTCTCCTCTGAACCCTCAGCACTACTTTCAGTATACCATTCCACATACTGTTACGTTTATCTGGTGATAGTGTGAATTAATTGCTTATCCCTCATCTAGTCAAAAATTGGATTTTAGCCATACAGCACCATGACAACACTTTGAATAATTCCATGTTCTATATAAGCACCCAAATCAGTAATCTTCACTTTATTATGCCCCACACCTCTATTTGTAAGGCCTTGGCTGGGCTCAGTAACTCAGAAGAGCCAAAGAAGACACAAGCCCAAGAGCCAACTGGGAAAATAAGTACCTGTTTTGAAGGTTTACTTTTTTAAGTGAGGAAAAAGTCACCCCCTAGATTTCCTTCCAGCCTCCATCTGATGCTGACCTTGGTAATATGAGAAGAAAAGAAAAATTCCAGTTCATTGAGGAAACCTTATAACCCTCTCCTAGCTAGAAAGAGGAGGTAGTCATGACTCCTAAGCCCTTTCCAACTGAAAAGAAAAATAAAAGCACATCTCATACCACCACTGTACTTATTTTTAGGAGATACCTATATGAGGCTGGCTGGGAATCTTTGGAAAGGCCACTAGGGCCTGCATCAAAGGCCCTACCTAGCCTTTAAGATGGCTAGCCAATGGCTTTCCTGAGCATAAACAATAACTAGACAGAAAATACAATGAAAGGAAGCTAAGATGTACCACAATTAGACTTCCAGAATATAAGAGCCAGATGGAGCCATCGGGGATCATGTAAGTCTAAGCCCCCCATCCTCCCGATTTGGCACAGAGGGAAGTTGAGCCCCCAAGAGGGGCAGTGACTTGTGAAGGGTTGTGTGTGACCATGCCAACCTTCTTCTCTGGATTCCCTGCATTACTCACCTAACAACCTTTTGGAAACCTTAAACTTATGTGTCTTAGGTGCTTTATAAATCACAGATGTTCTTCTAAATCCTAACACTGATAGAAATAAGTCTCTTGGTTTTGCAGATGACTAAAAGGAAACGCAGAATTTAACTTGCCAAAGGTCAGAGCAGGAGCACTTGACAGTTTTCAGCTTGCCTCCTTTGCCTTAATCACTGCCAACCTAATAGATGTAAGAGCCAACCATTTAGAACAGTGTTCACTTTTTATTCTTCGAGGGAATCGACGTCAGTTGCTAAGGTAAGACTGTTTAGGCAGTGGCCCTGTGAGGACTCATTTGCTTCTTGCCTACAAGTCCTGGGACTCCAAAAGCCACTAAGCTTGGTGAGTTGGAGGTCAACAATCCATGTTTGTAGCTGGGGATCCTGTACCATCTGGATTATTTTACAAAGCACAGGATTTGCCATCCAGTATGTTGGTGGAAGAGGCTCCTGGTGAGTAAAGCTCACCCCAGAATGAAGTCACTGTTTTTTGTTTGTTTGGGGGTTGGTTTTTTGTTTTTGTTTTTTGCAGAATTGTCAATATTATTAAGTCCAACAGCAGGTTACCTTCCAAATAAAAAAGTGACAATAATGTGTGTAACAAGTTAATTTAAAAAATCAAGGAGCCATTTGGAGAGTGCAACAGTGCAGAGAATAAAAATCAAAGTATTGACTTTTGTCAACAAATTTGTACAACTTCAAGAAACAGACACACTGGTCACAAACCAAGAGGAATCCACAAAGGTGGAGGGTCACATGAGTAGTGGACTCATCACCTCAGCGGGTTATGGCAGGGTATCTTATTTGTAGGACCAATTTATCCAAGTCCCATTTGCCTATTGCTTCAAATTCCCCCTTTGAAACCTAGAATCATATTCCTTAGTGCAACAGGTAAGAGCAATTAATAACAGATTCAGTGGGCTGGGACCAGGGTCAGAGGGAAGACACTTCTCCCAGAATAAATGTGTGTTGGGAATAAAACCACAGCAGCTGCTGAATGGCTTCCTTTGGCAATATCCAAGATTTGTGTTGTAAGTTTCTACTAGGGAAGGTGGGTGGTGGAAGAGCAGGCTCAGTTTCCAAGAAGAGAAATAGGGAGGAGGATGTGATGCCCTAGCACCTGAATCAAAAGCAGAATCTGATGGTTACTCAATTTTGTCTTTCAATGAGGAAAAACACCTGCAGATCCTCACTGTAAGGCAGTGCCAGTAAAGGTGAACCTGGATATATGCTATAATTACAGCTTAGCAAAGGACTGATTTTTGAAGGGGAAGTGGGTGGGAACCCCTCTATATGAATCAGAAAACAGACAGAATTAAGAGGAAGATCAATGTCATGTGTTCTCAAATGAGTCCCAATTAACACTTTAGTGACTTAATAGTCCTTTTAGTCCATCTTCTTTAAACAAGATACTGCTGGAGTCCCCCAAGGAAGACCTTGTCAATTACCAAGATGTTCAGGTCATCACTAATCAAACATAAGACAGAAATGGCAAAGCGGGCTACTACAGCAAAACAGCACCTTTCTTCCAGCCCTTACAGTTATGTAATTGGGTCTACCTTTGGGCTTCACTGCACTGAAGACTTTACTTTAAATGCGGCAAACCAAACACAGTCCTAAATACAGATCTTCTGTTTTGTTTTTTAAACTTATACCAGGTCCTTATCCCAGTAATTTCCTACCGTTGTTTAAATTTGGCATGGTATAGTATATGACACCATCACGTGAACTGTGGAGTCCCACACCCTGCGGGCTCCAGCACTGAGGACTGAATTTTGCCACCAGTCCTTGGGAGATCCGTACTGTTTAAAAGACCAAAAATAATGTGTGGCTTAATCTTTCTTCCTTTCCAAGAAGGCTAGTTTGTGCCTTCCTTAGGGAAGTTTAATATTGAAAACACTGCCTTGTATGTTTTCTATTGGATTTTCTTGGGCCTGAGGGCTTGGTTGAAATTTGGATCTTTACCCAGCTCTAGATTTTTTTTCTTATCAGAAGGGTAGAAATGGGATCTTGGACCCAACTCACACATGTTAGCACATCTGGCAGGGAGAACTGCTGAGGCAACTAGCTGAAGCATAGCAAAGTGTCATTACAGGAGGCAGGGCTAAGAATGATATATTCAAATTTGTCAGGGATAAGGGAAAAGCAATTCAATGAAGCACACTTTATCTCATACAGCTTTCTAATCAATTGCTAAAGAAATACCACAGAAGCTCACACACAAAACCACTGCCAAAAATCAAGCAATTTCCCAACATATTTAGTTTGTTGTAGCCACTCTGATATTTGCCTATTTTCAAAATGGCATCCACATCCTGCCCCTCCTCTCCACACCACCCCACTCTGGTGTCATATTGTTAAAGTGAAGGGTGCATTGGCTTACTTGAGCATGCATTGACCTCTTCAACACAATTATTGCTCGCTCATTAAGCAGCAAACCTATCTCTAGGTGAAGAGGAACAGGGACCTTTCATTTCGCACAAGTGCAACTGCAAACCCTACACACACTACCTTGGATCCCTTTGCAGAAAACTGCTTTTCATGAGAAAGTTAAGCACTGGCCCAGGCTACTGCAGAAGCTTGAATTCCTTGCATTAAGGACTCACTCAAACCTGGAAGGAAACTCCCTCCCTGACCATTCCCTTTCAGGCTTCTAATTTGCACTTTTGCAACAAATATATAACCCCAAATAAATTTTTTTAATGGTTCTTTTGTTGAAGCTGAAGAGCTGAATTAAAAAACCACCCATCATAGCACACCTAATACATGGAATCACGCCTTGTATAGGCTGGAGAAAGAATCCAGTTCCTCCAGAGTCCTCAGGATATTCAGCATCTACCTGTTTTGTGCCCTTCTCTCCATACACCCTTCTGATCTGAGACAGAAAAAGCCTTACCTGGCTAGGAGCAGCCTGCCTTTACCCTTATTCAACCTCTACCCAGTCCAGAATTGGGAGAAACTGGGGGTTGCACACTGGATGAAAAGGCAGTCTTGTTAACACCCCAGTATAGATGCCCTGACTATAGTTGAGCCACAGAACCTGCTACGACCTCTAGAAACTCTTTATACAAGGATCTTGTGTCTTAGGCTAGAACAAAGCCAGGCATCTGGACTGGGACCCTCGTCAGCTTTTCAGCAGTATTGCCAACCTACTGTGGCTGACTTTAAAGTTTCCCACCCATCCCTCTAAGAAGGGGCAACTGTCAGGGTTAGGATTCAAAAAAGAAAATGTAACTTCAAGTATGTTCCCTATTGTCAATACCAATTTTAGAAAAACATCGACTGCAGAAACTCCTTAAATCATTTTTGTAAATATGGGAGCCCAGAGCCATAGGCTACTAATGAAGGAACTCAAAATAACTGATTCCTGCCCAGGCTGAGAAACATACACCTGGGAGGGAGATAGGGGTAAGTTGGGGGAGAAAACTCCAAATGTTTAATAGACAAACTCTTCATTACCTCAAGAGTGTAAATATTTTTTTATTTAAAAGGTTCCCTTTTCAATCTGTTCCAAAGTGTTGGAAGCTGAACAGTACAAGTTTCTGCCACCCACCCTTCCAGTACAGTTTTATGAGGACATTTTTTTTTTTAATGGAAAAATAACAAGAGGACCCTCTACTGAAACCAGGTAGGACCAGAGTCAGCTCCTGTGTGGCAGTTTGGCCAAAGCTGGCCTTACAGAGCGAGCACATGGAGGAGTCTGGGGAACTCTGGGACTCCCTCTTGTGAGGAAAAGGCTGAGAAAATTAATCTTCTCTAATGAAACTGGTCCAAATTCTGATTCAAAAGCCTCCATTATGATGTTCCCTGGCACTCTTCTTATACTATATATATTGAAGGCTCCCTTTTATAGCCAGTTTTAGCAGGCAAAGAAACAAAGAAATATAGATACATATATGTGTATATATATATATTTTATATAGGTAAAATATATACATATCTTATATATGTATATATACATATTTGGGGGTAGGAAAAGGAGAGGTGGGTCATGTAAACCTAAACAGTCATCACATTACCCCAAATGAGCCTGACATTAACAAAGAAGAAAATAAATAACTTCTGGGGGTTAAGTGACAACATGGGTGCAGCAAGAAGGGAAAGGGCACACGTTTTAACTATTAAATACATTTTTATATTTGTTTGGCAGAGTTCAAGCCAGCCCAGGCTTCTGCACTTGCCAGACAAGTAAGCTGATGATACTCAATTAAAAAAAAAAAAAAAAAAAAATTCAAGCAGAGCTCCATACCACAGTTTTCCTTCAAGTCAGTTGGCCGGCAGGCACAGTTTTCTGACCACCAGGAACAGAAACTTTGGCTCCAAGGCAAATGAAAAAAAAAGTATTTCCACTTACAACGTGAAAATACAGAAAGTTCATCAAAGAAAGAAAACTATCAAAGTCTACTTCCAGCAAAACTGAGGTAGCACTGCTTTCTCTGCATTCAATGCTTAAGTGGTTCTCAGTACAATGTGTTCTAAAAAAACCGCTCACTTGACTGACAGGTGCAGCATGTTGATGGATAAACTCAACATGAAATGCAATAGGTCAAAGAAGGAATGAGCAAGAAGTGAGGAAAATAAGGGTTCCAGATAAATTAGCTTAAAAAGGGGTTGTCACCAGACTACAAATGCTCTTGGCTGGCCTTGGCTCTCCAAGAGCTTTAAATCGCCTGGGAATTAATGCAATGTGGTTAACAATTAACACTGCTATTCAACTCTGTGTAAATCTTTAAAAATAATTATTACAACCTAAATTCAACGATGTAAACAGCACTACACACAGTACAGACCTGCCCTGAAAAACAAGAATATGCAAAACTGAGATCTGGCACTGTATCGTTTTGTAATGATAATTCAACCTAACTGTCCCATTCCCCCCTCCCTGCTCTACACCCTCCCCCCCCACCCCCCAAAATCTAATTTGTGCAAGAAGTGGCAGGCTTATTCTATCTGAAGGCTTCAAAAAAAAAAAAAAAAAAAGATACACAACATGTAGCCAGGTTCAAATATTTTGGGGGACCCTCCCCCCAAAAAAGAAATAACCAAAAAGTGAAGAAAGTGCCTAAAACATGATACAGCATTTTAGAGCCCTTTCAGATACAAGGCAGAGAAAGGTGTAAAGTAGAAAATATCCGGATCTTCAGTAATTTCCAGAAAGGTCCAATTCCTTGGTTGGCCACAGGGCAGCGGGCAGATCCTTGCTGCTGCTCCTGAGACAGAGCCACTAAGTCTGCTCCTCGGGACATAAGCCCTCGGGCCCTGAGCTGAGTGCACCTCTCCCTTCCCCTTCTCTTTTCCTTCGCTCCATTTCCCACTCCACAAAGGTATCAAAGAGACTTGGCCAGGCCTCATCCTCACTGTAGTTGCTGAGGTCAGGGCCAATCACCTGAGTGAAGTTAAGGAACATGTTCCAAGTGTCCCTGGAGATGCCCTTGATCCCCGAGGGGTTCTCTGTTAGGAAGTTTAGCCACTGGTCCAATACTGGAGGATTGTTCTGGGTAAAGACTAGTTTCCACAGGGCAATGGCTATTTCACGATGCAGTGACCGCTGCCCTTCTTCAGAGTCCAGGCCGAACTGAAATGTAAACCGGTAGAGATCCTTGAATTTATCCTCTTGTTTGGCTTCTGTTAAGAGGCTAGGGAACCGTGCACAGATCCCATCAATGCTGTCTGCACTTATTGCTTTGCAGCCATCAAAAAACTCCTTCCTGCAACAGGAAGGAGGGGGCACAATTAATAATTGTAAACAGTATCATTTACTGAGAGGCAATATAGTATCATAATTAAGAGGGTAGCCGTGAGGCTGTCTGGATTTGAATGCCAACTCCTCCGCTAACTGTAGTCCTATTTCTTCATCTGCCAAATGGTGAGAATACTACCTTACTTCATAGGGTTCTGGTGAGGACTAAACAAGTTAATATGTCAGCTGCTTCTAATAGTGCCTGGCACATGGTAGACAGCTAATAATGGTTCATTCATGCATCTATTCATCTTTCCAAAGCTAAACTCAAAGTCTCCAGCTCCATGCTCTGTTTCCCATTCTGCAACTATGATTAAGCTGTAGACTCCTCTCCAAGATGGGGAGTCTCTGCCTGTTTTCCTTTTGATTCTCTAGGGGTTGTTTGTTTTTGGAATATTTTTGGTGACTGCCAAGGGAAGTTTTTGAAGCCAAAGTTTCTGGATGAACCTGGGTAACTCTGCCACCAGAGATCAAAGTTCCGTTATTAAAAAACAAAAATTGAGTTGTTTTTTTTTTTTTTTTTTGCGGTACGCGGGCCTCTCACTGTTGCGGCGCACAGGCTCCGGACGCACAGGCTCAGTGGCCATGGCTCACGGGCCCAGCCGCTCCGCGGCATGTGGGATCTTCCCAGACCGGGGCACGAACCCATGTCCCCTGCATCGGCAGGCAGACTCTCAACCACTGCGCCACCAGGGAAGCCCTTGAGTATGTATTTTTCACGTCTATATAACACTTTTAGCTTACAGCATGGTCTCACATTGATCATCATCTCAGAGATTTCTGCAACTGCTGAAGATAGAACGTCTGAGGTCTGTCGAGTAACCTACCCAGGGACTAAAAATTGTATCGAGGGGTTCTCAAAGTCAATTCTTCTTGGGCTTCCCTGGTGGCGCAGTGGTTGAGAATCCGCCTGCCGATGCAGGGGACACGGGTTCGTGCCCCGGTCTGGGAAGATCCCACATGCCGCGGAGCGGCTGGGCCCGTGAGCCATGGCCGCTGAGCCTGAGCGTCCGGAGCCTGTGCTCCGCAACGGGAGAGGCCACAACAGTGAGGCCCGCATACCACAAAAAAAAAAAAAAAAAAAAAAAAAAAAGTCAATTCTTCTTACTTACTTATAACCCAGTGCTCTGGAAACCACACCTTGCAGTGACCCTGCCATGTTGTCTCCCACAAACAACCTCTATAGGGATGCATGACCATGACAATGTACACAACTACTAGTTGATAACTAGGACCAGCTGTCCTTGTTGGCGCATAGGCTGGCTAAGGGTAATGTGCGGAGAGCCAGAAGGGGCAACTGGCTTCATGCAGTTACTGAAGCACATCCCCAGTGGCACTCACTATACTGGCACTCAATGCCTAACACATGATAGGTGTACAATATATATCGAGTGAGGAAGTGAGTGAATTGACAAGTACAGGAGTGAAAGAAAAGATAAAATACAAACAGCAGTGGGGTGGGGCAGCAACTCGGCAACATGGATTATTCCTCATTTAACTTCAGGCAAGGATGGTTGGTACCCAGTTCTTCAGAGGCTGAATAGCTTTAGAGAAATTGGTCAGAAAAAATAAGATCTACCCAAAACCCTATGAAGTCAACCCAGTTCTATCTATCCTAGTTGGGCACCACTGCTCAATGGTGCTCTCTTTCCTCCTCTGATCACCTGGTGACATGAAGTATTTGTGACTAACCTGGTGAATTTGCACATGGTAGCAGCCTGGAACTTCCAAGCCAAGAGCAGCACTCGAAATTCCGTGGGGTCCACACATAGGTCATTGCAAAAGCGCTCCATGCCTTCCTCCAAAATTGCATCCTCCCGCTCATCCTTATAGCGCCTGAACAGTTCTTCCAACCTCTGCAAGGAAGACTCCTCGGCATTTGACTTGGGCTCCCTCCCCGCATCTCCTGAGGATGTTGGCAGCTGGCAGGTCTCAGTAGCAGCCTCTGACTTCTTAGTCCCATTGACAAGGATATCCCCACCTGGCTTGCCACAGGCTGGCAGCTGTTCCTCACGGTGGCCTGCACCCCGCCTCCCGTGTGACTTGCTGCTGGGGTCACGGTCTCCATTCTTGCTACCCAGAGTTGATGAGGGATTCTTGCACTTGGTGACACACTGGCCCATGATGCTGGTGGCCTGGCCTCTAGAGTGGCCCCCTCTGGATTGGATGCCCTTGTTGCCACTGGCCCACGTGCCTCAACATGCCATCAGCCAGAGGAGCCAGCCAACCTGGAAGGAAATTAGAGAGCAATCACTGCTGCACAGGGAGACAGAGTATGCAAGCTTCCCTCCAGGGACTGCACACTGGAACACCACTCTGTTTCAATGAGGTAACCATGAACCAGGGAAAATACCCCAAGTTCATCATCACCTCCCTCGCAGGCCTATATCTTCACCTTGGAAATGCAGTGGTTAGAGCACATATGGAGAAGCAATAAGGAAAATTCCTAAAATTCTTAAGGTAACATAGATCACAAAGAAGTTGATTCATGTGCAGAATGCATCAAGGAAGACTACAGTTTTGCCAGAAATATTCCAAAGGAAATCTGTCTTGCCAACTTGCCGTCACATAAGAAAGTTATTTGGACCTGTATTAACCCAGAAGGTACAAATAAAAGGTTCATCTTCTGGTCTCTAATGTCAAAATTCTCAGATGTTCTTTTTAAGCAGGATGAGTAGGAAGAAGGGGTAGCCACATCCAAAACAACTATATAGTTTCATAATGGCCTAAAGATGAGATAAAGAATTTGCAGAGTCAAGACTAACGGCAGAGTCCTAGCCAAATAAAGTAAAATTTGTCTTGATTTCTTCAAATTCCTTTCTGGGACCCACCTGCACAGTAGGTGAAATGCCCTTTCTCCACCCTTCCTCTATCCACCTATGGGAGCCATCCACCAAGACTCTTCTCCACGCCAAGGGTCCCAATCGCTGAGCTGCTTTTCTAACCCCCACCCCCAACAAGGTGGTATGTAGAGGAAAGTCAAGTTCACACTATATGTGAATGTCCTGTTGGGCCTGCAGGCTTAGTCTTCCAAGATAGCGTCTCCATTTTAAAAGAAGGGCTGATTTACCCAAATACAGTCTCTAAATGATAGAATAACTGCTAGATGAAAAAGAAAAGTCTGCACTGATGCATAACAAACATCACAGTGGTTGGTTTATTACTTAAGTAACGAAAAAGTGCTTTTTAAAGAATTGCTAGAAATTTCTGGGCCACAGATGAGGTGATTTCTCTGAAGACTCTATCTACTCAGACTCTTATTCTTACCTTCAACTAGTCCACTAGAAGATCCATCTAAAATTTAGTACTTATAAAAGTTTGCTATCTGCTATAATAACTGCAGCCTCTGAAATTATAATGTTAACAGAAATTTAGACCAGGAGCCAGAAGTCTAGTCGGGAAAGCAGACCAAATCAATGTCAGTCCCGTGCCTCTCCAGCTCTAGGGTCAGGGATCTCCACAATCCAAATTCAAAGCTCTAAGGAGACTGGCAGTGGGGCAGAAGGGTGCTTTTAATGGAAGGCTGGAGCTTTAAACTTTACCTAAAGAACTTTAGCTTCCTCCAAATAGTGCTTGGATAAATTCAGAGTTATCTTCAAAAGGAATTCTAAGAGTATGTTCTGAGTGTACAGGTTTAAAATGAAGACCAGAATCATTCCTGTAGTTACTGGAATCACACTGTATCGGGGTGTGTCCCATTGTCCACCTTCAAAGGGAATACATGACAGACATGATTATACACGCCCTTAAAAAAAGACTCGCAGTTTCACTTAGGTTTCAAAAACACGCTGAAACCCTTAGAAGGGTTTTGGTGTGGAAAATGACAGACCCAAGTAAGTTTTTTAAAGCCTTTTTATGCTTTTGGAATATAGCTAGTAAGCCATAAGCACAACTTGTTACAATTTTAAAAGGTAAGGGGTTAATTCTTAGAAGACCAGCATACAAGGAAAGCAACTGTTCAAGCTGAATTATCTCAAAACAAGCAGGACTATACCATGTGGAGGGTCTGGTTTCCAGATTTGTGTTTCTAAAGACTAAAATGCTGAAAGAAACAAAAGGCCCAAACGTACACAAATCCCACATGCTCACAGACTGGCAACTCTAATTCCCAGGCACGCTGACTCACCAGGGTTTGCTGCTCAGCTCCTGCTGCTGAGCGAAGCCCAGGTACCTGGCCGGATAAGAGGATTTCCTGGTTTCCTACTGACCAACCTACCCTAGGCTACTCACCACTGCCCCACTGGACAGATGCTGCATTATATCAGCTTCCTCCAAATCCTGGCACCAAGGCCTTCAAATAGGGACAGAACAGATGGGCCTCCCAAGAGGTCCTAATCCATTTACCCAACCAGCCCTCCACATGAGAGCATCTTTGATGACCTGGCACAGCAGTACCAGCTGAAACCCGAAGGCATTTTACATGCCCAGCAGATGAAAAAAAGGAGGGGGATATCAATTTAGACGAACATCAATCGGCAAGTGCCAGAAGGCTGGATCCCTTTCTTCCATTCTGGTCCTTTTCTTTGAAGCAAGTTGTGGTCTCAAGCCAGAAAAAAGTATTTTCAGATCTGATGGTAAGTGTGGCCCCCTGATTACTCAATGGGCTCCCTTCTTTTGTGTCTCCTCTTTCTTTGGGAAAATAGTTCTGTACCCAGAGATTTCTCAGGCTCAATCATGGTGCTCAGCCGTGTGTCCCAGGGTGGCAGCACTTCAAGTGTTTTAAAGCTGAAAGTTTCCCTGGACCCACTAGCTGTTGGCTAATAGCTAATAATAGTAGTCATCAATTACTGAGGGCTTGATACCATGCCAGGCACTATGTTAAGCACTTTATGGACAATAACACTCATATATCCTCACCACAACCCCATTTAAAGACAGGGAAGCTGAGGCACAAAGAAAATTACCCAAGATCACAAGCAGGACCTGGTATGTCTGGCTTGAGAAACCATGACCTTTCACCACCACTAGGCTGGACTGCTGAGCCCACCTACATCAGATCACCTCGGGAAAGCCCACCAATGGATGGGTCCCAAGCTCAGGAGTGTCACCGCATCAATCACAGAGCAGCGAGTTTTACAATTAGCCACTGGGAAAAAAAAACAACATGGTCTGTGCCCTGTGCTAAGAAGGGTGTCCTAGCCACTGCCCTCTCCCAGGCAAGCATTAAGACCGTGAGGCAGGCAGGCAAGATGCCGTTAGGCTCAGTCTCACTAGAGGCAGGGACTAGGATTAGTCCAAAGTTCTTAAACTTGTGATGTTTCAGCCCACCAGCATGGTTAAAAGCTTCAGCTCTTAAAGTCCAACTCTGCCACCGGATGTTCGACCCTGATCAAAACCTGAATTTCCTCAACCTGCAAAATGGTATCTACTTCAAAGAGCAGTTGTTTAAGGATTCAGTCAGGAAACGCAGATAAAGGGTATCTGGCACACACTGTCCTCCACACAGAAAACACTTGATATGAGAGCCATTATTAACAGCCGAGTAGTATCTGATTAGCCTGATGGAAGCCCCAGCTTGTCCCATCTGAACAATGGGCTCCAGGCTTTGGCTTCCCCAGGCCCAGACAGGATGCCTACCCTTGCCTTGAGTCATGCAGTTGGGTCTTACTCAAAAACAGTCTCTTGAACTACAGCACTGACCCTGCTCAAATGCACCACTGGTCACAAAATACCTGGGGGAATCAGATCCTCCATAGGATAAGACTTGTGAATGATGCTGAATAGAATCAAGCTGGGTATTGGCTGTGCACTATGGATATTCTGAATTGCTGGTCACTCCCTGTCCCTAACCTGGGACAACCTTCCAGCCAGTTCCAGACTCCATTCCCTTTCCACTAGGTTCCAGCTCTGTAGATCTGCAAAAGACAGGATTTCCAACTTGCTACTTATTTACACTGATTTATACTTCCCAGTGGTCCTCCTGCCACCTCTCTGAAGTGGACAGCCTCAGCACAATCTGGGCAACCCAGAGTCAAATTTCACTAATAGAGCATCATTATTAATGAATAACCACTCTGTATTTGTTAGTACATTATAACAGCTACATATAAATGTAGCTCTATGAAATAATTACCCCCATTTCATAGGAAGAGAAATGGAGGTACATGGAGGTCAATGAGCTATCTAGGAAGGGAGAAACTGGAGCAGAGTAATTAAGAGGAAAAGCTCTGGGAGCAGACAAACCTGGATCTGAATCATGGTGATGGACCAACTTTGTGAACATCAGCATGTAACTTTAATGGGACAGCTGTACCTCATGGTCTGGTGGACAGAGTAAATGAGATAACCCATGTAAAATCCTCTGCCTAATACCTGGCTCATAGAAAGTATTCTGTAAGTGTTAGCCTTTATTACAGTTGTTATTATCACAAAGTTGGTGACAGAATCAAGCCTCCCTTCTAGAACAGTGCTCTTGTCAGCAGCCAGGCCAGGTCTCCTGGGGCAGTTCAGGTATGCTGAGGCCCCAAATGCCCACAGCAGCTTTCCTGTTCTTGCAGTAAGTGATTCTGCTCTCCTGTTTCAGCTAAAGTGGCATAAATGAGTGAAATGGAGTGAGAGACAAGGAGGGGTGGGAAGAAAGGAAAGGTAGGAAGAAGAATAAAGGGGGCAAAAAAGCCACAAACCAGGAAACCTACTTGTATGCACAGCTTTGGGGGTTTACTTGAAAGACAGGAACTGCTCAGTTTATGCTGGACTAAGATCAGCCTCCAGCTTTTCTCCTTCAATCTCAGCTCTAACTTCGCCTCTCTCCCTCACATCTTCTCTGCATCAGCTTCCAGCCTCCCTCCTCCCCGTGCCAGGCCCAGCTGCTGTTCCTGGGGATGGGCTTGGCTGCCTGCTTGGCCCCAAGCCTGGCGCTGGCACTGCTGGGCTGAGGGCAATCCCAGAGGTCGTGGTCCCAGTGGATGCTCTGGCTCCAGAGAGCCAGAGAAGAAGACATCAGGAAACTGTTTCTCACAATCAGGCAAGTCCCTGTCTTCTAGGACTTACTATCTACCTCTGAAACAGAATCACCTCTTATGGAACAGAAGGACCATGAAGGGCTAAACCACACGAAGACAAATGGAGACAGGAAAGGAGTGGAGTGTGGACCAGTGTTATGGAAAGAAAGGTGGAGGGACTGATGAAGAGAAATTGGTATTTGTGGGCCATGGGGCTGGCTATATGCTTCATCTACATCACCTTCAAACCTCACAACAACCTACGTTGTCAGAGCCCTTACAGATTAGGAAACTGAGGTTTCTTAACCACTAAGCAGTGGGACTAGGAAATAAAACCAGTCTGTCAAGACTCCAAAATCAACTCAGTGGGAAAGTTTCAGAGAAGATGAGTCTTGTTCTGGTCCTTCAATGACTGGAAGCATAAAGTGGAAAGGAAGGAGGCAAAGGACCAATCTGGTTGGTCCAAGTTGAGACAGGATTTTAAAATGTTTATTAACAGCAATACCTTTTAAGTTACATGTATGTATTGAGGAGACTGACATGAATTATCACATTTAACCCACTACAACTCTAAGAGGAAGATAATATAACCTTCACTTTACAGAGGGGGAAACTGAACAGAGTTTAAGGGATTTGGCCTGAGGTCATACAGGAAAAGGATTCAAACCCAGGCAGTGTGATTCTAAACTCACCATTCTACATCACTGGCCTCTCTACTTACTGTTCTTTGCTATGACATATGCCAGGATATATCCTTCCCCTAAGGCGATGATGATGGCCCAAGAAGGAAAGATACATTATCAACACCTGATTGTACTCCAGAAGTACTGAGTCAACAGGAACAGAGTAAACTCCCAGGAAGCCTTCAGTTCTGGTCTGGGATCCCCCTAAGCAAGGTGTGCCCTTGAACAAGTCCCTTAACCTCTCTGAGTTTGTGTTTCCATGATTAAAATCCTTCCAAGTCTAATACTCTGGGACTACCTTCACGTTTTGGTATCCAGAGAGGCTGAAGTTCTAGATTTGCAAGCCTTCTGAGGACAGGCATTTTGCCTCCTCAGTGAACACTCTCATACTTCTTGGCCAAGCCTGTTAAAGCCAAGGGAAAATGAGAAGTCCAAAAAGACAGAGAAAGCAGAGCTACTCCAATCTGAACAAGAGGTAAAAGATTACACTGTTTTTGCAGGCTTCCCTGTCCTAATCATCTTAGTTTGAACTCTGCAGGGTCAGGAATAGGCCCTGACATATGGAAAATAAAGCAAGCTGGCTCACTGTTATAGCTGGCTGGGAGCTAAAAAACAGGGGGCAAAGGCTGGCACCAAAATCCAGAGTCAGCAAGGCACTTGAGATCTACTCTGATGACTTCCTTGAGAGAAGGAACTGATCCAGTCCACCCCTCCCATTCTGTTCCCATCTAGAGTCTATTCAGAAGCAAGAAGCCACTGACGAATGTTGGTGCTTCTACATATTATAGCAATAAGAAACCCATCTTTCCAACTTCCATCCAAACAGTTTGTATAGCTAGTTGGGTGCATGATTTTACTTCTTACGATATATGCCAGACATCCAGCTGCCAGGGGCTGAAGCAGCTGTACTGGCAGAAGCCATCCCCCTAGGGAGTCTCAAACCAAGACCACAAGAGCCTCTTGATCCCAACTGGCAGCTGCAGATGCTGAATGACCTGAGAAAAAGTTGGGAAATGGGTGGTGTCCATTTATAAACTACTTCCTAGAAAGTAAACTTGCAAAAATAACAAGGAGGAAAGACTGAGGGAGTACTTTAAAATGCAAAGTCTTCTGCTTGCTGTCATTTGGAACTTGGGACTTCCAAGAGCACCTTTGGAGATTAGGTCTTACCTAGAGCTACTTGGGAGGAAAAGCTGTTTCCTCTGCCAAAGCAAATGAGATGCGTCTGCTATTTTCATGCTTTTAAAAGACTTTCTGTCCTAAAATGTACTTCAAGCAGCAAGCTAAAACAGCAGTTCCAGTTAGGGATGGGTAGGAACACAAAACTTTCTACATCAACCAATCTCAAAAGTGCGGAAAGAGGGATGGAGGAAAAGAGGGAGGGAGGAAAGGTAAAATTTTTTAAAAAGAAAATAAACCAATTGGTTATATTTCTGTAAAATAATCTTAGGTCACAGGACTAAGACCAGTCAGCTTTGTACAAAAGAATTTTTCTTTTTAAAGGGTTCTTACATTCCTTACCTTGCATACTTCAGACATACTAAGGATATATATACAACTGAGGTCTGAAGACTGAAGTCAGTGTGGGCTGGCCAGAACAAATACTACTTGCCAAATACAACCAAGCCAACACACACGTATACTATAAAGTTTCCAAATACCAAAGAATCAAGCATTTTTGGTCTCTGGGTTCCAGAGCTGCTATATGTTTAATCCAACATGACTCAAAACAACCAAAAAAGTGCTGAATTATTCTACTGACCCACACTTGGAATATTTTTGCTGTCACTATTGATATGGACAAGTCAGACTGTCCACTTATTTGCAAAGTACGCATCATTAACGGGCACCAGATTTCTAGGCTGGCCACTCTTTTTGTTTCTGCACCAGCTTTTTCACTAACTAACTTTCCCTGTTTAAAACCAGAGGGCTGTCTTGGATTTGTGCTCTGTGGTACCATAATAAAAATGGCATGCCTGCTATATGCTATACTCTTTATCTCTGGTTTTAGCTTGGAGCTTATCTTCAGGATACAGCCTCATTAGGCCATACTGAAGGTAAAACCACTGGTTAGGCACCAATTCCCTGCTTTCAATTAGCAAATGGATACCAGCCACCCTGGAGGTCTACCAGATTGTAGATAATTAGTCCTCAAACACCCAATTACCACATCAACTGTTCACCTTTCAGTCACCTGAGGAATTCAGTAGTCAATGACTGAAAAATAGTTAACTGGAGTTGAGATTTGGTCTTTGCATCTAAGTAAAAGAAAGGCAAGAAAGGAAACTATGAAATGAGTCAAAAGATGAGAAAGGAACCCAATATAAAGATGATAAATGAGTGCATGCAGACGTCTTAGAGGGGCACCTGAATGACCACAGATGTACAGATGTGGTTTCTAGAGCCACATTTCTCCTAAATAGATCTCAGGTTCATCACATGGTAACTAATGTGATGTTTGCTAATTCTTAAAAAAAAAAAAAAATCCAAATTCATTAAGGCCACATTTATCAGTTTTTTCCTAGAGGACCATGATGGAAGCTGACTGCTAATGCATAGTAGATGGGAAGAGGAAGAGGGACAGAAAAAAGATCTGTGTAATAAAAGAATATCCATTTTCAACCACATCAGAAAGCTGGTCAGAGAACTAAAGCCACTAAGACTTTCTTACCCACTGCCAAATTCAAAAGCATTACATAGTTATTCTGTAAAGTTTAGAAAATACGGAGAAGCATAAAGAGAAAAATGTCCCCTAGTATCCCACCACCTACAATTAATATTTTGGAGTATATCCTTTCAGTGTTTTATATAAGCACATATGGATGGCACACCTAAGTAAATACATGCATGTTCATACTACACACATTGAACTTTTAAACAAAACTGGGTTGTACTGTACATTCTATTTTGCAAATTTTTCCATTTTATACTTTTTAATATAAATCTCTCATCAAATGCTTTTAAAAGAGCAGCATTCAATGGCAGTACTGGTATCACCACTGACACACCAGCTATTTCACATAACCCATAAACTATTTATAGCCTACTACTCAATCTGTCAAAAATTTGGTGCTGCACTGCAGAGGGGTTACAGAAAGGATGAGACTCTCTGTTAAAACAGATTTAATATCCAGATAGGTCTTTCATTGATAATTTGTCAATTTAAAATAAACTCTCATTGTTGGACATCTAGTTTGCTTCCAATAGCTCACTATTATAAGCAATACTGGGATAATAAGCATAGCAGCTAAAATTCAGCACATTTATAATTATTTCCTGAGAAAAAAATTCCTAGAAGTGGAACAACAGATCAAAGACTGTGCAAAAAAGTATTATATATATAATATTCAATGTGTATTCAAAAAAAGTAGTGTCAACTTATGTAATGGGAGTGTACTGGGACTATTTACATTATCTTGTAATATGTGTCAACTAATTCAATTTCTTAAAAAATAAAGCCAAAAAAAAAAACACCTTACCAAAAGCACTTTAAGACAGTATTTAAGGAAAAATATCAAACTGCCAAAGGAGGATGTTAAACAAGAGAGAGACCATTTGCTTCATTGTAAATCACATCAAAAGACTGACAAATCCAACAATTTTGGCTCCAAGGATTTCAAGACAGTGTTGTTAAATGATGGGGGTGGGGTACAGTGTGGGGGACAGGAAGAGATTAATCATAAGGGTATGTTTCAATTATATCTACATTCCCCCAATTTATTCTTTCAAAAGAAAATGAACCTTCCCCTATGTCCCATACACACACAAAAAAGATTAACGCCCATCCTAAGGTCTAATGAGGTCCTCTTATCATAGGTTTAGCATTGGGGTAGAAGGGTCTGACCCGTGGACTTGACACTGAGTGAATCACATGCCCAAGGAGCAAGAGGCTCGTTCAAAATGGAACTGTGGCACCCTTGAGACAGTTAATAGGCTGGATTTAGACCACAGACTTATTATATGGCTTTCTAGCTTCAGACTGGACCAAAGGATATTATCGCTTCCAGCAGAGACTTGTCTGCTCCCCCAGCCTCCAGGTTCTTCATCAGGTGGCCACCAATTTTCACTAGAAGATTCCTCTCCCTCACTCTTGGTCATGTAAGCTGGGTGGGGCTCATAATGGACCATCCATGTGACTCACTCAAGCCCACCAAAGCCTCCTATGCCTTTGGCTTCAATGACTGGGCCAGGAATATGCAGGTAACCTAAGTCAGACAAAGTGAATCTTAGCACCGAAAGCAAAGGAGGTTGGAGCTGCTTTGGTCATCTTACCAGAAAGAGCACCAGGGAAAATAATAATGCCTATCCAAGGGTCACTGTGAGAGTTAAACTGTCCCTTCTTATCAGATGGGTCTCAACTCAAATGCACGTAAGACACCAGAATAAAATCACTACCAAGAGACAAAGAGAAAATCAGTTTTGAAGGCATTATTTGCACCCAGAATCCAACTGTACCTAAGTCAGATCAAAGCCTGAACTTCACAGTTGTATAAGCCAATTAATTCTAGAAGCCAGGTTTTCTGTCACAACAGAAAGAGTCCCTACCAAGATATAGCTGTCACTCAGATCTCTTCTACTCACACAGCAAAGAAACAGAAGATCTGATACCATGGTCAAAGACCAACTTACTAGGCCACAATTTCAACCCAATATATCAAGAGACCCCTGAGCTGAACCCTAAGACCAACAATCCCAAACTCGGGCAAACTGTAAAATTCCGTTACAACTGGGTGGGCCACGATGATGCAATTTAAAAGAATTTAAAAGATGGTATGACTAATGAGAAAAAGAACCTTTCCAATTGCAATCCTTACAACCTTAAGCCTCCTTCAAGCAAATATGCCACAGAGCACTTACAGATGCTTTTTTCTATTGTGTATACTTCTGTCATCTTCATGTTCCCAAGGAGGAACCTCCTCCCAGCATTCAGACACCACGTGAAAGGCTGTAAAGCAAAAGCTCTTGGAAGTCTTTCCCTATGCAATAACATGATCAATCTTCTGACTAAAATAGGTTATTTGATCTAAACCACATCCTATGAAACTGAAAGACCAGACCTGACCAGAACTTTGATAACTACCCTCTTGGTTTCAATGACTATTATTGAAACAATTTCTCTTTGGTTTCAAGTACTGAAGAGCCTATTTAGAAAGCAAGCATTCAGGTTTTGAAGATGGTGACAGGAAATGCCCATGTTAGTGTGTCTTTATTGGAAATACATTCCCTGCAGGTTGAAACTTGAGGCCCCAAGGTTTGAGCCTTTTTCTTCAAGTTACTTATTTCACAAATGTGCACTCATATGGCATGAGGCCAAAGGGTACATTAACATGGGTAAAGATAAGCAGATAATCAAATAAAAAATAGATCTTTATACCTGGTGACTGGCATCATGGTATATTACAGGCTTGGCAAAATAAGACATCTTGTGATTCCAGCCCAGTTCCCACCCACTTCCCGCCCATACTGATCTGACAAAATTGCCACCACCTAATGGCCAACTGCAATGCTGTCTATTAAAACTCTGCCCTGTGACTTCCCTGGTGGCACAGTGGTTAAGAATCCGCCTGCCAATGCAGGGGACATGGGTTTGAGCCCTGGTCCGGGAAGATCCAATATGCCGCGGAGCAACTAAGCCCATGCGCCATAACTACTGAGCCTGTGCTCTAGAACCCGAGAGCCACAACTACTGAGCCCATGCTCTGCAACAAGAGAAGCCACTGCAATGAGAAGCCCATGCACCGCAACAAAGAGTAGCCCCCACTCGCCGCAGCTAGAGAAAGCCCATGCTCAGCAACGAAGACCCAATGCAGCCAAAAATAAATAAATAAATAAATAACACCAAAAAAATAAATAAATAGGGCTTCCCTGGTGGCGCAGTGGTTGAGAGTCCGCCTGCCGATGCAGGGGACACGGGTTCGTGCCCCGGTCCGGGAAGATCCCACATGCCGCGGAGCGGCTGGGCCCGGGAGCCATGTCCGCTGAGCCTGCGCGTCCGGAGCCTGTGCTCCGCAGTGGGAGAGGCCACAACAGTGAGAGGCCCGCGTACCGCAAAAAAAAAATAATAATAAAAATAAAATAAATAAACTCTGCCTTAGCAGGTAGGCCCTAGTTTACAAAAAAACAATATAAGAAAATCCTAAAATAAAGCAGCAATGCCACAAGCTCTTTTTGTCACCACCTTTGAAAACCGGAAGACAGCTTTGGATCCCAAAATAAACTGGACATATGTACACACACTCATACTCAAATTTTGCACCCCATGACTGAGGGTCCGTGAAATTGCAACTTTTTTGAACTGCATGAGGGTTTTACCTGCACTGCAACCACATTCATTTCCTTCCCTCAAAACCAAATGCAGATACTGCAGCTCCTACAGCTGCCTTTCTGGGAAGGACAGGACATGCTTTGGATGCAGAATGACTGAGTCTGTACAGCCCAGCTCTATTCACTTCCCAGCACATACTTAGTCACCCTGCGCCTCTGTTTTCTCACCTGAAAATTGGGACAAAGGGTCACTGTGAAGAATAAATGGCTCCTTCATATCAGATGCATCTCCTTCAAATGCTGAGATGCATTCCCTGTCCAACCAATCTAAAGTGCCCTCTCCCTCTGATCCAGCACACTATTTTATTTCTTCATACCACTCTCTGAAATTCTTATTTGTTAACTTATTTATTGTCCACTCCCCCTACTAGAAGGTAACTGCCACAAGAGCAGGGATTTTATTTTATTCACCACTTTGGCTGTGCACCTAAGCTTTGTCATGTAAGCAAATGTTTTGATAAATATCTCCTGAATAAATAATAATCACTGATATTTGTTGAGCACTTCTGTACAAGGCACTAGTCTATGCACGTTTTAAATGTATTAACTCATGCTTGAATAAATGATGAGTATGGCATATTCAGCATTGTCCCTAGCACATAGTTTCTCAATATCATCTGATAGCTATTCATACCAATTCTAATTATATGATGTTATCAAATACTCAACAGTAAAGGAAGTTGAGCCCTAAGAATGTAGAGTAGAACTTAACTTCACCACTCAAGAGCTGGTTCCTAAGGTCCAATTCCTCCTGAATGCCTTGCCTCTCAACACCCTACTAACTACCTTCAAAGATAAAGGAGAGGGCTTCCCTGGTGGCGTAGTGGTTGAGAGTCCGCCTGCCGATGCAGGGGACGCGGGTTCGTGCCCCGGTCCGGGAAGATCCCATGTGCCGCGGGGCGGCTGGGCCCGTGAGCCATGGCCGCTGGGCCTGCGCGTCTGGAGCCTGTGCTCTGCGGCGGGAGAGACCACAGCAGTGAGAGGCCCGCGTACCGCAAAAAAAAAAAAAAAAAAAAAAAAAAAAAAAAAGATAAAGGAGAAAATTGTCTCATTGTTCCAATTACTCCCTACCTCATCAGTTACCATATAATGTGATATAAACGCAGCTTCTCAGCAGTATCAGCTCCATCTCTCCTCACTCCACAAGCTAATTTTCGCCTCAAACACAGCAAAAGCCAAAATCTGAAGCTGCAATTGGGAGATGTTCATCCTATCGTGCCTCTTTTTGACCTGTACCTTAGTCCCTGGGAAAAAATTCACATAATAATGGAAATCACTCCTGCCTCTCCTTTGAGCAAGGGTGAAAGTCCAGACAGTTTATTCAAGCCATAGCCATGCAGCACTCTAGAAGTTCCAAGGGTTTGCCAAGCAGGTGAAGTCAGTGAAAAACCTTCTGCTGCTGGTCTGAACTGCTCCTTCTCTACCGCAATAAACAAAGAAATCACATTTAAGGTGTCTAGAGAGATGCAAGGGCAATAGCCAGCAGCTTTTTTGCATACTACATAGTGAACACGAAGAACTCACAGCCAGTTTTACACTTCTTAAGCTATCTTGTTCCACTGTAGTATTTTTTAAAATTCGCTTGATGACAGATTGGCTTTTAAGTCTGAGGGATGAAGCACGTACCTTGTCAAAGAGGATAAGGGATGTGGACCATCGAGGTCCTCCATCTCTTTAGAACCACTGGAGACAACAGACTACGTTTCATATAACGGCAAGAAAAGGACAAGACCTAAAATCCTAATCAGGGCCTTCAAAGCCAGACGCACTTGCCAAGAAAGCAAAGGGCAGATTCCACCTCTGCTGGCTGGCAGGCCAGCCCACACATTCTGCCTAGGCATGTGAAACAGCTCTTTCTCTCCCCACCCCCAGGGCCAGTATTTGGGGTAGCAACACGAGCGACTTTTCTAGGAGAGTATTTTATAAAAATAGAGCTTCCAACCTTAGGTTTAAAACTGAAAGGAAAAATAGCCAGAATTAGAAGTCTGTTTTAACACAATACATTGAAAATTACAAGTTTAAGTGCTGGTAGCTGGGGACAGGGATCACACCACCACATGACTTCTCAGTGAGTCATTAAAAAATAGTACAGGCTTGTTTAACTAACAGTAGACATCCCCCAGTAATAGAGTTAAGAAGTCCATGTATCATACGATGGAAAACTAAACTGACACTCCTGCATTTGTTTCAGCAGTGGCAGGACTGACACAAATGAATTGCAGCAGCAATTTACAAGACAGAAACGCTAATAAACGTTTTCTGAGGCTAGTGGAAGAGGAAACGTTTGAAACCCTGAATTGACTCATTTTTCAGAAGTTAAATCAGTTTAACTGGGAAAAAAAAGCCTCTAAACTACAATAAATCACTAACTGAAACATTTCAGGATTCCTAACACCCATTCTTGATTAACATACCTTTGTGTCAAAAGCAAAAGCCAAGTGCCAGCATTTAACAGCAAGTTGCTACCCTTTCAGTTATGAGAATCAGTCTGGTAGAACTAGATGAGAACAACAAAAATTAATCTTCAGGCCTAGATGGATACTGTCAGGACAATAATAAAGACCTCCCCAAAGGGCTTCTGGGTACCATAAATTATATAACAAATCCACTTCTGCCAGGCAGCCAGTATTAACTCCTATTCACCCGGGGTACTACTCAGTGTCACCAATGGGCTTATCAAAATGAAAGCATAACTATCCACCACTGCTCCAAAAAAGACACAGCATGTTGCTCATTGTACATCAGTTTGCTGACATCACTACTCATTAGGAGAAGTCACTTAACAATCTTAAATACAACTTTGATACTTGTTTCTTCCAGGCTGGGGCGGGCAGGGAAGGAAAATATTTCATTAACTCCTTCCCCAGTAAGTTCTTCTGACTGAATTTCTTTTATTGTCTACGATGACATTCTGGTATAATAGACAATTATTTCTACTATGCATTCAAGACTTGAATGCATTGTACATTATTTATTCCTATGGAACATAAACATTCATGGCTCTCAAGCAGATAGTCAGAAATGACAAGCACAGAAAAGATGTTACTGTTTTAGTGACTGCATCTTGGATTAAAGTTCCAAGAAGGCAGGAGGTGTATATGGTAGCGTGAAAAGGGCTAACTGGCATCTAATAAACTTTCTAAATTCAAACCATGTTCTACCCTTTCTCAAAATTAGAGATAATGCTTCTCAAGCCCACTTTTGAAAAATACAGAGTTTAAACTGCCTCTTAAAGCATACTACAGTAGAGTCATTTTTTGGTTTAGTATGCGTAAGTCTTTCAGTCACTGCAAAATGAGAGCGTGAACTAGACCACTGTCTTTCCAACTTGAACTGCGACCTTCAGTAAGAAACACGTTACATCCTGACCAAATGCGCATGTATATACACACACAAACCACTCATTAAGCAGTATTTACTCTCACTTCAATGATGAACTCTGATTTATGCTATTTCTTTTTTTATTTGGTTTTTAATTGTTGGTTATAATCCACTAATTAGATATGACCCATAGTAACAAAAGCTCAAGATCAAACTTAAAGGTTCCCTCCAATATATTTATTGTGCCAGACACAATGCTAGGCATTTTATAGTCGTGACAGCAGTTAATCCCTACAGCTACCCTATGAGGTTGGTACTTTTTTTAACTGAGAAATTTTAAAATATTGTATTACTTCATTTAAAATATCAATAATATACACACTGCTATGTTTAAAATAGATAACCAACAAGGACCTACTGTATAGCACAGGGAACTCTGTAATAACCTAAATGGGAAAAGAATTAGAAAAAGGATACATATATATGTATAATCACTTTGCTGTACACCTGAAATTAACACAACATTGTTAATCAACTATACTCCAATATAAAATAAAAACTGGGGACTTCCCTGGCGGTCCAGTGGTTAAGACTTCACCTTCCAATGCAGGGGGCATGGGTTTGATCCCTGGTCAGGGAGCTAAGATCCCACATGCCTCGTGGCCAAAAAACCAAAACATAAAACAGAAGCAATATTGTAACAAATTCAATAAAGGTTTTAAAAATGGTCCACATAAAAATAAAAATAAAAAATCTTGGGCTTCCCTGGTGGCGCAGTGGTTGCGAGTCCGCCTGCCGATGCAGGGGACACAGGTTCGTGCCCCGGTCCGGGAAGATCCCACATGCCACAGAGCGGCTGGGCCCGTGAGCCATGTCCGCTGAGCCTGCGCATCCGGAGCCTGTGCTCCGCAACGGGAGAGGCCACAACAGTGAAACCTTAAAAATATTAAAAAATCAAAATACACACCATGTGTTATCATATGACATATGTATGCATTTTAAGCAAGGTTATCGAAGTATGTATAGTACAAAGAATAAAATATTAAGACTTAGGGAAAGGGGAAGTCTGTATAGGAAAAAAATAATAGCCTCTAAAAAAATTAAATAAAATATCAATAATAAACCATGACATGTTAACATAAACATTTTTATGAAAAATAACTGTATTTCCAAAAACTTAATGAGAAGAGTGACACTGTTTTACACTTTTGCAAATGTCCCTAAGGTCTGGCTTAAACGAAGACAGCTAATTTCCCATATATGCTTCTCCATTCAATCTTTTGTGATATAACATGTCATGTAGCCTCTATAAAACTCATGGGAGAATGAAAGTATAAAGGACAAATGATGTTAGTATTATTAAGAAGAGAATTTCATCTTCCAGATCCTGTGAAAGTGTCTTGGGGATCCTCCTAAAAGAGTCTCTGGGACTGAGGCTGGTACTCTTGATATTCCTATTTTACAGATGAGGAAATAAGCTCAGAAATAAAGTACCTTACTCAAGTCCCTACACTGTATGTAGCACAGACAGAGAAGCTCAAACAACATTCCATCAGCTCCCCCAGTTTCCCAGCCTCCTCAGTTAGATGGGGAAATGTATCTATTTCTGGCCAAACAGCTGTAGGCAGAAATGACACAGTGAGCTGTAGACAGATGTGATACTTATTTCCCAGCCCAAGCACAGAGCTGGCATATGACATCCCAGCCATCTCTTCCCTTGCCATGGTGACCAAGACAGTTCAGCACACGATAGTGGAACCCCTATCAGCTTGGGTCCCTGAGAGACTGTAGAGAGCAGAGCACGCTTCAGCCTAAAACCCATGTGGGACATGCAAGCAATAAACTTTCATCAGATTATGCCAAACTGTGTAAATTCTAACTCCCTAATTTTACAGTTCAGCCCCCTGCCACCTTTACTGCAGTGTTCTCACAGTTTACCTACTTCTGGGATTGCTCCCTCCAGTGTCTTCCACACTGCCACTGGATTGATCTTTTTAACACACATATAGCCCATGTGAATATGCCATGTCCCTACTCAAAATTATTTAATAGCTCCCCTTCATCTACAAAATAAAATCCAAATTTAATAAGGCATACAAGGCTCTTCTGAATTTGTCCTCAATTACTGTCATTCTCCTGTTCTCATTCCACATCCCTCAGGCATACTGTGAAACATGTCCCATTCCCCAAGATGTCATGGCCTCTCATGCCTCTGTAGGTTTACACCTACTGTTACCTGTGCTTGGAATGCTTCCTCTCTCTAGTCTTGGTCTTTTGAGCCCAGGTCAGATTTTACTTCTCACAGGACTCCTCTCCTGACTCCTTCAAGTTGACCTAGACCCTCTTTGTCCCTTCACACCTTCATTTATAGCACTAACATTTTGGGCACAGGTTTCACAACATTTTCTATTTGTTGTTCTATCTGTTTTCATACCATAAGGTCCTTAAGAACAAGGTCCACAAAAGGCACTCAAATTTACTGGAATGAAAAACTGGCAACATATAAACATTTATTTTTCCTGAAGCACCATGCATACAATCCTAGAGTTGGCCCTTAAGAAAAATTCAGATTACACATACTTCACTTTGAAGACAGTGATGAGAGAATCAAATTTGGAGGCCAAGACCTAGAAGACAAGTTTTGAGTTTCATAAGTTCTCTGTGAATGATCCACATTCCATCTGGGAAAGCTGGTTCCTTGCTCATATATGTCTAACTTGAAAACTACATAGTCTGGTTCTTCTTAGAAAGTAGTTTGTATCTGTTTGGAAACTTTGAGTACCATTAACGTGTGTTTTTAAAGGTTTTGTCCTGTTAAGCCTCTATTGTAATCTTTTGCTTAAGCAGACTGAGTCAAAAGTACTAAATACTGGAGATGTTCAGAACTTGGTGTTGAGTGAGTCAATTTAAGCATTGTATGCAAATAGTAAAGCTTCAAATCAGAAAAAGGAGGAGCTTAGGCCAAACTGCTCAGAGGGAAGGAAAAATTGCTTCCAAATGGGGAAAAGGCTACAGGAAAAGATTTTTACCTGTTGCTTAACTTTTTATTATCTCTTTCTGCTATGCCACAGAATGGTTGAGCCGGAAACTTAGAAAAGCAAAAGCTCTGATAAATTAAGCAATTCCGGTTCTTTGACAGGGAGGTTTAAAGTCAAGAATTAAAGAAAGTCTTCGAGTACACCTTTTTTTTTGACTTGAAGGTAACCATGAAAGTTCAAGTTTCCAGCATCCTAAAAGGGCTTTACTTTAGAAGTGAAAAGACTCCAGATGAATTAAAAGGTTAGTCTACCATGAGAAAACCAAAGTGGTGCTGGAAACATGTAAGAATGGTCTAAAAAGGTTTTGAACTCTACCACTATGTTTGCACATCTTTCATTCTGACTCAAAATTATATTTATCTGTTTTAATGTATGGTCTTGAATGCTTATACTTCTATGGAGATTATACTACCACAGAGATAATTATTTGTATGACTGGGAAAGAATAGCTTTTTATGTGGCTTTCATCTTTAAAAGCCCAACTATTCAGCTGCCCTCAAGAAATCTTAACTAAGACTCATTGATCCAATGGCAATTTCCTGAGAAGGTATTAAACAACCTCACTCTAGGTTTGCAAATCCTAGTCTATAGCCCAAAGGTAAATGTCACAACCCCTGCATATCCCCTTTCAGAATATCTCCACACTCATCAGCAATTATCTATAAATAATGACTAGCCTCTGCACCAAGGGAAATGGACTCTGTCAGAAACCTGACATCTTGAGTAAGGTGGGTCTTGTGAATTTGTGCAAAGGATGAATGTCATGCATGTCATGAAACAGATTTTAGTAAGAAAAGAGATTTTTAATCCTCCAAAATATAGCCCAGAGTACAGGCTTCTTCCCTTTTCCAATGTGCCAAAATAACACAGACAGGTCACTACTTCTTCTCGGGAGAGAAGATAGTATGAATGACAAAACCAAAATTTACAGTTTGAGAGTTTCTGGCTTGGAACATTAGATTCCACCTCAATCGGGAAACATCTGAGAGTTTCTCATCATGAAATCATGTCGAAACTTTGTATTAAATAAATGAAGAAGGAAAAAAAATGAAGGAGAAAAAAATCTTGGATTACATCACTGTCACCATTTTGTTCTTTTTTAACCTAATCTTGACTAGATAACACAGAAAGATAACAGACTTGGAACCATCTTTATAGCAATTTTTAAAAACTACAATTTGAAACATTCAACAGTTTATGACAAGGAGCTATACCAGATGCATGGCCCTTTATGTTGAGGTAACTATAGAACAAAATCACTTGCAGAACAGAGGCTAACAACCAAATGTAGATAATGAAAGATGACAGCGTTAATATACACAGAAAGTGTCAAGGGAACACAGGTAATTAAGGCTTAAAAAAAAAAAGAAAAGAAAAACTCAAGGAACCATAGACTACATCTGAAAGCAGCTTTCTTGGCTCCTATTATGCAATCAAGATTTCATTTTTAGGGCTTCCCTGGGGGCGCAGTGGTTGAGAGTCCGCCTGCCGATGCAGGGGACACGAGTTCGTGCCCTGGTCCGGGAAGATCCCACATGCCGAGGAGCAGCTAGGCCCGTGAGCCATGGCCGCTGAGCCTGCGCGTCCGGATCCTGTGCTCCGCGCAACGGTAGAGACCACTACAGTGAGAGGCCCGCGTACCGCAAAAGAAAAAAAAGATTTCATTTTTATTCTGGGTTTTTGCTTAAAAAGAAAGTACCTCCCACAAGTTTATTTCATTTCTACCACTGCTCATTTTACTTCTCAAGACCCCCAGTACACTGAGTCATGACCATTACGACAAAAAGTGAAATGCAATTTTAAATAAAACTTGCCTCAGAGTTTACCTTCATTTTAGGGCACACATCACACTGCACCTTTAAAGTAGCTAACAGCAAGAAGTAATGTATAAATCATTAAGATGTGACAGAGTCTCGGCCTTCCAGAACCTAGAACACATGCACAGGCATGCGTTCAAGAGACAGGGATGGCCTTTTCTCCCTCCTCAACAGAACAAATGGAACCCCTAACTCCTACAATGGGGAGTTCCAACAGCAAAGAGTGAAAGGAACTAAAGATCAATCCAGGTTTCCAGGAAACTCCTAAAAGTGAAAGAGGAAGCAACATTATTCATTTTTTATTATTTAAGAAAAGCCACCACCACTAATGTCTATGATCATTTAAACTCTACACAACCAACTTATGGGCATTTTCACCATGAATGCACAAATATAAATCTGTCAATTTGCTTGCGTTGGGCAAATTGTTAAAGCCACTCAAATTTGGACCTGTCCTATTGTGTCCATCACCACAAAGTCTTCATGAAGGTGCCACATCACTGTACTAGAATTACTAAGTCTCAGAACTTATAAACTTCAGCCATTCCTACACCACCTTTATGATCTTACATATCCATTTACCATCCCAACTACTGTTCCCCTAAGATTTTTCTTAAAAGCTTAAAAAAAAAAAATCACATCCACTTTAAATATCACGCTAAGCGACATCATCCGTGAAGTCATAGGTCTAATATGCTAGTTATGTTTTCATTAATACACATTAAAATATAGAATAAGCGAAAAGTATTCATCCAGCAAAAATCATCTCATGTACCATCAATAGTACAAAAAACACATCCTTGCATGCTCATTTCAGCAGCACATATACTAAGAATGTAACCAAAGCCACACTTCGGGAAACAGTGATTTAGTCCCAAATCCTTTGTCGCAGCTAAGGAAACACTCAAAGAGGGGCTATAACTTGCCCAAGGACACATAGATCTGGTGGCAGAGTCTAGACCAGAATCTAGTACTTAGTCCAGTGATGGTCCACTAGAATAGAATCTCCAGATGGGTAAGCTACAAGGAGAATTAGACCTGGCCTTCGGGGACTTCCCCAAGAAGTGAACCTCAAGCAGTTGGTAAGCCCTTTGCCGGTGGATCCGGGTTTTTCATTTTCTCTGAGAAGCAACACACATAACATGATACTTGCCAGCTGACTCTCAAAGATTGTCTGGACCAACTGAAATAAATCTGTTGTTTCCTTCCCAAAGTCTCATGTGGTTTTGCCCAACTCATTGAACCTCAAGGCATACTGCCAATGATAAAAATGTCTCCTGGATCAGTTTCCCATTTTTTGATCCAACAATATCCTAGCCACTGAGCCCCTGTCCCCGTTGCTAGATTCATGCATGCTCTATATGGTTTCAGGAGGAAGATTTTCCATCTCTGGGTTTGAGGCCAGCTTTGGAAACAGGCTGGAAGTTTCCATTACAGAGTTACTCCTGTATTTCCCAGATACCCAGAGCAGGTTTTATTTTCGAGTGATAGATAACTTGTGTCTACTGTGTGCCTAGCAATGTTTTATACACTGTCCCATACTTCCCATATAAGAGAAGGTAAAATGATATAGTTCCTGGCCCTTTGGGAGCTGCCAATCCCTGTCAGCTTAGCTATATATGCATGTAGTTAATAATAACTAATGTTATTAAATGTTTATCTATAGGCCAGGCTATGTGCCATGTCCTGCAAATGTACTGTCTTACTGACTCCTCACAACTACTTACTGTTATTATCCTCACGTAATACATGAAGGAAACAAGGCTTAGAGATGTTAAGTGGCTCATCTAAGGTCAATTGGCAAGCCGATGGTAAAGTTCAAACGCAAACCCAGACTCCAGGCCGAAGCGCTTAACCAGTACCCTACGAACACCTGAATCTTTGAAGTCACACTGAAAGGAAACATGATTTCTGTGTATCTGATTTCCTATAAGTGAGCTCCTTTCTTGCATTAGGGAGCTCTAGAGGTAGTGCACCTGTTAAATTCAAGAATATATAACACATTCTAGGAGTGCCATTTCATACTGATTGAGGGAAGAGTTTGCTCCTTGTAATCTGAAGCTATGCAATTTGTACTCTCTTGACACCCCCCCAAAAAAACCGCCATCAAATTAACAGTAAATGCATATTATTACTTATCATCTAAATCAACTTTAGGTAACCTTATTCCTACTTATGGGATACAAAACTGGAGTATTAATGTGATGTAATAAAAAATATATCTGGTCTTTGTCCCCAGTTCCTACCAGAGCTCCTAAAACCCTTGGAATTTCCTTACTGATAGGCTTCTTTGTTTTTCATAAGGAGCAGGGTTTGGACCACATCTGAGTTTATGCTAAGAGGTAACTCAGGGTGGGCCCTTTTGATAGTTTTAAGAGAGATGCTGGCCACACTAGAAAGACCAGGCATATGAATGGAACTTTCAGTCCCACCTCCAGCCCATAAGGGAAGGGTGGTTGCAGTTTCATCACCAAAGGCCAATGCTTTAATCAATTTTGCCTACACAAAGGAACCTCAACTGAAATTGAAACAAGGCTAGGGGAGCTTCAGGGTTGGTGAACACATTGATGTGCTGGGAGGCTGGCATGCTCAGAGGGGACACGGAAGCTCTGTGCCCCCAATTCAAATCTTGCCCTATACATCTCTTCCATTTGGCTGTTCCTGAGTTATAGCCTTTATAATGAAACTGTATTCATAAATATCATGTTTTATAAGCTCTATGAGTCATATGTTCTACCAAATTATCGAACCTGGGGGAGGGTGGTCGTGGGAAATTTGTACTCTGCCAGGCAGAAGTGCAGGTAGGTAACTTGAGACAACCTGATACTTGGGGCTGGCACCTGAAGTGGGGCAATCTTGAGAGACGGAGTCATTAGCCTATGGAGTCTGCACAAACTCCAGGCAGTTTTGTCAGAAGTGAATTGTTGGACACTCAGTGATGTCAGAGAATTGTTGCAGGAATGACATAATTAACCTCAGAAAAAGAGGTCCACATTACAACCAACTTAACTGATGCTTAGAAGCCACCTCCGTACTGGATCTAATCATTAAATCTATAGCTGTCACCAATTCAGAGTAGTGCTTGCTGTTTTCAGCACTAGAAGGAAATTTGGCCTTCTGTCAGATCCACGAGTACCTGGTAGAATAAAATTTCTTTTAAATGACTAAAGAATTAATTTGACCTGCTAAAGAGACCAAGGAATGTTGTAGAAATAAGGAGTCAAAATATATTTTCTTTAATTAATCATTTTAGTTGTGATTTATTTCCCATTTATTATAGTCCCCATAAGAGAATCATGAATTACCTCAATAGTTGACATGTAACTGTTCCCTTTGGATAACAGACATTGTTAAATGACAATCCCCACCACCTAGTATTATGTACTTTAACTCAAACTCTAACAGACCCAGGGACATTACATTCCCTCTTGTTTACCAACTTCTTATTTGTCAAAAGCAAAAGTCAAAAGAGAGATCTCAAAAAAGTTAGGCCAGTACTCCATAAGCAGTCAATCATGACCAACTAGTCAATCCTGAAGATCAATCTGGTCAAACCGGATACTGCATCCCTGCACTCAACCCTCCCCATCAGGAATACACTTTCCAGTCAGGGGAGAGAGTACTGTGGTCAGGGTCCTGGTCAGGGCCAATGGGTTACTCAACTTCATAGGTCCCCATCCCCCTCCTTGTGAATGGTGTTCCCTGGCACTGGGCACTCTTGTGGGCCTGCTCCTTCCTGACCCACTCTTCCCCCATCAAGTGCCATTTTTAGCAATTTCCACCCTTCCCCAGCTGGACCATCAATGGGCATTTCTCTTCACCCTGTACACACAGCCCACAATATCACCACCACCACCCTGCCCCCAAAAGGCCGGCTCCCTGACATGTTCTCCTCCCCACAACAGAACCCACCTATCTAGATGTCTCTAGAAAGGTCTTTAGACTTTTCTCTTTCATAAAATGTTAGTAAACCCCCAAGCAAAATTCTCCTACCATAAACATCAGCTATAACCAACTGTTTTGAGTAAATGACTAGACAAGTAACTAGTTATTTCAAAGAAAAACTAATTTACTAGGAGAAAAAGAACCACAGAAACATTCTTTAAAATGAACACAGAACATTCACTACACATCACTCCTCACTTTTGAATTACAATCACTTAGAATAAAGAAAATATCACCACAACTGGGGAAAATGCCTCCTTTGAGGACCTGGAACTTCTAGCATGTCCACAATCCTGCCACCTAGAACCCATGCTGCTAGGGTCCCAGCACCCTCACTGCAGTGGTATTCCTCGCCTTCCCTTCCTATTTAAAGAGAAGCCACTAGGTAGTCATCAAGTAGATATAATAAAGTAAATGTTTAATTGAAAACAAATTTGCTTCACAGATTTTTCAGAAAAAAAGAATATGGTGATTGTAGTTATTTCCACAGAGCCATTCTAAAGCTTTTCTGTCAGTGCGTATACCTGGATTTTCCTTTTCAGATTCCAGGGCAGGTCACTGGAAATGGGAATATTCAGGTCAGCATTTTGCACAGGCATTCTGGACAGCATGCCACTAGCTTATCTTAAGAACTTATAGTGATAAAGCCTCCACTTCTGTTTGAAAGTACTATCATCACTTTCAGAAATATTCTGAGGAGGAAAGGCCAGCTACTTACTAGTACCATTACCATCAATAACTTCACATATGTTTCAAAACTGGTTATAAGGATTTTTCTCTGAAAGAACAGTAGTGTGTGACAAAACATCTGAGTAAAGAGCCAGTAATATAAAAGACCAAACACCAAGGATTCAATTAAACTCAAACTCTATTGAGTGCCTACAATGACATATGTGAGGCAATGTAAATGAAAAAACAAAATTAGTGCAGAGAAAGTCCTTTTCTAGTCTCGTAGCTGCCAGTACCTTGCTCCGTAGCTTTCAGCAAGTTTACTAACCTTTCTAGATTTCCATTTACCTACTGCTTTTTTATCTGTTTTCAGCCTCAAAACATTCTGATTGACTGAAATTTTACGGGGAAACGCAATAGAACAGAATATCAAGGTACCTTCTGCAGAGTGAAGCATGGTGGGGGGGCAGTGAAGTGGAAGGAAGACAGCAAGATGAGGGGGCATACTCCAGAAATGACCCGAGAGGGCTCCGCATAGCCCAGTTTGAAAAACTATCATGCCAGATATTCTAAGGTTCTTTGAGGGTCTTCTTCCTGCTTCTTCCTTAACTGGAGAGAGAATTAAATGCATTCAATATAGTAAATGCTATGACTTGAGTCTTGTTCAGAATCAAAATTACAGGTCACACACCAACCCACTTTAGGCAGACACTGCAGAATCCAAACCCTTCATCAACCAACAAGAGCTAAAAGCGATAACCAAACCCTGTGGTCTTGATATGGTGGAAGCAATCTACTACTAAAATAAGGAAAGCAAGTTTTTCTAACACACTGTCTTCTAGACTGACCAGCAGAGATTAGGGCAAAAATGAGAAGTCCTACACTATGCAGTGATGCTATCCAAGACCCTTGATCAGTCGTCATATATCTGGTCTGGATCTCCAGGCCTCAGTGACAGAATTATTTCCAGTCCCCAGGTCCTGAGGCTGAGGCCTCCAGCAGAGCAGGGAGAACAGGAACATGGATTATGCTTCCCAGCACTATGCAACCTAAGCTTCCACGATGCAATTCAGCCTGAAACCCACCAACACAGCACGTGTCAAAGGGCACTCCTGAGCAAGGACAAGCCATAGGGAAGTCAGGAGTCATCAACATGATGCCTGATTTTTCGTGCAATCAGGTTGGTATCAGGGCGCTGGCCATAGATGGCTTACTTTGCTACAAGGGCTAATTACCACCTCAAGATTCCTTTACTGAGCTTCCCTATTCTGATGTATGGTATTTAAATAGTTTCATTTGCACACATCTTAAAGAAGAGGATTTGGCATTTCCCCCCTCCCATTTTCTCCTTTCTACATATCACAACTTCAAAGAATTAGAGTTTGAGCCACTTCCACTAAATTAATATGTTAAGTTCTTATTTGTAGTCATTCACTAATCATTCACCTAGAAAAACAGATACAAGAACTAGTAAAACTAGATTTTAATTGAAAGACACTAACTCAATAAAACACCCTGGTCCATTGTGCAGAGAGCTTCAGAACACTGTTCCAACATTTAGGGAGAATTGATCCTGGTTCACTGGTATCAACATCTGTAAATAGACACAAAGAAGTAACTGTAAGTTATCAAGAGCTGGGGAAATAGAAGTCACCACATAATTACCATTGTTTCAATCTGAGTTATCACATCTTCATCTTAAAACAACTGGCAGCCAGTGTACAATTAACTGTCCTTACTGCAAAGATATCAAAACAGTAGCAAAATCAGATTAATTTTAAGTCATCTAATGCAATGCATAACACCCACAACTCCAAAAGTAAGTGGCATCAACTCTTCTTTCAGAAGAGTTTGTCCAAAAGCCCTGGGAGTTTACGAAACAAATCCACTAGTACCCTAGATTAAAAGGCCAGTTCAGGGGACTTCCCTGGTGGCTCAGTGGTTAAGATGCCACTCTCCCAATGCAGGGGTCCCGGGTTCAATTCCCTGATTAGGGAACTAGATCTCACATGCGTGCAACAACTGAGAGCTCACATGCTGCAACGAAGGAGCCCACGTGCCGCAATGCAGGAGCCCATCTGGCGCAACCAAATAGATGAATATTTTTTTAATAAATAAATAAAAGGCCAGTTCAGCTCTAAGAATCTAAATTTATTTAGATTTGCGGATTCTTTCCCCAAACACAATTAGTGGCCAATGTAGGAGTCGATGGCTTCTCCCTGTATTCAAGTCCTCTCCTGCCCATCCGCCACCTTTCACAAATTAGAAAAGAGCCACCAGTCTCCAAACTGGCTGATGAAATTTCAGCCTACAGGATACTTTCATACTTGAGTTATAATAACTATTAAAATGAAGATGAACAGTGGACAGCTTAATAACAGCATTTTAAATCCAGCATTAGGATACAGAGAGCAAAATTCTTCAACCTAGGCCAAAACCATATATATTTTTTCAATTCTCAGTTTCTTAGAGTTACTCTGCAGTATAAAGGGTGGAGTCTATTGTTTGCCTGGTCCTAGCTGTTCACTTGCTTGCTAACTAAATGACTTCCTATTTGCATTCAAGTTGGGATTCAGTAAGTCAGTACAGGCTCAACTCCATCCCCTTCATTACCCCAGGACTGCCCAGGAAACTATTCAAGTTATTTTTGATAATCCATCTACCCATGCTAGTAAATTACTAGAACCTAAAATAGGTGACAAGTCCAAAGTTTCTGATTCATTTTTCCCAAACACTAAAAGGTTTTACTTAGCATTTCTGATACTAACTTTACTACAAATAGCCTCAGCAATATTTAAGTCTCTCAACTGCCTGGCTCAAAGGGCCAATTCACTCAAAGAACACACTAGTCACTGTTGTGGTGTTCAAAAGAAGAAAACAGCATATTCTTTCTGTTGGCCCACTGTGTCATGGCTCAAGAGGGCCAAATCAAAAAAGAGTCCTGATTGGGCCTCTCAAGTGGACAAGCTGGTCAAGGTGAGGCTGAAAAGCAGCTGACTACTGGAGATGAATGGTCCCAACAGAAGGCAAAATAGGTTACATCACTTGGTTACATGCCAGCCCAAAGATGTCAACAGAGTGGGATTATGCCCACAATGGTCATTTATCTAATGTAATCCACTGCGTATGGATTACACTGGATAAATGTAAACTTTTAGCACCAACCTACACCTCAGCTGAGTGTTATTAGTCATCAGGTGGATCAGACAAGAGTGGAAACATTGCAACATAAAACCCGCCTCCCTACAAAAAATAACTTCAAACTTAGATCCTAATGGTCATCTTTGTGAACCAACAGGGGCATATTATTATCACCTGCCCAACCTTCAGCACTAAATTCACAGCTGGAAGCAAAGGAAGATTCATATACTAGAAAACATCTGGGGTACTCATTATGCAATTTTTTAAAGTGTATAAGGCAAAATCCTGTAAGGAAAAAGGCAATCTCTCAGTTGAACATCCCGCTGAATTCTTAACACATGGCTTGAGATTCATCTGCCAGAAAAGACCCAGATGACCATTGCCTCCTCCTCGCCCACTCTCAGCAGGGTGACTTTTTTTTCCTATAAAAGTCCAAGAGTACCCTCAAAGTAGCATGTGGTGAGACTCTAGGAAAGGCAACAGAATTAAAAAGGAACATGATTTTCTATTTCCTTCTCCTTCTTCCTCTTATTTTGCCTACCTATTCTGAGCCTTGCCTCCACCTCTCTGACCTAGACTCTTCTCACTCTCCTCTTTGCTCACTAGACTCTGCTATTACCGCCTCCCCTACTCCCCAACCTCCTCCACCTCCCGTTTCTCCCTACTCCTTGGAACTTGACAAACTCACTCTAGCCCAGTTTCTGCTCTAGCTAGTCCCTAAACCTGGAAGGCTCCTCCCATATCTTTGCGTGGCTGGCTCCTTTTTATTTAAAGCTCAGCTTACATGTCACCTCCTCAGAAAGGTCTAGACTGTATCCCAGTCAGACACTTTCTATCACAACACTCTTATTTTCTTCAGCACTTAACAAAGTCCGATTTGCTTATTTATCTGTCCCCACCCCACACTCTGAGGTAAGCTCCATGAGAGCGTGGACCTTACTGCTATGTTCACCTTTGTATGCCCACTGCCCGAAATACTGGCTAGCAATTAGTAGCCAGTCAATAAATGTTTGTTGAATGAATGAATGAATTTTGGACTTTTTATTCAATGATTCCAAATCAGTTAAGGTGAGAAGAGTAGTCATTTTTTTCTTTTGTTGCATTTCTGTGAAACATCTAAACATGCTGTTACTTGTACAATCAAAGCATTAAACATTCTGTTTTATCAGGCTTGAAAGCCCTGATGAGTAGGATGGAACCCGTTGTGATAATTCTTCTAGCAATATGCACATAAACTCAGTTACAGAGGAACAGGATTTACGGACACTTTCTGTTCAAAGGATCCGTACAATTTGGGCACCATCTCTTAAAGTTCTTTAGAAAACACAGTGCCAGACTCAACAGAGGATTTCCAAAGAAAATATCAACACCAAACTAGGAATCATTACACTTCACTCTGAAATCCCTACAACAGGCTAAAGTAGCACTACTTTTTTTTTTCCTTAAACCAACAGAACGTCAACAAAGAGACCTTCTTTTCCAATCATTCTTTGCTTTCTTCAAATAATTTTTTTTCTCAAATAATTTTTTCACAGACGTTACTGGTTTGTATTCTTCCTTAAAACAAAACTAAGCAAATCACATTGTCTCGTTTAAGACCACCTATACACAAAGAATAAGCTAAATAAATAAGATGGGAATCAGCACAAGCCAAATGTGTCACTGAAGACTTGTGTGCCAGACACGCAAATGGAGAAGATAAAAGAGCTATTGTCCAATTGGAGAAACAAAAAAAGTAATATAGGGTTTTCTGTTCTCCAAAGTGCATCATGAAGTGTGGGTGGAGAGAAACACAGAAATCCAGAATTAGCCTAACATCAAATCACTTTGGAAAGAGTTGACAACATTTAAATTCCTCACACACAAAGTATTTAGAGCAAGAGACCTTGATTCCTAGGCTATGATGCCATTTAGGAATCCTTGCAAGGGCTTTGGAATTCCAGTATTCATAGGAGAAAACGCTCATCTTAATCGGGAGCGACCAGGCATTGAGAGGTACTCCCAAAGACACACAGCTTGTAACTGAAGTATTACAAAGCTTGCAGTTAAGATCTGGGATGGAGGTGGAACACCAAATTCAAAAGAGGTAACCAAGATACCAAGTGCAATAAAGAAACAAAGAAACAAACAACAACAACAAAACCCACCACGATTACCACCTAGCCACGGAGAACTAAAGTGTAAAGGAGGGGTATACAAGGGAGAGGATGGGGGGTGAGGGGGTAACGGAAAAACACAATACATTTGTCACCCTGTCCCACTTCCTATACAGGATACAGGCAAAGCTTCCAGCCCCATTACCTCAGGCACAGATGGTTATCGTTTATAGCAAAGGTGCATAGGAAGGCCTCCAGGTCTGAGCCCCTTAATTCCAGGGCTGTTAATGATTAAAGAGAAAGATGGGGGTGGGGAGGGAAATGAGGGCGGTGGTGGAGATTCACCCACCACCTCTCGCTTGGGCTCCTACCTCACGGCGCTTACAAGGGGCAGAGGACCAGAGTCTGCACTCCCTTCAGGGCAGCTCCGGCCCCCAGAACCCCAGGCCCTGGGTTGAGGGGTGCTGGCGGTAGGGAGGCAGGGACAGTAGGTAAGTTTTCTGAGCCCTGCGGCTGACACGCCACAGGCTCCCCTCACAGCCTCCTCTTCCAGCGGGACCAGTCCAGACAAGGCGCCGATTTCCACTCCTCCCCTTTCACCCCCCGCTTTCTCGAAGGTACCCAACCCCCGCCCCTTCATCTCCCAATGCCTCCCCTTTTCCTCAAACCCCCCCTCAAACTCACAGCTGCTCCAGAGGTTCCTCCAGTCAAACCCTTTCTGGAAACGACGGCGGCCCGGCGGGTCCAAAACACCTACCATCCCCGCTCGCGTTTCCAGGCTCCCTACCCGCGCCGCCGCCGCCGCCGCCGCCGCCGCCGCCGCCGCCGCCCCCGCCGCCGCCGCCTCTTCTTCCACGACTGCCGCCTCCTCCTCTTCATCTGCGGCCCACCGGCGGGGGCCGCCCCGAAGCCCCGCCCTCTCCATCGCCTCCTACATCATCACTTCCGGTAATCCCGCGAGCCGCCCGCTCCAGAACGCGGAATAGGAGAGGGGCGGGAAGGGAAAGAGTGGCAGTTTGCGCCACGACGTACGCAAAGACGTACGAAGCCGTCGCCAAGTAAGGGCAAAGACCTAGCGGCGCGGAGGGAGAGCTAGGAGCGGATGGACTGGACCATTTTGGGGCTGGGATGGGGGGAGAGAGGCGAACTAAAGGGAGAAAAGGGAAATAAGGAAAGGATGAACTTGGATATATTGTTGGCTGTACGGCGGAGCGTGGTCTAGAGTTTGAAGTTTAAGGAAGGCTCAAGCCTACCCTCGACCTGGGACTGATGCTCCCACAGAGGTCCGTCCGGTGGTTTGGTACGGCCTGGCCCACCGGACCTGCCAGAGCTCAGTCGGCCGCAGCTCAGCTGGGCTCCTGGCGCCGCCTCTTCCCAGCCTGCGGTAGGCTGCCGGGCTTCTGCGGGTGGGGGAAGGCTGGACTGATGCAGCGTGAGTGTAGAGGATGGAGACGCTGACTCCTGGCGCGGGAGACTGGGGGAAGGGGTTGGCTCCCCAGGGGCAGGGATGGGGTGGGGGGGGCGGGGTGCGACGTTGCTAGGAGACGAGCCTGTGTGACACACACACCCCCCAGCCTCGCGAGGGCGGCTCGGTGTCACCGCCGTTGGCCTCGGCAACTTGCTAAGAGAAGCGGCTCGAGGGCCAGGACGGGGAGCCCTGGTTTGGGAACGCTGAAATGCTGGTTTGGGGCCCATCTGAGACTTCTTAATCCTTTGGATTCCCGAATGTAAATGGGAGATCAGTAGGGGCAAATCCGGGGGCGAGAGGCGTCTAGCTGAGGAAGGTTGACACAGACGAGTCCCCTACAGGATACTGAGATTTTCTAAGATAAGAGAACCAGCTTCTTAAATTCCTCGGTCCGCCAAAGGCGTTGCTCCGTGACTTTTTATTCGAGTCCTGGAGAAAGTTAAAAAGTAAATCAGTAAGATATCAGCAAGTGAGAAATGCCCCAAAGGTAGTAGTATCAGGTGAAGTGGTAGAACATGTGGGGAGGGCCACTCTAAATCGGATAAGTCTGTTCAGAGGAGGCCGGGTTTACAGAAATCCGAGAAAAGAGGGAAGCTAGGGAATGAGCTTTCTAGGTGGAGAAAAGAACCAACGGGAAGGGATCTGAGGCAGGAAATGGCGAAAAGGCCATGTGCTTGGTGTAGAAAGGAATGAACCAGAGCCAGAGTGGTCTGTGATGGAGAAGTGGCAGGGCCTGAACAAGCATAGCCTTTTAGCTCAAGGTGAGGGTTTGGCTGTTTTTTTAAATGGAGGGTTTTAAGAAGGAGTGACCAGATCTGATTTACATTTTTAGAATATCATTCTTGGCCACTGGATAGAGAAGGGTAGACATAGTCAGACCTGCTAGGAGGCTGTTGCAGTAGGGCCAAGGGGGAGGTGACAGTAGTGTTGTATTCACGGTGGAAATGGAGAGAATTAAATTTGGAATGTACTCTGAAAGTCGAGCTTGCAGGACTTGCTGCCAAATTGGATGTGAAGTGTATGGGAAAGGAAGGAACCAAGGATGACTCCGCAGAGAAAATAGTTTGGAAGGCACTACTATTCTTTTGAACATACTAGTTTTGGTAAGTCTATTAATGGTCCAAGTAAAGATGTTGAGAAGTTAAATATACAAGTCAAGGGAAAACTCAGAGAGATAATAAATTTAGCAGTTTGTTCCTGGATCACCTAAGAAGAGGGTGCAGATAAAGAGGAAGCCCTCTAGGGCTTCCCTGGTGGCACAGTGGTTGAGAGCCCGCCTGCCGATGCAGGGGACACGTGTTCGTGCCCCGGTCCGTGAAGCTCCCACATGACGTGGAGCGGCTGGGCCCGTGAGCCATGGCTGCTGAGCCTGTGCGTCCGGAGCCTGTGCTCCTTGCAAGGGGAGAGGCCACAACAGTGAGAGGCCCGCATACCGGGGGAAAAAAAAAAAAAGAGTAAGGCCTCTAAACTCCTTGGGGCTCTTTTCATGCAGAGATGATCCAGAGAAGGAAAAGCCAGCAGAGGAGACTCTTCATACACACAAAGCCTCCAAGATAGAAGGAGGCCCTGTAATATTCTTGAATAATGGGACCACCCTCATTATCATCAAGACTCATCCTCAAAGGCCTGGCTCAGATCTCTTTCCTCCTTTCCTCTCCCAGCTGTCCGTGCTTTTGGACTCCTGCTTAGGTGATTTGTGTTCATTATAGCACACCTTACTTTGCTTATTAATTGTTTATAGGTCTGACTACCCTGTGAACTATTTCTTCTTTGTGCCCTGCTGGCTCCTATTTCAGAGCCTTGCCTATGGACCCAACATATAGGAACACTGTGTCCATAATGTATCAACCATGGACTTCCACAGCTTCTGACAAACGGACATTTGTCCCCACTGTTGCTGCCACCTCCACCACTAGATATGGTTGATTTCATAAACTCTAGAAAGGGTATCAGAAGAATAATCAGAAGGCCTGGGTTTCAGTCTTGCATCTCTACTGACCAGCAGAATGGCCTTGAATAAGACCCTTTGCTTTGAGTTTAGGGGTTGGCCTAGATTACAGATTACAAACTGGCGAGACAGATATTGCCTGCAAAGGTAGTTTGGCCCACAGATTGATTTAAATTATTTTTTTAAAAATTCTTGCCAAATATAAAAATCTGATTTTCGGCTTCCAGCTTGAGGTTCCTACAGAGCAACAGTCAGCTGGAGCTAATGAGATTCTTCTCCCTTCCTCTACCAGCCTAATCCCTGTGGGCATTTGATTTGCGATTTTTTGGTCTAGAGCTCTGCTGTCCATATGTAGCCACAAGCTATTTAAATTTAAATGAAATAAAATTTTAAATGCAGTTCCTCAGATGTACTAACCATATTTCAGGTGCCCAGTGCCAGTGGCCACCCTGTTGGACAGCGAAGACACAGAATATTTCCATCATTGACGAACATTCTGTTGGTCATTGTCGGACTGGAGGAACTCGAAGGTACTCTGGCTGCTAATCATTCTGTGCACTAAAGATGGGCGGTCATTGCTCCTACTCGAAAGGAACTTTGTCTAGTAAAGAGCTCCCATGCTTCTGCAGGTGGAGAAAGTTGCTTATTCAACAGGTGGAGGGTACTTGGAAACTGTCGTGAAGGCGGAGACCCCCTGTGCGGGGTGAGGGTTATATATCAGGTGGTTGGATCAAGGGTTAGGTGTATCTAATGTTATAACCAGAGCCCTTTTGTCTGTTTCTTAGGAAATTATCACAAAGAAGGGGTTTGACTGTTTTAATTTAAATGTTTTGTGTTCTCTTGACTTCCCTAGTTCCTATGAAGGGTTCAAATCCTGGGTAGTTACGAACAAATGACTGGGGTTGATCTTCAGCGTTGACCAAGTTTTCACCCATTGCCAGCACATACACACAGCACCCCAGACACACACCTCCCTCTGATTGACCCTTACCTTGTCTTTGTCTCTTAAAATTGGATGATAAGGAAACAGTTGCTTCCATTTCTTTTGAATTGAGAGACTGAAACTTGGTTTCCATTTGGAGTTTCTATCCCTGAGGGGGCAAATTGCTGTATATCTCGTGGATACAAGAGCCTGATTGGAGTTCCCCTTACAAGTATAATCTTGTATGTGCTCCTGTGCTGATATATTTAGGATGAATATCTTGTTTGGGATAGTTTAGAAATCTTTCAGACATAAATATTTTTGGTTTTTCCCTGTCTTCTGAAGATTTCCCATGTTATGGGGCCTAACCTAATTTCTTTTCCTTTAGATAAAAATATGATATACCCTTTCCTCCCTGACCCGTGTCTCTGACATACCATATTGTCAATTTCTGTGTAAAAAGATGCTGTTTCAGAGAATAGCCGTGGTATGATTAAGTACACCACACAAGCATATCCTGAGATATACAAAACAGTGTGTGGCATTACACTTCCCCTTTTGGATTCTAGTAACCAAAAACTGAATCCAGGTCAGGAAACAAGTCCATGGGGGCGTATGTGAGGCGGGGAGATGGGAGCATTTGGTTTAGCTTGAAAGTTATTCAATTTAGGTAAGATGGTACTTCATAGGATATGGAAATACATCAGAAAGTAGGGAAGGATAACGGATCTAGGAGAAAAGTGCACCGAAGGATAAGCAAGGAGTAAGAGATAAAAGGAAGAAAAATAGGAAGGGAAGCTTGCTCATGCCCTTGGTGTTGGCACCTGCATTGTATTTCCAGTAAGAAGTCTGCTCTGTGGTCTGAAGATAAGCGATGCCTTGGGCAGGGTTATTTACTCATACTGAAGAACAATAGCTCTTTACTGTGCAGGGATTATTAATGATCAGAGGGAAACAGCTTTAGGAAAATCCATTACTGCCACAAAGCGATAATTTCACCAGCAGGCAGCAAAGTTTAGCAGAGATAAAAGAGGCCTCACTGTTCCTCCTTTATTTCCTCCTTTTCAGGTAACATTTGCCTTTGTTAACTCACAATGCTAAGTGATTTACATGGATTATTATGAACAATCCTTAAAACAACTCTTTGAAGAAGGTTCTGTTGTTTCCCCATTTTAAGAAACTGAGGCTCAGGAAGATTAATATCTTGCCTGATGTGAAGTCAGGATTCAAACCCAGATCATTCCAGAGCCCATTAGTTCATTGTTTGTATTATATCTCCCGTCCTTTACATCTGTGGAAAAATTTTGAATGCCTAAAATCAAGGTAGTCATTCTCTATTCTGCTATCTGGGGCAAGAAAATCTGTTTGCTTTGACATTATAAGAATGCTTCAGTTCCCTGGAGGTTTTCCAAATGACAAAAGCTTTAAATTATAATTTTTTAGGTTGGTTTTGAACCCTCGTCATTTGGTTGCAATGGACCTTATTCCCTCAAAGGATTGTTTTTAAGAAAAAAATATCAAAAACTCATTTTTCTATATGTTTGATTCTAAGCTTCCTAGAAATATAGTATATCATTTCAGTCCTGTGGACAAACCCTAAGTGGCCTTAAAAGAACTTAAGAGCCAGGGTTATGTAACAGCTGTGTATGCTGCCCTAGATGGAAGTGAGAAGACTGCCTCACTAAATAACACTTAATCTTCAATTCTCACCCTGACACCCAGAGTGCCACTCTTGAAAACATCATTGTGAGGGTTAATTAGTATTTTTAAATGCTCTAGGGTCTTCTGTTGCGAAACCTGATCCAAATACCACTGCATGTATCTCAGGATGAGAATGGTAATTACTGGTGATTATTCTGTGTGGGTAAATTTTTTCTTCTAACAAATGTATTTCAAGCTCCAACTCTGGGCCAGGCCTAGGAGTGTAATGGATGAGACAGGGTCCCAACCTGCTTCTCTCTCTCCCTCCCAGAACACACACAGTGGAGGAAGAAACATAAGTCAAACAGAAAATTACAATAGAGAAGAATGAACATTATGATAGGGGTACACACGAGAGCAGGGACGCTGACCCAGTGTGAAGAAGGCACCCCGTGAAAGGTGATGAAAGCGAAAGGATGAGAATCAGCAGTTAAGCCGAAAAAGAATATTTCAGTTGTATGGGTTGGGGCCTTCCATTTGGCAAAAAGAGGGAGTCCCAGATTTAAGAAGATAGGGCAGCAGGACACGGGATAGGTCACCACTGGTACATGGTGAACACATACGATGGATTTCACTGGATGAGCTTCATTATCACCCTCCCCCAAAATCATGAAGTAGTTGGGAGAGAAATTTGACTACATTATATTCATTGGTTATGATTTTTTAAATTTACACCTAAGGACAGATCTTGAAAGAATGGAGTCTCCTTCCACGGAGGGTTTGAAAGTCAGTTAATTTCCCTTGCCTTTTCTGTCCCTTGTTCGTACTGCAACACTTTTTCTTCAGTAGAAGGCAAAGCCTCATGGGAGTGCAACATTTGGAATTTTGACATTCCTGAGACCAGAGTCATACTTCTATAAATTTCATCTGAGGAAAGGGAATTTTCATCTCTGCTCTTAAACTTCTAAGTGTTCATGCAGTGATGCTCTTTCCAAAGGTGGAAGAAACTGTTCCCAAGGTGGGGAAAAGGGTGAAGTGGGTAAAGCCCCTAGTCCTGGCAAATCTTCCTATAGTTCTCCTGCAAAACTAGATCTGGACATGCCAGGTATATAGACCCTTTCACTGTATTTTCATTCTCCACAGCAAGTGGAAGAGTGAGTGGGTGGTGCTTTTTTTTTTTTTCCCCCTAGGAAATTGATCACTGCCTGTTTGGAGTCCCCATTACTGACTCCAAAATAAAAACAGGGAAAAGCTTTCAGTCAGGGAAATAATCATTCCGCTTTTTTGGCTCTTAATCCCAGTTCTCCTGTCAGTTAAGTAGCATTAGGCAAGACTTCACCATCTGCAAGACTGGTAGAATCACAAGTACTTATGATACAGTTTGAAATCCAGCATGTTTTTAAAAATGTAAATCAGACCATGATACTCTTACTTGCTTAAAACCTACCAGTGTCTTCCTTTTGCTCCTAGACTACAAATCAAACTCCTTTCCAAGGCCTACTCTCCCAGCCTGTGCTGGATCCTATCCACCTGTGGTCCTCCTTCCCCCATAGGCTCTCAATTGTATTAACACTGAGGTTGGTTCCCACCTCATAGCCTTTGTTCCTGCTGTTCTTTCTTCCTGCATCACCTTCCCCTGAACTCTTCCCATTAATAGGTTCCTGAACACCATTCAAGACTCAGCTCAAACGTCACTGACCACGCAAAATAAAATAACCCCCACCTCTGCTCATTCATATCATATTACTGTTTCATTCCTTGAGAGCACATACAACCAAAATTATACAAAAATATATACAAAAATTTTTCTTGTATATCATCTGCCTCTGCCACTAGGATATAAGCTCTAGGAGGACAGGGACCGTGGCTGCTTGTTTATCACTGTATGCCTAGCCTGGCACATGGGCACTGAATAAATGTTGGATGGATGGAGAGATGCTTGGGAGGAAAGAGTAAGACCTGCAGGGTAGTAGCACTGTAATGAGTGCTGGTATCTCTTACAGGATGTCAGCTCCTTTGGAGTGTCAAGGACAGGGTTGCCGCAGGGAACAGGAGCACAGCAGTCCAGTTAAGTGCACAGCCTCTAAAGGTGCTGGTGTGTAACAACGTCATTACTGAGGAAGGACAGTTGCAGGGGAGGGACAGATGGTATATGGAAAACCTTATAAAAGGGTAATTGCAATTCAGTCAGGGTGCAAAAAGAATGGTCTTGCTCTTTGTGGGAAGGGAATAGAATTCAGTTCCCATTGTCACACTGGCTAAGCTCCTTAAGCAATCAGCAGACGTTCAACCACATTTACTGAGATTGAACAGCCTATTTAGTGATTAAAAGTTGGGGCTCTGACTCCACACTATCTGGTTTTGAATCCTGGCTCCACCTCTTCCTTGCCATGTGACCTTGCTCAAGTTACTTAACCTCTTTTGGCATCAGGTTCCTCCTTTGTAAAACAGGATAATGTAGTATTTACCTTATAGAACTGTGACGATTATGGGAGTTAATATATGTATGTAAAGTACCTAGGAAGCGTAGCACAGAAGAAGTGCAAAGTAAATGTAGCTATTACTGTTATTATTATCATTCTTATCCCTATTATTATTCCTTTAATGAGCAAAATGCAGTCCCTGCCCTCCAGGAATTCAGAGACTCTGGGAAGAAAAAGACAGTGAAACTGCAAAAGAACAATGGCTGGATGTGATAGAAGCAGAGAAAAAGGTGCTCCAGAAAAGCCTGAGAATAAACTGGTGTCTACAGGTTGAGGTGGCCAGCAGAAAACAGGCATTCTAAGTGAAAGGTTCAGCAGAACAAACACCGCAGCAGGATGCCTTATAGCTACAGTTCCCAGACTCAGGTTTTTGGGGACTCCACATCACAATTTCTGCTGTTATTTACCTATGTTGTGTTGTTTTGTTCTGTTTTGTTTTGTTGACCACACTGCGCAGCACGCTGGATCTTACCCCGACCAGGGATTGAACCCCGTGCCCTCGCAGTGGGAGCGCGGTCTTAAGCACTGGACACCAGGGAAGTCCTGCCTATGTTTTAAACCAGCTTCAAAGTTTCTGTAATATGTTTTAAAGGTAGCTCTATATCACTACAAAATAGAAATCACTTTAAATCATGGGTTTGTTGGGCTAGTAAAACACATTAAGGGAATCACACTAAGAAAATAAATATTTTCTTGTACATCAAAAATTACCTCCCCAACCAGTCTTTGGGACACTTACTTTAAAGGAAACTTCTGACTATGACCTGAAGCCAAAATGTGGTAGCAGCAATATTTGTCAGCCCTTTTTTAATGGTACAGGCTGCACATGGTAGGTGCTTGGTAATGAGTTTTATCCTGGCACTGTGTTTATGCATGAAATACGATTTAAAGAAAAGAGCCCAGTTTCCAGTCACAATTCCTCCCAGACACACTTCCCATCTCTTATCTTTCCTCATTCTAGGATTTGAGGGTTAAGGAAGTAAAAAGCAGAATTTGAAGAAATATCAGTCTCAGAATAAAAGTTATAAAACTTTTACTGTAAAAATTCTATAAGAACTGACTTCACAGGCAGTTGAGACTGAAGTTCACTTGTGGTCCTCTAAACAATTTCATATTCCTGATGTCGACCATGGGAGAATCCCAGCAGACCCCACTGCATCAAGTCAACCCCTGATACTAGGGAAGAAGAAGAAGGGCTGACTCGGCCTTTCATCAATAGTGAGAGATCGTTGATAGTTTTAGAGGAATAAGTGTTGGTTTCAAGCCATCATACCATAGGGAGGAAGACTCTCAGGGAAAAGTCACTTTTCCTAGACAAGTTGCTTCCTGGGAATAAAAATATAAACCAAAAGGAAGACAGCTTTTTAACATTTTTTTAATTTATATGGCTGATTTTGTTTCTAGAATCACAAGCTTTGTAACAACCACTTGCGAATAGTACATAATGGAGAACACAGCTTTAGACTGTGGAAATCTTTTGGACTGTGTTTTCTGGATCACCTGATGTTGGAGAGGAAGACACCACTTATTTCCCTTTCAGGATTAGTTTTCAAAACACTTAAACGTTAAAGGGTTTTGAAAATGGTATTATTAAATGCCAATTGTTAGTTCTGCTTGTTACCTTAAATACCATACTTGCAGGGCGTGTGTATCAGCTTATGGTATGTCATCAGTTACAGTTTGAAGCTGTGGTTCAGACAGTAGTAAAAACAAAGAAATGAAAGTCAGACTTTGGAGAATGTTGCTGCGGTTTTAATATGCCATACTGCCTTCACTTTCCTCCTTAAGTGTCATGCAGTCAAGGAAGTTTCATCTGTTGATGACAGGGAAGTGAAGCAGTCATTAATAGTTAGTTAGTTGCAGACTCTGTTCCTCACAGGAACTGACTCATGTATTTTCATATGAAACCATGGAGTTTTAGGGAGAGCCAGAAACTCAGAAACCTGTTTCCTTACCAGGAAAAACATCATCAATTCATCTGAGTTTTCATTACAATTAGCCACAATGCATGATGCTCTCTCTTGGTTTGTATGAATTCCTTTTAAGCATTTTTTCCTGTGAGGTATAATGGATATCAGAATGGATATCAGGTATGTCCTTTTAACTTTTGAATTGGGTGAAGTAGTGATTTCAGGCTTCCCATCAAATGGTTAAGCCTTGGTTCATTCCTCATTGCTTAAGAAAGGTCACCAGGGTCAGGAGAAGTAAGAGGTGCAATCATACCAAAAGAGACATTCTCTCTAAGGTGAAGTCCTTGCAATTACTTAGAATTTCTAGATAAACACAGCTCCTTCCAGCTCCCATCTGCTTTCTTTAGCTGCCTAGATTCTCATAAGCTCAGGACCACCCTAAAGCATGCAGTCTCCATGTATTACCCCTCCCCCTTGGGTTGGAAATGGGTCTGTTCTCAAAGGGCAATGAGCAGCCTACATCTCAACAGATGACCTGTTTGAGGAAAGCCCAGGACTCATATGAGGTGTCCCAGTGCCTGGTCCTGCTACTCACTTGCTAAATCTGTCTTCCTTGTCTTCCCAGCCTGGTAATTTGTTAAAGGCAGTACAGTATTCATTCTCCTAATTTTGACTAATCACAATCCTCTAGTAGTGGGATTTTTTTTCATATCTTCTCTGAATTTCCTTTTTTTAAAATCGAGGTATAGTTGATTTACAATATTATATTAGTTTCAGGTGTACAACATAGTATATATATATATATATATATATATATATATATATATATCACATCTTCTTTATCCGTTCATCTGTTGATGGACACTTAGGTTGTTTCCCTATCTTGTCTGTTGTAAATAATGCTGCTATGAACACTGGGTGCACTTATCTTTTTGAATTAGTGTTTTTTTCAGATATGTAACCCAGGAGTAGAATTGCTGGATCATATGGTAATTCTATTTTTAGTTTTTTGAGGAACCTCCATACTGTTTTCCATAGTAGCTGCACCAAGTTGCATTCCCACCAACAGTTCCCTTTTCTCCACACCCCCGCCAACATTTGTTATTTATGTTCTTTTCGATGATAGCCATCTAACAGGTGTGAGGTGATATCTCATCATGGTTTTGATTTGCATCTCTCTGATGATTAGCGATGTTGAGCATCTTTTCATGTGACTGTTGGCCATCTCTGTGCCTTCTTTGGAAAAATGTCTATTCAGGTCTTCTGCCCATTTTTTAATCAGGTTTTTTTTTTGATGTTTAGTTGTATGAGCTGTTTATATATTTTGCATGTTAACCCCTTGTTGGTCATATCATTTGCAAACATTTTCTCCGATTCAGTAGGTTGTCTTTTCATTTTGTCGATGGTTTCCTTTTCTGTGAAAAAGCTTATAAGTTAACTTAGGTCCCATTTGTTTAGTTTTGCTTTTGTTTCCTTTGTCTTAGAAGACAAGTCAAAAAAAACTTGCTATGATTTATGTCAAAGAGTGTTCTGCCTATGATTTCTCCTAGGAGTGTTATGGTTTTCAGTCCTATATTTAGGTCTTTAATCCATTTTGAGTTTATTTTTATAAATGATGTATAATGCTATTTTGATAACTGTAGCTTGGTAGTATAGTCTGAAGTCAAGAAGCATGATACCTCCAGCTCTGTTCTTTCTGAAGATGCTTTGTTTATTCAGAGTCTTCTGTGTTTCCATACAAATTTTAAAATTATTTGCACTAGTTCTGTGAAAAATGCCATTGGTATTTTGACAGAGATTGCATTGAATCTGTAGATTGCCTTGGGTAGTATGGTCATTTTAACAATGTTAATTCTTCCAATCCAAGAACATGGTATATCTTTTCATCTGTTTGCATCCTCTTCAGTTTCTTTCATCAGTGCCTTATAGTTTTCTGAGTACAGGTCTTTTACCTCCTTGGTAGGTTTATTCTGAGATAGTTTATTCTTTTTGACATGATGCTAAACAGGATTGTTTCCTTGATTTCTCTTTCTGATAGTTTGTTGTTAGTATAGACAAGTGCAACAGATTTCTATATATTAATTTTGTATCCTGCAACACTACTGAACTTATTGATGAGCTCCAGTAGTTTTCTGGTGGCATCTTTAGAATTTTTTATGTATGGTATCATGCCATCTGCACACAGTGACAGTTTTACTTCTTCCTTTCCAATTTGGATTCCTTTTATTTCTTTTGCTTCTCTGATTGCTGTGGCTAGGACTTCCAAAACTATGTTGAATTAAAAAACTGGTGAGAGTGGGCTGCTTTCAGCTTTTCATCATTGAGTATGTTACCTGTGGGTTTGTCATGTATGACCTTTATTATTTTGAGGGATGTCCCCTCTATGCCTGTTTTCTGGGCAGTTTTTATCATATATGGATGTTGAATTTTTATTTTATTTTATTTTTTTCACTTTTTTTTTTTTTTGGCCACACCATGCAGCATGCAGGATATTAGTTCCCTGACCAGGGGTCGAACCCATGCCCCCTGCAATGGAAGCATGGAGTCTTAACCACTGGACCACCATGGAAGTCCCAAATGGATGCTGAATTTTGTCAAAAGCTTTTTCTGCATCTATTGAGATGATCCTATGATTTTTAATTTTTAATTTGTTGACATGGTGTATCACATTGATTGCTTTGCAGATATTGAAATCCCACTTAATCATGGTGTATGATCCTTTTGGTGTCTTGTTGGATTCAGTTTGCTAGTAATTTGTTGAGGATTTTTACATCTACGTTCATCAGTGATATTGGCCTGTAATTATCTTTTTTTGTGATATCTTTGTCTGTTTTTGATATCAGGGTGATGCCGGCCTCATAGAATAAGTTCAGAAGTGTTCCTTCCTGTGGAATTTTTTGGAATAGTTTGAGAAGGATAGGTGTTAACTCTTCTCTAAATGTTTGGTAGATTTCACCTGTGAAGCCCTCTGGTCCTGGATTTTTGTTTGTTGGGAATTTTTAAATTACTGATTCAATTTCATTACTGGTAATTGGCCTGTTCATATTTTCTTCTTCTTTTTATTTTGAATTTTATTTTATTATTATTTTTTTTTATACAGCAGGTTCTTATTAGTTATCTATTTTATATGTATTAGTGTATAGATGTCAAGCCCAATCTCCCAATTCATCCCACCACCACCCTCCTCTGCTGCTTTCCCCCCTTGGTGTCCACATTTGTTCACTACATATGTGTCTCTATTTCTGCCTTGCAAACTGGTTCATCTGTACCATATTTCTGGATTCCACATATATGTGTTAATATACAATATTTGTTTTTCTCTTTCTGACTTACTTCACTCAATATCACAGTCTCTAGGTCCATCCACATCTCTACAAATGACCCAATTTCGTTCCTTTTTATGGCTGAGTAATATTCCATTGTATATATATACGACATCTTCTTTATCCATTTGTCTGTCGATGGACATTTAGGTTGCTTCCATGACCTGGCTATTGTAAGTAGGGCTGCAGTGAACATTGGGGTGCATGTGTCTTTTTTTTTTTTTTTTTTTTTTTTTTTTTTCAGTACGCGGGACTCTCACTGTGTGGCCTCTCCCGTTGCGAAGCACAGGCTCCAGAAACACAGGCTCAGTGGCCATGGCTCACAGGCCCAGCCGCTCCACACAAACCCGTGTCCCCTGCATTGGCAGGCAGACTCTCAACCACTGTGCCACAAGGGAGGCCCCATGTGTGTCTTTCTGAATTATGGTTTTCTCTGGGTATATGCCCAGTAGTGGGATTGTTGGGTCATATGGTAATTCTATTTTTAGTGGATTTTTTTTGAAGAAACTACAATTATTTTTACTGAAAAATAAATAAATAAAATTGCACTGAAAGTGCAATATTATATTTATTGCTTTTTTTTTTTAACATCTTTATTGGAGTATAACTGCTTTATAATGTTCTGTTAGTTTCTGTTGTACAACACAGTGAATCATCTATAAGTATCATATATCCCCATATCCCCTCCCTCTTGTGTCTCCCTCCCACCCTCCCTATCCCACCCCTCTAGGTGGTCACTAAGCACCGAGCTGATCTCCCTGTGCTATGCGGCTGCTTCCCACTAGCTAGCTATTTTACATTTGGTAGTGTATATATGTCAATGCCACCCTCTCACTTCGTCCCAGCTTACCCTTCCCCCTCACCGTGTCCTCAAGTCCATTCTCTACGTCTGCGTCTTTATTCCTGTCCTGCCCCTAAGTTCTTCAGAACCTTTTTTTTTTTTTTTTTTTTAGATTCCATACATATATGTTATATAAGGTATTTGTTTTTCTCTTTCTAACTTACTTCACTCTGTATGACAGACTTTAGGTCCATCCACCTCACTACAAATAACTCAATTTCGTTTCTTTTTATGGCTGAGTAATATTCCATTGTGTATATGTGCCATATTGTCTTTATCCATTCATCTGTCAATGGACACTTAGGTTCTTCCATGTCCTGGCTATTGTAAATAGTGCTGCAGTGAACATTGTGGTGCATGACTCTTTTTGAATTATGGTTTTCTCAGCGTATATGCCCAGTAGTGGGATTGCTGGATCATATGGTAATTCTATTTTTAGTTTTCTAAGGAACCTCCATACTGTTCTCCATAGTGCCTGTATCAGTTTACATTCCCACCAACAGTTCAAGAGGGTTCCCTTTTCTCCACATCCTCTCCAGCATTTGTTGTTTGTAGATTTTCTGATGATGCCCATTCTAACCAGCGTGAGGTGATACCTCATTATAGTTTTGATTTGCATTTCTCTAATAATTAGTGATGTTGAGCAGCTTTTCATTTGCCTCTTGACTATCTGTATGTCTTCTTTGGAGAAAGGTCTATTTAGGTCTTCTGCCCATTTTTTGATTGGGTTGGGTTTTTTTGTTTGTTTGTTTGTTTGTTTTTTTGCGGTACACGGGCCTCTCACTGTTGTGGCCTCTCCCGTTGCGGAGCACAGGCTCTGGACGCGCAGGCTCACCGGCCATGGCTCATGGGCACTGCCGCTCCGCGGCATGTGGGATCTTTCCGGACCAGGGCACAAACCCGTGTCCCCTGCATCGGCAGGCGGACTCAACCACTGCGCCACCAGGGAAGCTCTGTTTGTATTTTTGATATTGAGCTGCATGATCTGTTTATATATTTTGGAGATTAATCCTTTGCAAATATTTTCTCCCATCCTGAGGGTTGTCTTTTTGTATTGTTTATAGTTTCCTTTGCTGTGCAAAAGCTTTTAAGTTTTATTAGGTCCCATTTGTTTATTTTTGGTTTTGTTTTCATTACTCTAGGAGGTGGGTCAAAAAAGATCTTGCTGAAAAAAAAAAAAGATCTTGCTGTGATTTATGTCAGTGTTCTGACTATGTTTTCCTCTAAGAGTTCTATAGTGTCTGGTCTTACATTTAGCTCTTTAATCCATTTTGAGTTTATTTTTGTGTGTGGTGTTAGGGACTGTTCTAATTTCATTCTTTTACATGGAGCTGGCCAGTTTTCCCAACACCACTTATTGAAGAGACTGTCTTCTCTCCATTGTATATCCTTGCCTCCTTCATCATAGATTAGTTTACCATAGGTGCGTGGGTTTATCTCTGGGCTTTCTATCCTGTTCCTTTTCTATATTTCTGTTTTTGTGCCAGTACCATATTGTCTCGATGACTGTAGCTTTGTAGTATAGTCTGAAGTCAGGGAGTCTGATTCCAACAACTCTGTTTTTTTCCCCTCAAGATTCCTTTGTCTATTCAGGGTCTTTTGTGTCTCCATACAAATTTTAAGATTTTTTGTTCTAGTTCTGTAAAAAATGCCACTGGTAATTTCATAGGGACTGCATTGAAATCCTAGATTGCTTTGGGTAGGATATTCATTTTCTCAATATTGATTCTTCCAATCCAAGAACATGGTATATCTCTTCATCTGTTTGTGTCATCTTTGATTTCTTTCATCAGTGTCTTATAGTTTTCTGAGTACAGGTCTTTTACCTCCTTAGGTAGGTTTATTCCTAGGTATTTTATTCTTTTTGTTGCAGTGGTGAATGGGATTGTTTTCTTAATTTCTCCTTCTGATTTTTCATTGTTAGTGTATAGAAATGCAAGAGATTTTTTTCTGTGCATTAAGTTTGTATCCTGCAACTTTGCCAAATTCATTGATTAGCTCTAGAAGTTTTCTGGTGGCATCTTTAAGATTATATATGTATAGTATCATGTCATCTGCACACAGTGACAGTTTTACTTCTTCTTTTCCAATTTGTATTCCTTTTATTTCTTTTTCTTCTCTGATTGCCATGGCTAGGATTTCCAAAACTATCTTGAATAATAGTGGCGATAGTGGACATCCTTGACTTGTTTCTGATCTTAGAGGAAATGCTTTCAGTTTTTCACCATTGAGAATGACGTTTGCTGTGGGTTTGTCATATATGGCCTTTATTATGTTGAGATAGGTTCCCTCTGTGCCTACTTTCTGGAGATTTTTATCATGAATTGGTATTGAATTTTGTTAATGCTTTTTCTGCATCTATTGAGATGATCATATGGTTTTTATTCTTCAGTTTGTTAATATGGTGTATCACATTGATTGATTTGCATGTATTGAAGAATCCTTGCATCCCTGGGATAAATCCCACTTGATCATGGTGTATGATCCTTTTAATGTGTTGTTGCATTCGGTTTGCTAGCATTTTGTTGAGGATTTTTGCATCTATAGTCATCAGTGATATTGGTCTGTAATTTTCTTTTTTTTGTAGTATCTTTGACTGGTTTTGGTCTCAGGGTGATGGTGGCCTCATAGAATGAGTGTGGGATTGCTCCTTCCTCTGCAATTTTTTGGAAGAGTTTGAGAAGGATGGGTGTGAGCTCTTCTCTAAATGTTTGATAAAATTCACCTGTGAAGCCATCTGGTCTTGGACTTCTGTTTGTTGGGAGATTTTTAATCACAGTTTCAATATCATTGCTTGTGATTGGTCTGTTCATGTTTTCTGTTTCTTCCTGGTTCAGTCTTGGAAGGTTATACCTTTCTAAGAATTTTTCCATTTCTTCCAGGTTGTCCACTTTATCGGCATAGAGTTGCTTGTAGTAGTCTCTTATGATGCTTTGTATTTCTGCAGTGTCCATTGTAACTTCTTTTTCATTTCTAATGTTATTGATTTGAGTCCTCTCCCTCATTTTCTTGATGAGTCTGGCTAAAGGTTTATCAATTTTGTGTTTTTTCTCAGAGAACCAGCTTTTAGTTTTATTGATCTTTGCTGTTGTTTTCTTTGTTTCTATTTCATTTATTTCTGCTCTGATCTTTATGATTTCTTTCCTTCCACTAACTTTGGGTTTTGTTTGTTTTACTTTCTCTGGTTCCTTTAGGTGTAAGGTTAGATTGTTTATTTGAGATTTTTCTTGTTTCTTGAGGTAGGATTGTATTGCTATAAATTTCCCTCTTAGAACTGCTTTTGTTGCATCCCATAAGTTTTGGATCGTTGTGTTTCATTGTCATTTGTCTCTAGGCATTGTTTTGATTTCCTCTACGATTTCTTCAGTGATCTCTTGGTTATTTAATAATGTATTGTTTAGCCTCCACGTATTTGTGTTTTTTACGTTTTATTTCCCTGTAATTTATTTCTAATCTCATAGCGTTGTGGTTGGAAAAGATGCTTGATACGTTTTCAGTTTTCTTAAATTTACCAAGCCTTGATTTGTGATCCAAAATGTGATCTATCCTGGAGAATGTTCCGTATGCACTTGAGGAGAAAGTGTAATCTGTTGTTTTTTGGATGGAATGTCCTATAAATATCAATTAAACCTATCTGGTCTCTTGTGTCATTTAAAGCTTGTGTTTCCTTATTAATTTTCTGTCTGGATGATCTGTCCATTGGTGTGAGGTGTTAAAGTCCCCCACTATTCTGTTACTGTTGATTTCCTCTTTTATGGCTGTTAGCATTCACCTTATGTATTGAGGTGCTCCTATGTTGGGTGCATATATATCTATAATTGTTATATCTTCTTCTTGGATTGATCCCTGGATCATTATGTAGTGTCCTTCCTCGTCTCTTGTAAGACTCTTTATTTTCAAGTCTATTTTATCTGATATGAGTATTGCTACTCCAGCTTTCTTTTGATTTCCATTTGCATGGACTATCTTTTTCCATCCCCTCACTTTCAGTCTGTATGTGTCCCTAGGTCTGAAGTGGGTCACTTGTAGACAGCATATATATGGTTCTTCTTTTGGTATCCATTCAGCAAGCCTGTGTCTTTTTGTGGGAGCATTTAATCCATTCACATGTGAGGTAATTATCGATATGTATGTTCCTATTACCACTTTCTTAATTGTTTTAGGTTTCTTTTTGTAGGCCCTTTTCTTCCCTTGTGTTTTCCCACTTAGAGAAGTTCCTTAACATTTGTTGTAGAGCTGGTTTGTTGGTGCTGAATTCTCTTAGCTTTTGCTTGTCTGTAAAGCTTTTGATTTCTCCATTGAATCTGAATGAGCTCTTTGCTGTGTGGAGTAATCTTGGTTGTATGTGCTTCCCTTTCATCACTTTAAATATATCGTGCCACTCCCTTCTGGCTTGTAGGGTTTCTTCTGAGTAAGCAGCTGTTAACCTTTTGGGAGTTCCCTTGTATGTTTGTCATTTTTCCCTTGTTGCTTTTAATAATTTTTCTTTGTCTTTAATTTTTGTCTACTTGATTACTATGTGTCTCAGCATGTTTCTCCTTGGCTTTATCCTGCCTGGGACTCTCTGCACTTCCTGGACTTGGGTGGCTATTTCCTTTCCAATGTTAGGGAAGTTTTCAACTATTAATCTCTTCAAATATTTCCTTGGGTCCTTTCCCTCTCTCTTTTCCTTCTGGGACCTCTATAATGCTAATGTTAGTGCGTTTAATGTTGTCCCAGAGGTCTCTTAAGCTGTCTTCATTTCTTTTAATTCTTTTTTCTTTATTCTGTTCTGTGGCAATGAATTCCACCATTCTGTCTTCCAGGTCACTTATCCGTTCTTCTGCCTCAGTTGTTCTCCTATTGATTCCTTCTAGTGTATTTTTCATTTCAATTATTGTATTGTTCATCTCTGTTTGTTCTTTAATTCTTCTAGGTGTTCGTTCTTTAATTCTTCTAAGTCTTTGTTAAACAGGTCTTGCATCTACTCGATCTTTGCCTCCATTCTTTTTCCAAGGTCCTGGATCATCTTCACTGTCATTATTCTGAACTCTTTTTCTGGAAGGTTGCCTATCTCCACTTCATTTAGTTGTTTTTCTGGGGTTTTATCTTGTTCCTTCATCTGGTATATAGTCCTCTGCCTTTTCATTTTGTCTGTCTTTCTGTGAATGTGGTTTACATCCCACAGGCTGCAGGATTGCAGATCTTCTTGCTTCTGCTGTCTGCCCTCTGGTGGATGAGGCTTGTGCAAGCTTCCTGACGGAAGGAACTAGTGGTGGGTAGAGCTGGGTGTTGCTCTGGTGGGCAGAGCTCAGTAAAACTTTAATCCGCTTGTCTGCTGATGGGTGGGGCTGAGTTCCCTCCCTGTTGGTTGTCTGGCCTGAGGAGACCCAGCACTGGAGCCTACAGGCTCTTTGGTGGGGCTAATGGTGGACTCTGGGAGGGCTAATGCCAAGGAGTACTTCCCAGAACTTCTACTGCTAGTGTTCTTGTCCTTGGGGTGAGCCACAGCTGCCCCCCACCTCTGCAGGAGACCCTCCAACACAAGCAGGTAGGTCTGGTTCCATCTCCTGTTGGGTCACTGCTCCTTTCCCCAGGTCCTGATGCTGACACCACATTGTGTATGTCCTCCAAGAGTGGAGTCTCTGTTTCCCCCAGTCCTGTTGAAGTCCTGCAGTCAAATCCCAGAGGGTCCACAAGATCTTCAGTCATCAGAGAGATTTTCAGTTGTACTTATTATACAGTTCTTATGTGGACAAGGAAGTAGACCAACAATTTTGAGAAATATTTTCAACCAAGTTATGATGAACTAAAAAACAGTTTGCAACCTGACGAACTCTGGGTGGAATTGAGCCTGCAGATTCATTTTATGTTTGGTACTCACATTTTCAAAACTAAGGAATTACTGTCTTTTCTGAAGTTTCATATTTTAAAAATCTCGACTGCCACCTATTGTTAAGCTATCAGGAAATATGGTACCCTTAGGCCCTCAATTCTACATGACAGCAGCTGGCTGGGGCAGAGTAGCAACTGCCCCCTTTCAAGGGGGGATATCTTCTCTAGTTGGCCACTGTCCCCACCCAGACGGTTTCCCTCATTTTGTTACCTGCCAGGCTCCAGAGGCACTTGAGTTTGCAATCCCTGCATTAAACTCAAGTTCACACTTAACTAGAAAATTCAGTTATTCAAAATGTGGCTTCTCCTATGCACTCAGGTTAGTGATGTAATTTTACCAGAATACACACTAAAAGCATCATTCCTAAGATATTCTGGCAAAGAATATACTGGTTTAAAGAACACTAAATGTGTGTTTTGGTTTTGTCATGTTCATAAAAATGCCCATCATGGCAAACAGCAAGGTTGAGCAACCTTCAACCATGGGATGATGTACAAGGCCATCTAAGAGACTGCTGGTATTCATATAACACCGTTCTGGCAATGCTAGCAAAAAGATCTGTTCAGAAAGAGCAGTTATTTCTAGACTAATTAAAGAGCTTGATTTTTAAAAATGTACAGCTGCCTCCCTGCCTACTGTCAAATTGAATTTTTATGCAAATTTTCCTCTTCTATTTTGGTGGGTCGGAAGATGACAACGGCAACACGACAAGAAGTTCTTGGCCTCTACCGCAGAATTTTCAGGCTTGTGAGGAAATGGCAGGCTGCATCAGGGCAGATGGAAGACACCATTAAAGAAAAACAGTACATATTAAATGAAGCTAGAACACTGTTTCAGAAAAACAAAAATGTAAGTAGGTTCTAGCTGGAGATTGCAAGGAGGAGAGCAATTTCTTGTGGTGCTTGTTCATTTCTTTTCTGTCCTAAAGTTGAGAGGACCGAGCAGCACAAGTCAGAGCGACAGAGTGTGGAGCAGGAAGGGGCCAGAGGCACAGCATAGCTGGCTTGCCCAGCCACTGAAAAGCAGAGCCCAGCCCGGGCTTCTCTCTTCACTCTTTTCAGGTCTCAGTCCAGCGGGTAAGTGGCTCAGCATCTTCAGAAGACCCCATGAGCCAGGTGACCTGAGTCAGGCCAATGAGAATTTTCAGGGTAGGATTGGTTCCTCACACACTGTGCCTGTTGTCAGCCTCCTGTCTCCCACAGGAGATGTGCAGTTAAATTTGTTGTGGTTTTTTTTTCAATTCATAAGCTATTCAGAGCCTCCAAGTATAAACCCATTCAGAGGGAAGAGAATAGGTTTAAGATGGGGTTCCCTTCATAACTTAGCTTTGAACTCAAGCCTCCTTGGCTAGCAGAGAGACTTTGCCCTTTGGGACCTCAGAATTGGGTGAAATAGTACCTCCATTTGCTAGTTGAACCCAGACACCAGGGAGCCAAAAGCCATTCCAAGAGGCTTGATTTGACAAACCATAAAGCATCTAGCTGTCAGCTCCTTAGGAAGACTGCCCGGCCCTAAGCATGGAAGGAGGCTTTCAGCTCCTGACTTTTCTTGCCTCTTTCTCATTGATCTCATGGATTCAGCACTGTCACTGTTCACTTTGTGAAACTTCCTGACAATTTACTCTCTTTACTTTTCCCTCTCTGACCCCATCTCAGTCTCCTTTTCTGCCCTGTCTTCTTCACACACACTCCTACCAGCTGTAAGCGTCCTCTGAAGGTCAGCCCTCTGCACTGAGAGGCCCAGAGACCATGGTTCCAGATCCTATACCTTGACCTGTCATCAGCCACCTGCAGGAACTCACCACAAGCATAATAATAGCCCAAAGCAGAACTTATCTTTCCACAAGAACACCTCCCCTTCCCAGCTTTCCCATTTCTGTCATAGCTCCTGCCATTATTTTGTGACCCATTGCTCTCATTCTTTCATTCAACAAGTAGCTGAGTGTCTACCATGTTCCAAACACCAGACTAGACATCAGGGATATAACTGAGCAAAACCGAGACAGAGTCCCTGAAAGATGTTTCAGAGTTAGATAGAAAGAAATGTAAAATTACATTGGGGTAGTGCTACACAAGAAACCATCTCGATCTACAATATCCTTCCCTTCTTATAATCCCTGAAGTCTCCCTGCTTTTAATACCAACCTGCTTCTGAACATTTTCTGCTCTTACCATAGACCATGCATACCACATCAGAATGTATGTACCCCCCAAGGTCCTGAAATAGCCCTTTGAGGAATAGAAGTAAAATATTGTAAGTGCCGTTTCTATTTATTTTTATTGCTCTTTAAAAAAATGTGTATTTTATATATATTTATAATGGAATTATTAATATATTTAATAAACTTATAAATACACATATGGGGCTCAGAAATTTTTTTTTTTTTTTTTGGCCACATTGTGTGGCTCTTGAGATCTTAGTTCCCTGACCACGGATTGAACCCAGGCCATGGCAGTGAAAGTACCAAGTCCTAACCACTGGACCACCAGGGAATTCTCAGGGCTCAGAAATTTTTTTTTTTTTTTTTTTTTTTTTTTTTTTTTTTTGTGGTACGTGGGCCTCTCACTGCCGTGGCCTCTCCCGTTGTGGAGCACAGGCTCCGGACGCGCAGGCTCAGCGGCCATGGCTCACGGGCCCAGCCGCTGCGCGGCATGTGGGATCTTCCTGGACCGGGGCACGAACCCATGTCCCCTGCATCGGCAGGCGGACTCTCAACCACTGCGCCACCAGGGAAGCCCAGAAATTTTTTATTGAAAGAAGTAGATGATCAAAAATTTTACAGACCACTGAGCTATACCTACCCCTAATTAGTTGGTGATACTCTCTTTTTTTTTTCTTGTTTGTTTCATTTATGTTGGTATGGTCTCCTTAACCAGATTGTCAGTTCCTTGAGCACATAGACAGTTTCTTATCCTTTTCTAGTATATCTCATGGGCCCTGCCTTGTGGTTGTCACTAAATTAATGAGCATTTACAAATACTTTGATTCAGTTGATCTTCTCCAGGAAGTCTTCCTCAAGTTCTCTGCCCTCACCCAACCCCAGGATGGCCACCTACTCTGCTATATAGGAATCTAGATAGCAGTCATTGCCCTAGTTGATTATATACCATTGTGTCAGAGTTGTTCTGCCAAGGTAATATCCTTGATAGTTGAAGGCAGGGACCATGGCCTCATAGTGTCTAGTCTGGTGCTGGGGATATATAGTAGTATGTGCCCAGTAAACCTTTGCAGGTTCACTCACCTAACTACTGCCCAAGACCCTTTGGGTTTTCAGTTAAGGCAATAGTAGTCCTTCATTTGCCTCTGCTTGAATTGGCCCAATGTGGTGTGAGCCAGAGGGAGGTGTATTTGCCAGTGGTGAAGCCCACGTGCCTAGAGCCTGTGCACCACAACAAGAGAAGCCACTGCAATGAGAAGCCTGCATGCCTCAACGAAGAGTGGCCGCTGCTCGCCGCAACTAGAGAAAGCCCGTGTGCAGCAACGGAGACCCAACACAACCAAAAATAAATAAAATAAATAAATTTATAAAAAATAAAATACCTACTTGTTTTACCACGTACTAGAAAGAAAACAGTATCTGATAATTTTGCAAGTACTGTGCTTAGAGAGTCCATTTAAAGAAAAAGTTTAATATTAGTATAGGGAGTTGTGGATTTGGCAGAATCACGCAGGCAGCCTCTGACTGACTGATTTGGAGAACTCTAACCCAACTTGTTCAAATGGACAGCTGGAGCCCCAGAAGCCCTCAGTCCCCTTAACCACATCTTTATTAGGGGCTTCTTTCTTCCTAATCCCCCATATAGACATAAGTAGTCTCTTGTAACCTCACTTGCTATAAGTGCTTAATAATAACCCAAAGGTATCTCATTAATTGGTCTAAATCCTAATGAGCAAATGAGAACATGGAAATCTACTCCCAAGGTGGACATCAGAGCAATAGCTTTTGAGAAATACAGAGGTCAAAAAGCTGAGCCTCTGTCCCAAGGGACTCAGCTGTGGTTCTTTCTGTGTGTTGCAGTTTCTGGAACTTTACTCCAAGAGGTACCATAGGACAGAATGCCCTTGGAATTTCCAAGCCACGATGGCCCAGAGTTCACTGTCTGTGTCATCAGGGGCTGATGCAATCCAAGCTCTACTTTGAGGCCCACTCACCAACACTTAGCAGAGGCATGTGTTGACTCATTTTCCATCCTTGGAACGAAACGTTTTCTCCCCTTCTACCTGGCTCTCTGTTTTTCAGAATGAACTTTTCATTCCTTTACTTGAAATGGACTACCACAATTTAACTGTTTTGAAATTTCAAATGTCATTTCTTTTCCTCGCTAATGAGCAAGACAGTTTACAGTTCAAAATAGGTGGATCATTCTCCAGTATCTTACTCGGGGTTTCTAGACAGCACTTGCTGATAATTGGGTTACCTGAAAGTAACTTGATCAACAAGGGGAGGATATGAAAAAGCACTGTTGTTCATTGTTGGTGGGAATATAATTTATGGATTGTTCTTAGGAATGTAAATTGGTACAGCCTCTTAGAGGGTAATTTGAATCTACAGGGAATATCTGTGAGAATTTAAAAAGCATAAACCCTTTAACCTAGCAGTTCTCTCTCTAGGAAATGATCTTTCAAATATATTTGCATGTGAGTCAAAAAAATTTTTAGAGGGATCCACTGTTTATAATGGCAAAAGATTGGAAATAACCTAAATGTCCATCAGTAGAAGATTGGTTAAATTGTAATACAGCCTTATGTTGGAATTTTGTGCAGCTGTTAAAAAGAATGGGGCAGCTCTGTATGTGTAAATATAGAAGGAGCTTCAAGTTGTTAGTGAAAAGGCAAGGTTCAGAACTTTCATTTTTATAAGAAAAAATGCTAAGTTTACAGAGGTATACTTATATATGCATAGAATATCCCTGGAAGAACAAACAAGAAACTTCTGATAATTGTTGTCTCTGAGAAGGGGAACTGGGAGACAGGAAGAAGAGGGAGACTTCGTTTTACATTATATCCTTTTGTATTATTTGAATTATTTTTACCATGTGCTTGTATTATCTACCTCAATATTACCTTAATAATTTTTAAAAGTTAAATCCACAGGAAATTTTATAGTAAATTGCTTTTGATTTTTCAAATTACCAATATTTAATTTAGTGGCTAATGAACTGAAAAAAGTTTAAGAAAATGTATACCTATACTTTATGTAGCATTGGAAAGATGCTAACAATCTCACCTATTTTTCCCTTTTAATAGCTTACAGACACAAACCTGATTAAACAGTGTATAGATGAGTGCACAGCCAGGATTGAAATTGGACTACATTACCAGATTCCTTATCCAAGGCCAGTAAGTGTGACTCCAGTTAACATGTGGTGTGTACTTATCCTTGTCAACCCAGTTATTTGCAAGAATGTGTACCAAGAGGGCTAGTGTTTGCTGAGAAGTCTAGAGCTACTGTAGCAGGCATGCTGGAAATAAGCTGCCCTTGCATGGCCACCAGCCCATCACAACAGACTAAAATGTCAATGAACGCCTGATTTCTCCTACTTGAACAACTTTCCCTTATATGGAAGGGAAAGCCAGCTCACATTTACATAGCTTTCTCTTCTGACTTTCACCTTTTTTATGGAAGTATTTTTATTTTCCTTATTGTAAAACACAGGTTTATTGTTAATGAAAGAATAAAATTCAAATATTAAAAGAATGCATAAGGTAGAAAGTGAAAATTGTCAAAAATTCTCACCCTGTGGAAGTGACCACGATAACTGTTGAGTTGGACCATATGAAATTGCCAATATTCTACTCTTGACCTACAAAAACAGCAATTTGATATTGTATTGGCTCAGCCTAACAGTTTGGTAATATATCCATTTAGTCTTTTTTTCAATACTCATGTATGTACATTTTCTTTACTTAAAGTACAGGAGACCCTAGGCATACTGTTTATCGCCTATTTATTTTACTTCCTCTCTTTTGGATATCTTTTTTTTTTTTTTTTTTCGGTAAGCGCGCCTCTCACTGTGTGTCCTCTCCCGTTGCGGAGCACAGGCTCCGGACGCACAGGCTCAGCGGCCATGGCTCACGGGCCCAGCCGCTCCGCGGCATGTGGGACCTTCCCGGACCGGGGCACGAACCCGCGTCCCCTGCATTGGCAGGCGGACTCTCAACCACTGTGCCACCAGGGAAGCCCTGGATATCTTTTAAAGTAGATGCATTGTATCCTATTGTAAGAATATGCCATAATTTAACCAGCACCCTTTCACTAGACTTTTACGTTGGTCCCAGTTTTCCACTATGCAAAGAACATCTTTGTGTATACACTTTTTTCCTCACCTTCTTTGGACTCTCATCTCACTGTGTGATCTGTGGTTTTTTCCTCCATGCAGGAAATATGGCAAAGAAGAGCACAAGTTTTGGAATCATACAGATCTGGGTTCAAATTCTGGTTCTACCACTTACTGTATAATCTTGAGCAAGTTATTGAACCCGAACCTCCATTTTCTCATCTGTGAATATTAGAATAATAATTCTCTATGAGATTATATTGAGGGTTAATGTGTATAAGGACTGTAAGGAATAATGAGTCAGTACAGAGTTAGCACTTAGCAGAGAGCATGGTACTTAGTAAATCTTCAGTGAATATAAGCCGCTGCAATGATTGTAATTCTTAATATTTATTATTATTATTATTCAGATTCATCTACCTCCTATGGGCCTTACCCCACTACGAGGCCGGGGACTTCGAAGCCAGGAGAAATTGAGGAAATTTTCCAAACCAATATATCTCAAGTCTCATGATGAGGTTTCCTAACTCAGAAAAAAAGGTTTTTTCTGAGAATGATGGGCCAACTAAGCCTTAAATGTAAACCAGACAACAAAGCTCTTCTTGATTAGCAGCAAAAATCCAAATATCTTCTTAAAACCTTCGAAATACTGGTACTCACCCCATGATGTGTGCTCACATCACTACAGTTTGTCAGGATCTTACTGCCTGAGTGGACATCACTAACCCTAGAGGTCGTGGACCTTATATCCTCACTGAAGCATCATTTGGAAACAAGACTAAGGCCTGTGGTCAGAAGACTGAAGGGTGACAAAGCTCTTCAAGGGAATGCCGATCACCAGACATGCCAGCTGATATGAAGAAATTAGCCAGTTGCTGGAAGTCCTCATGGCTACCATAAAACTGTATACCACCCCTCAGAATATTTTTAGGCTTTTTTTTTTTTTCAAGTTATAGATTTGCTTAAAAGTGGGCTTTTTGTGTGAGTTTTGTTGTCTTTTGACACTTCCAATTTCCACATAAAATCCCCTTAAAAAGTGCATCATTGGATCAATCATGGTTTTTCAGTGAAATTTTATATGAGACCCATCTCTGCCCCAGACATACACATATACAAAAGTTCATGTCTTAGGTAAATGCATATGTTTAGTTTATCTTAAAGCCTATAATTACTTTGGATACACTTAATATCTGAAAGGCTCACTAGAAACTCATACTGCATTCATTATGAGAATTTTACATTAACATAATTAGGAAGTACAAGAGCTAAGCTGGCTTTCAAATTATATCCAGACTGAAATGGGACAAGTAGAGATCAAAACACAAGGGACATATTCCCCTGCATGTGTGGATTCAGGTGAGATTCCCATGGCAGTTCATTTGTATGTCAGTGTCATTCCCTCTTACCTCCAAAGGGGCTGGGTAATCACCAATAAAGAAAAATCTCTAGTGATTTTGGTGTCTCTGTACTGTTTTCCAGAATGGCCTTGTGATCCTCAAAAGCAGCAGTTGATAACTTCCTGCCCATACCTAGATTTAGGATTCACTTGTCACACAGATTCTCTAATTTAAAATATGTATATTTCAATTTCAAAACCCATTCCTGTGAGCAGGAACATACTTTTTCATGCTCAGGATAAGTAAGTATTACAGGGTTTGGCAGTGACATGGAGAGCAAATATCATACTGTGTCAGAGATATAGCATGTACATATTTAACACAAATGCAGCTATAGGCCTTTGATGGAGAGAGAGAAATGTAAATGTGCTGGCAGGCATGTCGGCCCCTCCACGGCCATTCGGTGAGCACATACCCCAGCCTCGCTTCAATTAGGAGACATCAGTCTGCTATTCCATCAGTCACTCTCCTATCTGATCTCATTGTGGAAGCATTTCCCTACCAAGAGGTGGTTCTGATGTTTAAAGTTAAGTATTTCTAAAGCAATATAAGGCCTGTGAACTCAAGCCAACTGCTTTATCTGGTGGTCAATCAGTGAAACACTGACCTGTTCTTACATTGGAGGAAAAGCTGGCTGTGCAGAACTGAGTGAAACATGACTTGCTGTCTCCATCAGTGTCCCTTTCTAAGTAATTCAAGGTGATTTTGAATATGCAATTTTTGTTTTACGCTGTAGTGGTTAGAAACCATCCTTCCTACCCAGACTTCCAAAATGGAAGTCCATCTAATGCTAACTAACCTCTAAGTACCTTCTGTGTGCCAGGAATCTTCCCTAAATGTGAATTTTATACACCTAGCCTCTTTTGCAAAGATGCATATTCTATTACACAGAAACATAATTTCCTGCCAAACCTTCCATGAAACCTATTTGTTTATAATTTTTTCTTTTCATTTTCCCTCCAACCCTATAAAATCTCCTTCTTTGGTCTTTTAAAGGTATCCCCTACATCCCCTCTTTCAATGAAATTTTCTTCCAATGCTGACAAGGACTGAAAACTACTCAACAGCCAGATTTTTAAAGAGCAAGGACTAGCTTGGTGACAAGGTTTGTCTGATGTCATCTGCTGAGGTATTTATAGGCAGGGCCTATAGCTTCTCACGGAGCTGATCTCTGGCCATCTCTGCCTCAGGGCCCCAGCCTCTAATTCACCAGGACTCCTAAAGAACCTATTGCTGTCTCCTGGGGTGGGGGTGGGGACATTAATTAACACATGGACCCCAACAGAAAATGACCTTAAATTTAGGGGAATCTTTTGAATTGAGGGAAATTTTTTAGGTTACAAAAATTTAATCCATCATACAGGAACATTCTGTCCCTTGACCCCTGAGGAATAAAACAGTCCCTGCCTCCCTCAGCTTTTGCTGCTGAAGGTGGAGTTAGATAACTGTAAGAGAAATTCAGTTGTTCTCTAAGCAACCTTCTCACTGCCTTACAGCTTACAATGTGACTTACCTAGCCAGTCGAAGATTCAGGGATTTGGGATCCTGACCGTCTTTCCATCTCACATGGCTTAGCAATCTATTTGGAATAACAGACAATAAGGCAGTTCCAGTTATCTATTAATTCTGATTGTCTTTCCTCTATTGGAAAAAGTTATGTTTCTTAGAGAAACAGCTTTTAGGCTACCTACTTGGAGCGGAAAGAGTGGCTCCACCTCACTGTCTCTTTATCAGCCCCTGGCAAGATTTGGAGAACTCCCCTTTTGCACTTAGGATCAATTAGATGATTTGCTGATCTCAGAATTCAGAGTCCTCAATCAGAATTTGATTGGCTCCACATTCCCACGAAGAAACAAGTTTTCTGGAATATGTTTATTTGGTTCTCAGAAGCTTCATTTAAGAAAAAGCAAAGACCCCAAGTCAGGACATTTCTTCTAGTGAAGCGGCAGGGAAGCCAGGCCAGACACATTAAGATTCCCAAAAAGCCTTATGTCTTTGTTCATCTATGGACTGACCAAGGGAATGCCCTAGAAGTAGCCATTTAGAGCCAAAGAGCTACAAGAGAGAGTTGGTTGAGAATATATCAAGAATTTGATTTTTATCTCCCTCAGGATTCTCTTCCAGCTGGCCCTGGGGAGAAACAGTGATAAACTAGAAATTTCTTAGACATGGTTGTTGGAACTATACATCTCTTCTAAGATTCTACATCACAATATAGCAAAGTCCTCAGCAAGGAGGCAGCGTGAAGCAGTGAAAAATGCATAAGTTCTAGAGCCAGACAGACCTTGGCTCAAAACCTGGCTTTTCAATGTGAAAGAGCTGGATAATTGTAGGCAAGTTAGTCTCCTTGAACCTCTAGAGGGGGAGACGATCATATCCAACATAGGTACAAGCAAGGTATCTAAAGGCCCAGGGACAAACCATGGCAAGCAACAAATAATGGTTCTCTCAGGTCTCCTTTCTTCCTGAAATTTCTGCCCATCTGTGTAGGCTAGTGGAGAAGAATTGGGGTCCCAGTTCTACCACTGGCTAGCTGTAAAATTGAGCTAGTTACTTTTCTAAGCCTCCATCTCTGCATCACTGAAATGGAGATAACAATAATACTGGATAAGATTGTTGTGACAAATACATTTTAAGTATGTCAAGAGCCTTTAAAAAATAGAAGTGGCCCAAGCATTTCAACCTATGAGAAGCCCTAATGTTAGCCCATGTGAATAGACTAGGAGAGAAGCAATTAAAGATCAGTGACAGTTACGGCAAAATAATAGGAAAAAAAAAAAAGCCACCAGGAGCTTAGCCACATGACTAAAAGGTCTAGGTTGAAGAGTCCCACTGCCTGTGTTCAAATCTAGGCTCTACTGTTTTAGTAGCTATATCTGATTTGGAAAATGTTGCTTTCTCTATATCATGGCTTCTGCAGCCATAAAATAAGGATAATAACCCACTTTATAGGAATGCTCTAAAACACCTGGCTCATAGCAAATGCTCCACTTATATCACGGTCATCATCATCATCATCATCCCATGTGACTAGCAAGAAAGGAAAGCTAGATTGCAGTCAAGAATGAAATTCCTTTTATTTTCTGTGTTGAGACAGATGCCATCAGTTATCTAGCTGGCACAGTGAGGCTACTCCTCGGTTTATCCAGTGCTTCTGGGGCCTGTCGGTTGGGAGTTCAATGGATAGGACATAGTTGCTGGAGTGGCCTGTGGTGGACAGGATACCTCTTCGGGCACTTGTTTTGTAGACTGGACACACATAAATGTTCTGATGCAGAAACATTGCATTTTCCCCAGGTTTTAGCCAAATAATGGGCAATGGGTCATAGAGGATTCTGGGGAGAGACTCCCCGACCTGCATGGTTTCCCTGTCCCAACGGGCACCTTCTAAGAAGAGTCCTTTTATGTAGGCCCCATCTTCTGGGTTATTCTCCATGACTGTTTCTTGTGTGGTTACCTGGAAGACAGGAAGCTGTGAGTTCCATTATCTGCCATTTTCCTAAATGAGGCAGTATTAAGAGATTGAAAAAGTAAAAACTGGCTTTACCGTCTGCCTTTCCCAGGATGCATTTCCCAGGACATTGGGGCTTCTCTAATATTCCTGCCTGCTACATGGGCCAGGTCTGATTTCTAGTTAGCATGCTGCCCTTATATACTGCAGGCACAGAGAATGCACTAAAGTAAGAGCCAGGAGGCCACATTAACTGTTACCGAGCTTAGGGGCCTTGCACAATCTTTCCCCTTTCTGAACCTGGATCTGTAGTGAGGGGTTAGGTTCAGATGCATGCTGATAAAACAGTTCTCTAGCAGGAGAAGTGAAACCTTGATTTGTAGTTTCTGTCAATTTCTGTGGTGTAAAGACTCCCACCATGGTCAATTTCAGCCTATCAATTGTTTAACAACCAACTTTAACAGGTTCTGGTGAGTTAGTATGAGCCAGCTCCAGCATACAACTGTTCAGATTCAGAGGTGATAAATTTCTTCTGGTAAATGCAGAAAATGGTCTAGGTGTAGAATAGGGTGGTGGAGGGGATTATGGTGAAGCAGAGAGCACGAGCTCCATTTAAAATCATTCAAATTCTAATCTTTTTGTTATTGTTAATGGAATGTTTTTCCCGTTTCTATTTCTAAGTATTTATTGCTAGAATAGGAAAAGGATTTTTGTATATTTAACCAGTATCCAGTCATCTTACAAATTCTATTAATTCTGATAGGTGTGTTTTTAGGATTTCTAGGTATACAATCATTTCAACATCAAAAAAAGATAGTTTTATCTTTTTTCCAGTGTTTATTCCCATTATTTTGCTTTCTTATTGTATTAATTTTGGCTTAGCATTGTCTTCAAAGGCCAATCAAGGTAAGTTCATTTATAAACTAAATAAAGACCTAGGGCAATCAGTTTGTGACCTCTGGACTAGATGATTTCAAAGGATCTTTCTATAGAATTTAAAATTCTACAATGCTCTCTAACAGTCCATCTTACTACTTTCTCTCCAAATATGGACTGTGTGATACTTGACTATTGGCCATTCCTTTGACTTTAAGCAAAGCACTACACAAGACCATTAACATCCTTCCAAATGAAGAGTCCACCATGTTGAATAAACAATGTGGAACGTGCTTTTCATTTTTCTCGGTACAACTGTGGCAGAATTTTCCTCTGGAAAGATTCCTTTTTTTACACAGACACAAAGCCTTAGGAATCCTCTGATTCTGTTGGGAACAACTTTTGGAGCTACTTTAAGTCATGCTAAATACTTCATTTGTACCATCTCAGAAGTATCTGAGCCTTAACAGATCCAAATGTTTGGACTCAAGGAAAGGGACAGCACTGGTTTCTCTGGTTGGCCCTTTGAGTTGATCTAAGCCAAGATGCCCCTTACCTCAAACTCAAATCCGATGTGGTCAATGGGGATGGCATATTTCCGAGCATAATTCTGAGAGACACCTGTCAAAAAAGACTGTGTAAAGTAGAATCCAGAGATCCAAAAGACCACAGGAGGCCCGTTGTCAATCCATTCCTGGAGAGCCACAGAAATAAAAATGCAAAGTCAACAACACAACAAAGATTGTTCAAAGGCAGGTAACACATCGAGTCCCATAAAGAAATAGTTTTTTTCTTATTTTTCTTGAAACAGGCAGCTCTCTCAGTTTAGCTTATATTTTCCCCCTTTGAAACGAAAGTACAATGAAATATATGTCTACTTTAAGAAAAGCGCGGGTGCAAGCTGGTGTCAGGGATACGGTCGGTAGAGCGTGGTAGGGACTGTAGCAGGGGAGAGTGTGTGCCTTGTCTAAACTGAGCCACAGCCACTCATCTCCATAATAGTTGCCATGCAGGAACGCAGGTCCATCGTTTCAGGTCTTTCTGTTTTTGCAGGACAAACATCTGTATTTTTTTTTTTTTTTTGTGGTACGCGGGCCTCTCACTGTTGTGGCCTCTCCCGCTGCGGAGCACAGGCTCCGGATGCACAGGCTCAGCGGCCATGGCTCACGGGCCCAGCCGCTCCGCGGCATGTGGGATCTTCCCGGACCGGGGCACGAACCCGTGTCCCCTGCATCGGCAGGCGGACTCTCAACCACTGCGCCACCAGGGAAGCCCCAACATCTGTATTTTGATATGTAACAATCCAGTGTTCATTTGCTAGCTCAAATTTTTAAATAACCACGCAGCCAAACCAAATCTATCTACTAGCCCATGAGCTGTGGCCCATGAGACACCAGTTTGTGACATTTATTCTGGTTCCCACTCCTGCCTCTAGAGGCTATAATCTTTTCAAGGACTTTGATAACATCTTTTTTTTTTTTTTTTTTTTTTGGTACATGGGCCTGTCACTGTTGTGCCCTCTTCCATTGCGGAGCACAGGCTCCGGACGCGCAGGCTCCGCGGCCATGGCTCAAGGGCCCAGCAGCTCTGCGGCATGTGGGATCTTCCCAGACCGGGGCACGAACCCATGTCCCCTGCATCGGCAGGCGGATTCTCAACCACTGCGCCACCAGGGAAGCCCCAAGGACTTTGAAAAGTCTCCCTCCTGCCCTCAACCCTGGTAAGACTGTTTCTAGTAGGTGCTCAGTCCAGGATGCTGTGAGGTTGCCCTACTCCCGCTGCCTCTAATCCGTCATTTCAGAACGTCCTCTCCACCTGAATGAGAATGCCAGGTGCCCAGTTACCCTGACTCCAAGGTACCTGGAAGAAGGCCAAGCGGGCTAGCAGGTCAGCCACGTAGCCTCCCAGGGGCTTCAGTGATGGGTAGGACTTGGCCATCCACATGGCCGGCACTTTACCCACAAGCATGCTACTGAAGACATCCTCCAGCTCCGAGGACATCAAAACCTGCCCTTTAATTGCTCGGCCAAGGTCGATGAGGCTTATGCGAACCACTTTGGTCAATCTGCAAGAACAAAGGAGCAGACTCAGCCTGGCTCTCCAGTGACCTCATTCTACCCCAAGTACACTGACTCCAAGTCTCCTTTTACTTTTCCTCCCTTTAAAAAGTCAGATAATGTACATTCATGACAGAAGAATTGTAAAGATGAGAAAAAATTAAATCACCCATTATCTCACCACCTAAAGATAACTTTGATGTATATCTTTCTAGATTTTTCTATATGTAAACACAAATTATTTTTTAATGGGATCATACTATGTATGTGTTTTTTGTAATTTGTTTTTCTCTCTTAGCATATAAGGAACATCTTTCCAATTCAATAGAGACCAAACTAAAATTGTCCTTTTTAATGACTGCAAAGTGTTCCATTTAATTTAACTGCTCCTCTATCACTGAAACATATTTTTAGATTGTTGTCACTGTAAACAACATTACTAGGAACATCCATCTATATTAATCACTGTGGAAATTTATAATGATATTCTTACTAAAAGTAGAATTTCTGGGTCAAAGGGTAATGCAGTTTTAAGGCTTCTGACCTATATCGCCAAAGTTCTTTTTATAGACTATGAAGTGCATGCATACCTGAGAAAAGGCAGCTGAAGCGCAGCCTGAAAGATGCCAAGATCACCTGTCTCTCTCTCTCTGGCCTCTGTTATGAGGTCTCATCAAGTCCAGAGGGAATTCAGTTGAGAGTGCCAAAGACTCTGCTACCAGAGAGAGCTTGTCAGGTCCAAAGACTTATGGAATCCCAGCCAAATGGACATGAGAATGCTCAAACGCAAGAAAGGGATTCCTGGATGTGTAACCACTAAACATTTATATTAAGAGGAATTTAAGATTCAAATGTGTTATTGGTGTATGTGCTTGGTGGAGGAGTGAAGAGCAAAACTACCCTCTGCGGGATTATACCACAGACCTCTATTATACCTGAAACCTACTAGAAAAAGTTTCCTTTCTATTCTTTTTGTTTGTTTGGTTTTTGGTTTTTTGCGGTACGCGGGCCTCTCACTGCTGTGGCCTCTCCCGTTGCGGAGCACAGGCTCCGGACGCGCAGGCTCAGCGGCCATGGCTCACGGGCCCAGCCGCTCCGCGGCACGTTGGATCTTCCCAGACCGGGGCACGAACCCGTGTCCCCTGCATCGGCAGGTGGATTCTCAACTACTGCGCCACCAGGGAAGCCCTCCTTTCTATTCTTGAAACTATGAGCTCTGCTAGTTTCAAGATTTTTAGTACTCAAGGAAGGAATATTTGCCCTAGAAGACACAATAATGGTTCCCCTGAATTGGAAGCTGAACTGTCATTTGGGGCTTCTCATACCACTGGGTGAAAAGGCAAAAAAAAAGGTAGTGCGGAAGTATGTTACAATATTGCCCAAAGTAGTTAATCCTGGGCATCACTGGAATATAAGATTGCTGTTACCCTCTTCTTTTATATTACAATGGCCAGTGGTAAAGGCTAGTGAAGGCCCCTGTAACCACCAAGAGCTTCAGTGACCTTAGCGGAGAGTGAGTGGCAGAGGAGGAAAGCCATTGGCCTGGTGTCTGGATGAGTGAGGACTACAACCCATCACACCAAGGTATCTGACTCAAGAGTCAGCATGCTTGACTCACACCCATACTTTGCTTGGTCATCCACACGGCCAGCCGCCTACTGACTCTAGGGAGTAACCCTAAGACGAAGGGAGTCAAGAAATTCTTAGTTGACATTCTTCAAGTTCACTAGTCTTTCAGCGTCAGGGCTGTCCCGAAAACTGAGCAATGACCAATGAAGCAAAATGGAGACAACAGCACTTAAGAGTATCTGGAGCAGCAAGAACCTTGACTTGGAGGCAGAAGTGATGAATTTCCTCATCTGGCCTAGATGGTGTTTGGGAACTCTTTCAGTTTTGACTATCTAGAAATCAAGTCAAGGTGATCCCACTAGGCTCTATGCTCTAGTACCTGGAGGAGAAGTGAGGAGGGACTAGAATAGAAGGCCGGAGACCCTTAGCCCCATGGCCATCTTATGATAGCCCTTCCTTACCCCTGTGGCAGTGGCAATGGGATGAACTGTTCCTCACCCCTTTCTAGGTTTACCCTGATTTCACATACTGGCTAAGTGCATGGGCTCTGGAATCTGAGAGCCTGGATTCAAACTCAATTCTGCCATTGAATGACTGTGTGACCTTGAGCAAGTTACTTAGCCCTTCTGTCTCAGTTTTCTCATTTGTAAAATAGTGGTAGAGGGATTACTAACTGCATATTTTTAAAGAATATTGTGTGGTTTGAATGCAAAGGTATGAGTGGTGCTTGGGGCCATATCTAGCACTAAAGGCTCAATAAAAGTGGCTTTAATAATTACTTTTCCTATTAGCCTGTGCTTGGTATTGGTTTTAACCCCAGTTTAGATGTCATATGAATGAACGAGAGAGAATGAATAGAAGGAACTGATTTAACCCTGGGCCAACACATGCTGGGATGGCCCTATTTACAGCCCTTCCTACAAGGTAGGGCAAACCAACTCTGCACAGCAACCCTTATCTAGTGTCCATTCTAGTTACTGCCCATTAGATTCTACCCCTCACACTCTTAACTCCCAGGATCCAAGTAAGACCATACAGCCCACCTGTTGAATCTGATGAGCTCTTGCCTTAGGACAGTGTTCATAGATTCATCATAGACCACAGGGTACAACTTCGTGACCAACTCCAAGTCAAAGTCATCGGGAAGCTTGGAGAGTAGGTCCTGGGCCAGCTCCTCAACCACTTCCTTAAAGTGTAAGCATTAGAGAGGTGAATGAGAAAAAAGGCCAGTGGGCTGTGGCTTTGTCCAGTTAAACCTGAAGCAGTGAGCCTTTGTCTTTTTAAACACAGTCTGCAGGACCTTCCTGGGAACTCTCCTACAGAAGCCAATTCTGCCCTGAGGGGAAGGAGGACACCCATCCCACCCACTCCCACCCCCAACCCCTGCCCCCAGCCTTAGGGAGGACATCACCTCTAAGCTGAACAATGAAAGTCCTGAGCAAGGGCCTCAGGGCCAGGTGGGGAATTTGTGCTCAGCCAGCCAGGTAGACTCAGGGCAGTGCTGAACCCTGCAGAACTCCTCCAATCTTCAAGGTCACCCCTGGGAGACAATCTCCCAAGACTCTCATAGCCAGCCCCTTAGGACCAGCTCCTGGTGCAGGTGGGACTTTGCTCTGTGCCAGTGACATGGACACCTGGGAAGGTAGTAGGCCATTCCTCAGCATTAAGAATAGCCCATGGCAGTGAGTTTAGCCAAGTGGGGAGGGGACAGGCCTAGAGGAAGAGCAGGAAGAGGAGGAGTGGGACGTGGGTGTGGGAGAGAAACACAGCTCTGCCATCCTTTGGCTCGAGGAGGCGGGAATGTACACTTCCTTCCCTCTTCCTTCTCTGAGGGGAATTTCCATCCCTAAGCTGAGACACACAAACCAGGCTGCTTTATCTTCACACATATTACCACTTATGGTACTATGAACCAAATTGAGAAACCAAATACAATCATCCCTTGGTATCCACTAGGGATTGGCTGCAAGACCGAACTCCACAGATGGTCAAGTCCCTAACAGAAAATGGTGTCGTATTTGCATAGAACCTACCCACATTACCCCTGCCCCCCATACTTTAAATCATTTCTAGATTACTTATAATACCTAATACAATGTAAATGCTATGTAAATAATTGTAAATACAATGTAAATGCTTTTAAATAATTGCTGAAGTGGGGTGAATGCAAATTTTGCTTTTTGGAAATTTTTGGAATTTTTTTTTCTGAATATTTCAATCTTTGGTCGAATTCAAGGATGCAGAACCCGTGGATATGCAAGGCCAACTGTATGCAAAGTCCACCGCTGAGCAGGGTTGAACATGGAGTAGCTCAGAAGCTGGAGAAGGGAAGAGAAGGAAAGGAAAGATCAGGGTGGAGTCAGCAGATGTGGTTCTGGGCCTGGCACTGCCTCTGTGTTTCTGAATGCCTTGAAGTGGGTCACTTCTTGTAGGGTTTGTTTTGCCCTCATCTGTAGACCAAGGAGGGTGGACAGGATCAGTCCCTCACAATGTGTGGAATGATCACAAGAGACACCCAAAATGATTCCAGGTGTTTCCAGGACATAATGCAAATAATGTTGAATCACTTGATGAAAAAGTCACTCTCTTGTCAAGTTTTGGCCACCTTTTTCTTTTCATTCCCTTCAAGGAGAAAGTCTCAGGTCAGGGCTGAGACTGCTCTGTAACACTTGCTGATCCTCCCCTTCTCCTAAGGAGCCAGAGAGACAGCAGCAGCAGCATCTGGAAGAACCTAATAATGTTTAGCCTTTGTTTTCTTTCTGTGGCTGTCACGACATTATGGAAATGGTATGGGTTCCCACTTATGGTCCTGATGTGCAGTTTTTAAAATAAATGTTTTGAAGCAAAAGAGATTTAGTTTTAAGTATTATGTAAATGGAATACAGATGATATGTGGATATAGCAATGAATCATGAAGGTTATATAGGAATAGCTGACATTTTAGAAACACTGGCGCTCTTCCAGCTCAGTATTTAAAGACTCTCAGCAGTAAGACCAGAGCACCCATATCCTCCCTCAGGGGTCTGCCAGGCCTCCACTTTCCTGCCTTCTTGGTCATCAGCCACAATCCTGCTTGCCCACTAGATGAAAAATTGCCTGGGAAATTGAATTCAAGCCTGGTTACCTGAGGGGACTCGCCACTCCCTCCTGACTGCCTAGGGAGGGTCAGCAGCACCTCTTGAAACAGCTGGTTGGTTTCCTGGTTGCCTTTGGTGATGTCGGCATTCTCGTGCAGGCCAAACACTTCTGGGTGTGCTGTGATAGGGAGGTTCCTGACATATTCAATATAGGACTGGAAAGGAAATCTTCAGTCGACATACGTTCAGGTTCCTTGGAGTCCCACAGATCACCCAAGGTTTTGCCAGAGCAGACCCATGCAGGAATCACACTGTTTCAGTAGCACAGGCCATAGACACACACACGCACACGCCGCCGGGGCCAAGACATCCCAAGCTTTCCCACATACAGGTTTTGGAGGAGAGAGTATGAGTATGAATGAGAATGAAGGTAGATGGACTGAGTATCTCCCCTCCCACCTCTGCTGGCTTCCTCCCTGCTCCCCCAGCAGTCTTAGCTTTGGAGACAAAAATTGGGTTTGGATTCAGGCAGAACAGGATTTAGATCCTAGCTCCATCTTAAACCAATTGTGTAACCTTGAGCCAGTCACCTGAAAGCCCAGTTTCCTTATCTGTAAGTGGGAAAATAAATGAGGTTATGAAGGAATAAGGTTTTGGCACATTAACAGGTACTGGATGAAAGTAAGCCCTTTTCATTCTTCCTTCAGATTTCTTGTTTTCTTCTTCCTTTTATCATTCTCCCATCCAGTTTTTCTGTCCCTCCCTTTGCCACCTTCTGAACCTTTGATTTCAAGTAGCAATTTCCATCCTGTTCACTACCAAGGCTTCATCTTAAACATCCCTCCCCCTTCTCCCCAGATGAACCCCATATTTTGAAAGATCTTGTCTACCAAATGCCCAGCATTCATTAAACAGTAATAATGTCTATCTTGTAGGCTTTCAGGAAGATTTGAAATAGCTTATGGACCTGAGTCAGGAAGCCCAAGCTATCCCTGGGCCCTCCTTGGATATACTGTAACCCTAGCCACATGGAGACTGCCAAGCCCCTCTGGGGCGACAGATGGACCTCTCCCTCCCTGCCCCTCACCTGGTAGGAGCCATGAGGAGGGATGTAGTAAGTGTCTCCAGGAGCAAGATAGTAGTGGTCCTGCTCAATTTCCTTACAGTAGAATGTGGACAGAAGGGATAGCAGGAGCCTTCTGTCTTTGTCATCTGTCACTCTGCCTCCATAATTACATTCCCCTGGGGACAACCGACAGAAGAAGAAGTTGAGCCCATAATGAACTTGGTCAATAACCTAAAATAGAGGATTCTTCCAGCCAAGGAGCTCTGCTGAGACACAGGGTTGCTAAAACCGTGCTCAGCTTGGGATGAGACCAGGCCTTTTTGGTATTATGGTTGCTACAAAAATAATACATGTTCACCATATTAGAAATTAGAAAATAGTGATAAACTGAAAGAAAAGCAATACAATCACCAATAATTCCAACAAAGTTAACTGTTAACATTTAGGCATTTTCCAGACATTTGTCTGGACATTTGTGTGTATGTGTACATAAATGTAAAAGGCATTATAGAAATGTGGTTCAGGGCAAGAACTCTGGCATGAGACAGTACTGAGCTCCAATTACAGCCAGCTTCTGGGCTCCAACTTTTGCCACTTATTAGCAGTTTCTCATCTGTCTAAAAGTAGAGATAACTGCATACCTATCTTAAGGCGTTGTGGTTAACAACTCTTATAAAGCATTTAGTACAATGCTTAGCATATAGAAAGCATTCAGTTACAGCTGTTACAAATATGTATAGTTTAGAAAATTAAGATTATCCTACATATACTTCTTTGGGATATGACTCTCCTACCCCCATCCCCATCATCAACATCATTCTCTGAGACTCAGGTTTCTACACTCGGATTTCTACAAAAAGAATTAGGTAATTTTTTGAGGGGCCATCAAATCCATCTCACCAACCCAGGATGCATTTTCTAGCTGGATCAGATTCCACAGTATGTGGGTACCACCTGGTATTTGGAAGCTGGGGACAACACACTAGTCTGCAAGGAAAAGACGTGTGTGTGTGTGTGTGTGTGTGTGTGTGTGTGTGTGTGTGTGTGTGTTCGCATGCAAGGGCTCCCCTGAAGGGTGGGCTCATTTCCAATTTCAATCATTCTAGGAAGGGGCAGGTCTATGGACATGAAACAGGAAGTATGACTCAAGTTGAGGAGGCCTCAGCCTCTCTTGGTATTGGAGGGGTCTAAATGTCTAGAAGGAGCATCCTGGTGGCTCATTAAGGAAGAAGTAAGAGACAAAGGGGAAGCTCATACCTACTGAGTAATTTGAGCCCTACAAAAACTGTTTGACCTTAAGCCAGACCATCTAGATCTCTCTCTTGTTCCTCTCAGGCCTTTAGCAAAGTTTAGTTTGAACATTATAGTTTGTCCCAGCTGTAAAGAGGTTTATGACAACACTAGAACCACAATATTAAAGGGAGAGTAGTTCCCCCCTGAAGTTAGCATGGCAGTGCCAGAGAGTACCAAAGAGGGACTACAAGTGAAGGTAAACCTTAGGTACAGAGTCATGATTCAGGGTTCCACCTTCACTCTCTCATCAGCAAATTTTACTTCAGGGGATACCTTTATAGGCTCTGGGTTTTATGTTTATGAAGGAAGGTGCATTTCTTTACTTATATGTCTCCTCTTTGTAGCAAGAGCACAAGTTCCTAAAGGGGCCAGGATGTGCCTTATATCTCTTCTAGATTCTCCATTGGCTCTGCCACAGGGTTGGGGGTACCAGAGTAAGAATGTATTTTACTTTGGCCCATCTAATTCAATAACCACTCTCCAAATAAGACCTGTCTCTCTGGTTAGCCTGTCTCTTGCAGTCAGTACAGAGCTCTAATAATCATCTCTAACTGATCTTCTTTCCTTCCAGGCACATAGGAAGGTTATAACTACCCGGGCCTCTGGCAGTGAGGTAGGGCCAGGTGACAAGTTCTTGCACATTTAACTCCTGGCATGAGCTCTTCAGTGCTACGCTGTGGCAGTGACCACACAAGTATATGTGAGATGGTGGCATCAAAATTTGGTGGAGCCTTTGCCAACTGTGCCCCTGATAGATAATTACAATGAGCAGAGACCCTTGCCAATTCACACTGGACATACAAAATGGGCAAGAAATGTCTCCCACCCTTGAGATCTGGGGATTGCTTTTTATCTCAGACTAACTAGTCTATCCTGACTGGTGCAGTTGGAAAGTGACTATCCTCAAGCCAGCTGGCACAGCTGGAGCAGGTTGGTTTAGGAGCTGCAGGCAGTCCAATACTAAGACCTCATCCCAGGGCAATTATGCACTCATTCTGTGATCTGAAGGGGAGCCCTGGGATGTGCTTCTGTGTGGTCTAGAATAATGGGAATATGGCTCACTTCTTTGGAAAAGTTCTTTCACCTAACTAAAATCCACTGAACTTATGTTGTGTGTCATTTGGGGTTTTGTTTTAGGAGACACTGTGCTGAGTTAAGGTCTTTGTCACCTTTTACAAATGAATTTAATCACTCTAAAGCAGGATTTCTCAGTCTTGGCACGATTAACATTTGGACTGGGTAGCTCTGTGTTGTAGGGGGCCGTCCTGTGCATTGTAGGATGTTTAGCATCAGCCTTGGCCTCTACCCAGTAGTACATCCATTTAGTTGTGACAACAAAAAATGTCTCCTCAGTTTGTCAGATGTCCCCTAGGAGACAAAATCACCCTTGGTTGAGAACCACTGCTCTAAGGCCTCCAGTCTTGTCAGTTGCAAAACAGGGTCACTAAAGTGAAGCTCATAAGATTGCTGTGAAGACTGAATGATGTAGATAAAGTGCCTGCTGTATGATTGAGGAAAGGATCCAGAGTTGAGGGAGGAACTTGTGTGTGACCTGGCAGATGCCTAGGTTTTTCTGTTGAGCTGCATTTTGACTTTTGGCCATGGTAATCCATTCATTTAGCCCATCTATAGTTTATCTCCTATCTCTGGGATTACGTGGTGTGCTTCTTGAGGGCAGTGACCAAGTCTTATATATTTACATTCTTCCATATTATGTACTAGTATATATTGGATGACTGATAAAAGACTGCTGATGAATTGCTTTAATACAAAACAGCAAGTGTAATTTTCACCTCAGGGTACCTCTGCTGGGAGTCCTCTCCTTCCTTTTTCCCACCGCCTGCCCCCACTTGCTTCTTCCACTTGTAAAACTCCTATTTATCCCTCAAAACCATCTTTCACGCCTTCAGGAAGTTTTCCCTAATCATCCCCACCCCATGTCTGAAATTTAATCATTGTGCTATCTTATAAATGTTTCTCTTATTGAAGTTATCACTGTACTGTTATTTATTTTGTTGTATTTCCCTGCCTTTGTAGACTGTGCACCCTTTAAAGGGAGGGATTGATCTTGTTTTTTCTGTGTGTGTTTTTTGTTTTTGTTGGTTTGTTTGTTTTACAATATCCAGCATGGTGACCAGCATCATTAAGAGCTCCATGTCTGTTGAAAGCATGAGTGAGTAAGTAAACAAATGGAGATGGAAGCAGAGGAGCAGGAAGGTGGAGCATAATCGTGGAGGTTTATGGTTGCCAAAGCCTCCTTCCGTAAATACCTGTCAGGTAGGTCAGAGCATCCAACGGCACCTCCTTGTAGTCATTCAGAAACATCTGGATCTGCTGCATACTAATCCTCAGGTCGGATTCGTTGAATTCATAAGGAATATTCCAACCTGTATGGGGCAGAGATAAATTAGATGCTTCAGGGGTGAGAACTCTTAATCTCCACTCAGAGATTGAGCTGGTGGAATTAAGCATCACTATGGATCAAGAGCCTCTTTCAGCCCAGTGAATATCAAGCACCATACCAACTATTAGCTTTGACATTTACTGCCAACGTGGGAGACATTCTGCCTGAGAAAACATCCATTCTAAAGTCAGTTTCCTCATGGATCTCCCCCATTTGATAAGGAAGACGTTAACATCCTGGGATTTGTGGAATGAGAGTTATTCACCCTGACTGGAATACTGTGGTAATGCACAGAATGCCAAAAATAACACCAAAGCATAGCTAGAGAGCACTATCTGTGATTGGGCAATAGAACTAAGTTAGCTTTGAGAATTCCCCTCCTCGCACTCATGGGAGAACTAGATGGCTGGCCTTGAAGAAACTATTGCTTGTGTTTTCAAGTGTTATAATGGTAAATGCCCAGTGGGGCTGCACAAGTGACATAAATGTATGAACCAGGCTGGATGTAAGACAGTAGGGTATGGTAGGACCTGTGCTCAATGGAGACGTTTAATTTCCTCCTAAACATTCACATTCAAATTAAAAATATAATAAAATAACAAAAACTTGGGTTCTGGCAAAGAGAACACAACTGGGCAGTTGACTATAAGCCAAACTGTTGTATGGATGTTTGGAGATCTGGCAAAGGTGGGAGAATGTGGTGTGTGAGATGCAGATGTAGAGGGAGTGTCCCCTTTGGCTGTCTCGTCTCTGAAACCCTCAGTTGAAGGGTCAGGTGGTCTGTGGAGCTAACTGGGGCAGGTAGAAGGAAAGAGGATGTTCTGAGAGAATCACCAAAAGGACAATTTGCCTCCTTTTGTAACCCAAAAGAATGGCCAAGAATACCTTAAGGTGGGTCATTTCAAGAAAAGAATCAGCCGCAGCCCATGGGTGAGAGAAAAATAATCCAACCTTAAAACCATGGTGATATGGGATCTGTATTTAGCAGATGATCTGCTCTAACAAGAATACTGAGTCACTTAAGTTAGGCCATGGATAAGTTACATTAATAACGAAATTTATGTTTATTTTTTCAAGGAGAAGCACGAACAGATGTCCCAGCTGTACTTCTTTCATTGTTATGCACAGGTAAAGAGAGCAACCTAAAATGTTATAAATCACCTGGTGACAATTCCCTGGAGAGTGGCCATGATACCCAAGCTAGGCAAATACACCAAAGGGAAGGGCCTCCAATCTTCTCATTATCATATTACTTCAGTAATTAGGGGACCTCTGATTCTGGAGCATCACCTCTTTCCCTGACATTGATATTGACCTGGTTATAGGACTGCCAGACTTGTTCAATAAAAATACAGAGACACTCAGTGAAATTTAATTTCAGATAAACAACAAATCATATTTAGTATAAATATGTCCCCAATATTGCATGGAACATACTTATACCCTATTTTACTGGCAACCCTGAGTACAAACTTGAACGCACCCTTGTATCTGCCTGTGATCTTTCCCCCAGGCAATCCAGGTATGCTGTCATCTCTCACCTAGGGGTCCAAAATTTCTCCTCTCTTGAACGACGGCATGGAAGAAGCAAAGGCCAAACACCAGCTTTTGCCACATCACTGCTTTTGTACAGCTTTGGAAGAACACGGGGTCTGAGATGGGGTCATTGAGGTAAGAGCGCAAAAGGTTGGCCCGGAGCCCTTTGGGGGGCTCATTGGTCATTTTAATCCCATTCTGGAGGATGCTGACTGGAAACTTTTCTGATGGATAGCTGGTTAACCAGAGTCTGGAAGAAAAACAGACCCAATTATTTACAGCAATGCAATACATTATATTGAAAAATAGTAACAAAAAATAATAACTACCATTTATTAAGCATCACTAGATGCTGAACGCCATGCTAAGAATTTAATTTATGTCCCTTCATTTACTTTAATCCTCACAGCCACCCTATGATTTATTATCCCCTTTACCAGTGAGGAAACAGAGGCATGGAGAAGTCAAGTGGGGTTTTCAAGGACACACCACTTAGAAGCAGCAGAACCAAGATGAACTCAGGGCTCCCTGAGTCCAAAGGCCCGGTCCTAATCACTACACCATGTTCCTGCCCTGTTGGACTTTCTGAGCATCTATTATGGTCAAATACTCCACCCGGCACTCCAGGAGTGGCCGAAATGAGCAAAGAATTGTTTCTTGCTCCTAGACACTCACAGCCTCGCTGCTAGGAGGGGAAATGGGAGCTGGGGAGGGGAGGAAAGACAAGCAAGCAGAGTGTCCAGGAGTTATAAAATCAGGACCGCAGAGAGGGAGGGAAATAATGGGTCGTGGGGGTCCATGGGAAGAAGAGATTTCCACGGGGTGGAGAGCAGAAGTCTGCAAACTACTGCCAGGGAGCCAAATCTAGCCTTAGCCTGTTTTTGTAAATAAAATATTATTGGAACATGGCCACACCTCTTCATTTACAAATTACTTATGGACGCTTTCATGCCACAACAGCAGAGTTGAATAGTTGCAACTGACAACATGTCCTGCAAAACCTGAAATATTTACTATCTGGGCCCTTACAGGAAAAGTTTGCTGACCCCTGTCATAGAGGCCAATGGCATTAGAAATGGGTCTTGAGAATATGGAAGATTTCTTTTCTTAAATAATGAAGGTATATCTATGCCCATAAGAAATGGGAACATAGGTAAAAGTATTTAGAAAGGAAAAAAATACATGATTTTACCATCTACAGGTTAACATTTTGGCATATTGTCTTCCACGCTTTTATTCATTTGTTTTTCTTACTCAAGCTCAGGTTACATACACACTGTGGCATCCTGTTTTGTTTCATTTTTGTGGGTTTATTTTTCTTTTTTGCTAGACATTAGAGAGGTTTCCAACAGGAGGATTTGGGGATGGAAGGTCATTAAAGACACAGGACACAAGCTGAGCAACTGCACGGAGGAGGAAAAGTTGGGGATGTGTTAAGGCCTATAGTGGGAAGCCTGCTGTGGTCCAGGCACAGGCCTCAGAGGGGAGGGAAGAGGCCATAACCTGGGGGCCTGTGGCCTGACTTCAGTCTGCAGATGGGTGATGTTTAACTCTCACCATGCAAACCAACGCAATGCTGTAACATATTTTTGAAGTAGTTGCAAACTTTTAAAAATCTAGGGCTTTCTTTTAAAGTTCTAGATTCCTATCTTTCCTTTAAAATCGTCATAAAATCTGATACAAGAGGCCTGTATTCCTGCTTGGCAACGGCTGGTAGTGGGCAGTAACTGTTCTTCTCTACAGGGCATGTGCCTCTAGTTCACCATAGTCCCCACCATTCTCTACCGTTATTCAGCACTGAGGCTGACTGTCCATGATGATAGCTATTGTACTGTGAAAGTGGAATATTTCTTGTGCTCAGTCCTCTTCACTCATTTACGTTACATTCCTCGTTGTATAGGCACTTGAATTTGTGACTTGGGTTAAGATCATATTACAGAAGACCTTTAAATGTCAACATGAATAATTTTTTCTTCATTGAGTATGTCATTGATGGTCAATGAGTCAACTCAGCATCCAAAACCAGATAGAATTCTTGAAATTAATGGATTTCCTCTTAAACTCTTACATGAATCTTATTTGAGCCTTACATGAATACAATCAACTACAGCCTAATCTGGCTTTGTAAATAAACACCAAACACTTTTCTATTTTCAGGCAGGCATGACTAAAATAAAAATAACCAGCAAACTTTGTTGCCTAGAGCAGGAGTTGGCAAACTTTTCCTATGAAGGACCAAAGAGTAAATGTTTTAGACTTTGCATGCCATGTGGTCTCTGTCACAACTACTTGAAGCATAAAAGCAGTCGTAGACAGTATATGAGTAAGCATGGCTGCATTTCAATAAAACTTTATTTATAGACACTGAAATTTGAATTTCATATAACTTTCATGTGTCATGAAATATTATACTTCTTTCCATTTTTTTCAACCATAAAAAATGTAAAACCTATTCTCAGATTGCAAGCTGTACAAACACAGGCAGCAGACTAGATTTGGCCATAGTGTGCTGACCCCTGGCCCAGAATGAAAGAATCACTGAACATTTGAGTTAAAAGGGGCTTTGAAGTCTGTTTCATCTCACCATTCTCTAAATGTAAATACTTAGGCCCAGTCTTGCTGGGCTTTAAAGTTCACAGAAAATAAATAGCTGTTTCCAATATTGATTAAAATTCCATGGATCTAAACAAGTATGGGACAGATCAAGTGCCTGGACTACAGGTGGATTTTTTTTGTTTTTAGGCAAATAAGTTTTAAAACTCCCATTTGTTGGCATTTAATCTACCTTCCCAGGCACCTCTCCTATCACCTCCCAAAAACAGTTTCTCACAGTGTATACCCAGAAATCATAGGATAATTTATTGGTCTTTCCTTTGCTTTTACAAATGCTGCCCTTTCTGCCTGGAATGTTCTTCCTGGAAAACTCCTATTCATCTTTCGGTACTCCAGGTCTTCTCCAAATTTTCCTTCCCTTTTCCATTCTTATTCAAACAAGTACAGCAGGTATTGCATGTTATCAACATTATTCATCTATGGTCTGCCTTCTACTAGACTGAGAGCTTCTTTAAGGGTAGAAATGTGTCTTGTTCATCTTTGCATTCCTAGCCATTAGCATGACGTCTGGAACTCGAGGTTGGGGCCCAGAGACACAGTGGTGGGGCAGCATCTCACCTGAATCCCATATTAGTGCTCTCAGGAACAATCACCTCCTCACAGATCTTCTCCAGCACAGGCATCCAGCTCGTGGCCAGATGACAGTTCTGTAAGACCACCCAGGTCCCATCTTTGATGGCAGTGTTAATCATTTTGGCAGCAATAGGGCCTTGGCCTTGGCCAAGGGAGATGGCCTGTGTTTTGGCACCTCCCATGCCAAGATCATCAGCAAATTTCAGCAGGCCTGAGATCAGGAAGAAAAAAGACTGTATTAATAATAACAACACAGAAGAAGGGGTTACATTAAAATTCTGGACTCAGAAAGAAAGCCACTGGCTTTTGCTAATTATGAAATTAGCATCTTTCTGAGGAAGCTTTAGACTTCTGGTAAGATGGTGAACGAAGATACTACTGATTCTTCTTTTGCTTTAAATAGATAGACATTCTTCATGAAAAAAAAAAGACACAAACTAAAAAAAAAAAAAATAAGAGTTTGAAAGGAAGAGAAATTCCCAGGTGCCAAAAATGAAGAGGGAACTCCAAACTAGAAAGGTTAGCACATAACCAAAGAACTAGGAACTGGGTTTTTCTTTTTTAAAAATTTTTATTGGAGTATAGTTGATTTACAATGTTGTGTTAGATTCAGGTGTACAGCAAACCGAATCAGTTATACATATACATATACCCAGTCTTTTTTAGATTATTTCCCATATAGGCCATTACAGAGTATTGAGTAAGCGTTCTCTGTGCTATACAGTAGGTCCTTATTAGTTATCTATTTTACATATAGTAGTGTGTATATGTCAATCCCAACCTCTCAATTTATCCCTCCCCCCCTCACCCTCTGGTAACCATAAGTTTGTTTTCTACATCTGTGACTCTATTTCTGTTTTGCAAATAAGTTCATTTAGGAACTGGGTTTTTGTAAATTTATTTTACTAGGAAAATAGGTATTTGGACGGTGAAATTTCAAATAGATCTCTTTCACATCTCTTCCTCAGAGGCAGCTGATGTTACACCTTTTTGTGAGTCTTTCCAGAGATATTTCATGCATTTAAGTAAATGTGTATACACTATTATACTTACATGAATTGTAGAACACTATATTTGCTTTTTTCATTTAGATCTTTTCCACATCAGTACATATATAAAGGCCATATTCTTTTTTCATGGTTACATAGCATTTCACCTTTGGAAAATACCATACTTTATTTAACCAGTCTAGTGGTTGGAGTTTGTCCAACCACTAGAATATGGAGTTTGTCCAACCACAGGGAATATAGCTTTGCACTTACAAGGGGTGGGATGCTAGAACTGAGACTTTTTTATAAAGTTAGGATCCTCAAACAGCTGCACTCTCATTAAGAAGGCCAGAAATCTGCTTTGTGTTCTTTCTTTAATGATTTTTAAATGCATTTCTTTTATGATATTTTTTAGAGACAATATTAATCTGCTAGGGCTGCCATAACAAACAACCAAAGATTGGGTGGCTTAAACAACAGAAATTTATTTTCTCTCAATTCTGGTGGCTAGAAATCCAAAATCAAGGTGCTGGCAGGGTTGGTTTCCTCTGCGGCTTCTCTCCCTGGCTTGTTTGTGGCCATTTTCTAATGTCATATTTTCACTGTGTCCTCACATGGTCTTCTTCCTGTCAGTGTGTCTGTGCTGTAATCTTCTCTTATAAGGACACCAGTCATATTGGATTAGGACCTACCCTAATGACCTCACAACTAACTCTTTAAGGACCTTATCTCCAAATACAGTCACATTCTGAGGTACTGGGAATTAGGTTTTAACATACAGATTTGGGAGGGACACAATTCAGCCCATAATACCCCCATAATACTGGGGGTTAATTCTTTTGATTGTTCTATGTGCTGATTATGCCTTATAGTGATGTATTTCCTCATGTAGTTTATAATTTTTTTATTGTTGAGTTCACAATCAGCAAGTTTGTGTTATTTTGTGGGAGTCTGATATATCTTGGGTTTTAGGAGTGCCCTAACAGAACAATTTTGCATATGTTTTGCACACACGCTGGTGTGCCTAGCGTCTTGCCATTCTGGATCAATTTTATGGGAAATTTCTCAGCTTGAGAATTCCATACCATAGGGTACTGTAAATCTACACCCCTCATCTGCATGTAGCATAGGCTTGGAGTTTTAATTTCTCACTGAAGAATTGTTTACTTTTTCCACCCAAGCTCCAGGCCAGTGATAAGCTTCCACATTGCTTCTTGAGTCAGTAGCCTAAAATTCAGAGTGCTATGGAAAAAAAAAAAATACATGGATTTGGAACAAAACAAAACTTCTAGAAATGGAAAGCACTGTCATTGAAGATAAAAAGTTGAAGCATTGATTAAAAAAGCAGGTTAGATACAGCCAAAAAGAGAATTAGTAAGTAAGGTCTGCAATCAATGATGCATTCAGTAGTGATGGGGGAACCCCAGGTCTCCAAATACCATCACCTGCTAAAGGAATTGGAGTTCCTTGGAGAAACGTTTGTTCAAGATAAGCCTGAAATATATATGGTAGTTCTACACAGCAAGGAAGTTATCAAAAACCACTGGGGTATGTGAAAAGGATATTGACACAGAGGTGCTCCCACAGGCCAAAGACTGAATAATCTGAGCATCAAAAAGAATAATGACAGCAGTGGAGTAAAATACCACTATATTTGAAACATCCAATATGTTAAAACCAATACATTAATAATCGTACCAAAAAACTCCATTTTAGTGCTTAAGTAACTTTGGAGGTTATTGGGGTACCAATGCATTATTCTGAAAGCTGGTAAATAAAGAGTATGAACCAAGCATCTTTTCTGCCTGTCCTTTTTGAACTATATTTAGAGTAAACCAAAGAGTTGATAAAGAAAAATTCTTCTTTATAGAAGAGTTCCAGCTAATAAATGTGGGAGGAATGATAGAATTAAAATATCATCATTTTGTAGCCCCTAATGAAATAATGGATCTGGGTAATGATTTTCTAAGGCCGACAAAACCATTAGGTCAGTGGTTCCCATTGGCTGCACACTGAAACTACCTGAAAAGCTTTATGAAACATAGTGCCTGGGTCTCACCTACAAAGATTTTAATTTAATTGGTTGGGAATGAGGCCTGCACATGGAGATTTTTTTTCTTTCTTTCAATTTTTAATTGAGACGTTCTCTTTATTTCACTCTCATTCTTGAAAGATAGATTTTATGTTTGCATATTTTCTTTTAGCACAATGATGGTATTATTCCACAAATTGCACTGTTGCTATTGAGACATCTGTTGTCAGTCTAACTGCTGTTCTTTAGAGATAATCTTGTTTTTCTCACTGAATGCTTTTGATTTATTTTTTTACTGAAGTATATAGCTAATTTACAATGCTGTGTTAATTTCTGCTGTACAGCAAAGTGACTCAGTTATACACATATATACATTCTTTTTTATATTCTTTTCCATTATGTTCTGTCCCAGGATATTGAATATAGTCCCCTGCACTATACAATAGGACCTTATTGTTTATCCATTCTACATATAATAGTTTGCATCTACTAACCCCGAACTCCCAACTCATCCCTCTCCCACCCCCCACCCCCTAGGCAACCACCAGTCTCTTCCCTATGTCTGTGAGTCTGCTTCTGTTTCATAGATAGGTTCATCTGTGCCATATTTTAGATTCCACATATAAGTGATATCATAGGGTATTTGTCCTTCCATGGAGATTTTCTTAAAGCTCCCTAGGTGATTTCAATGTGCAGCCAAGATTGAGAACCACCATATTAGGTGAAAGGCTGATGGGAAACTTTATAAAGGAGGCGGTGGAGGAGTAGCGAGCTGAATCACACTGACAATGCCTGAACCCACTGATCAATCTTAATGAAAAAAGATGACCAGACAGTATGTGCCTCCTAATATGGCACACTCTGAGGGACACAGTACCTGCAGTTTCCTGGGAAGTTATCCCAGCTGAATCTAATCAAGCCTCTAGCACAGAGGGACAGGAACAAGCTACATGCACCTTTGGATTTTACAGACCTGTCCTCTCCCAACACAGCATCATCATCCTACAGACCATATTCTGACTTTGTCCCCATTTCTCTTCTCTACTTTTCCTGGTTTCCCCTCATTTCTTTTATATAAGCCTGCCACAGAAAGGACATAGGGGGAGGAGAAAAGATGCTAGAAAGGGGTCATGAATTGAGCTTTGACAATAACAATGATTTGGGTGTAGGAACCTGGAAAGGGTACCAGTTCATTTCAGCGTAGTCCTCTGATTGCCTTTGAGGAGAAGTGCTGGCTTTCTAACCGGATCAGGATACATGTCAAATTCCTCAGCTTTCACAGAACTGCCAACTATGTCATTTGCATTTCTGGTATTCTTTCTTCATTCAGCAACAGAGAAAACTAAAGCTTTAAGATTCCCCATCAGAACAGAAAACGAATCTATTTCTGTCAACAACTCACACCCTTTTATATGCACAAAAACTTTCTGGAAAGATACACAAACTGTTAGTAGTGGTTATCTCTAAGAGGGTTAGGAGGAAGATGTACCTTTCACTTTATACCAGGGTTTCTCAACCCCAGTACTATTTACATTTGGGGCTGGATAATCTTTTGTTGTGGGGACTGTCCCGGGCATTGTAGGATAGTTAGCAGCATCCTTTGCTTCCATCTACCAGATGCCAGTAGCACCCCCCAGTTTTGACAACAAAAATGTTTCCCCAAATGTCCCTTAAGGGGACAAAATGGAGCCACAGTCCTATACTTTTTGCATTGTTTGATTTGATTTGATTTTTTTACTACATGCAGCATTAATTACTCAAAATATTTAAAAATGGAAAGAAAAGAAAGAAGCGTAGCTGAGAGAAGCAACAGTCTGAGAAAATGGTCTAAGACAAAGGTGATAAACTAGCAGTCACTTGGCTAAATCTAGCCCTGGCTTAACCCTTATAAAGTTTTTAAGAAAAAAATCTGAATGAGATATCAAGATTTAAGAATGGGTGATTTCTACCTTTCTGGTTCCTCTTGAAAAGGCAGATGATCTGGTCATCCTGAGATCACATTATCAGATGGCACAATGCACAAGAGCTGAGTAGCAGCTGCCCACTTGAGGCAGGAAAAGAAGTCTTATGTTGCCCCAGCCCTGCCTTAGTCTGTTAACTGCTTGACCCTCAAAGCCATTTGAATTTGAGATTCCTGCTGTAAGGGACATGCTATTGTCATCCATCCATGCATTCTGGTCTTTTAATATTACTCACACAACATTCTGCCCTTACCTGCCATTGGGTCTGCACCCGGAGACAACACGAATATCAATGGTGCGCAGCAGCTGGAATCATTGTAGGACCCCTGGAGATCAAACGTAGGGGCTTCAGTGTATACGTTTCCCATGTGTTCGGCAATGAACTTCCGAATGGCTGGAATCATTTTGTCAGGCCGCAGACATCGGAGGATCACCATCTTCTCCAAACCTTGAAGAAATTTCCAAGATCCAGGGAACACCTCCTCATGGGGCCAGGCTGAGTCATAGATCAGCTTCCATTCATTAGCATTTTGTTCCAAATGTTCCATGAGGCCTTTCAGTTTTGGCAACGCGGACGCACGAACCACTTCTGCCCACGCCTTCTCAGACAGCCATTCGGAAACTGGGTTGGGGAAGGGGTTGTCCAGGGCAACGCCTCCAGTTAGAAGAAAGTACCAAATTTCCTCGTTAATTTGCTTTTTCTCTTTCATGATGCCTATCGTCAAGAGGAGGGAGAAAAGCAGCTTGTCCTTCTCAAACAGAGAGCGGCAGACATTGTTGTAGATGCTTAGAGTGAAATGTTCAGTGATGTACTCAATTCGTAGCTCTAGCTCCTCGCTCTTCCTGCTATGGGCCAGGGAGTGCATGTAGAGGTTTATGAACCATGTCAGGGAGTACTGGTACATGGGTTCAATGTGGACCAGGTCAGAGATACAAAAGAAGATGGTGACAGAGTGGACAGCCACTGGCTTGTAGCCCATGCGAGTCTCATCGATCTGCATTTCTGTCATCGAAGCAATTTCCTGTTTCTCAGAGATTTCTTTGGAAAGCAGTTTGGAGGAGGACAAAATTTTGATGGCAGTCTCGTCCTCAAGGATGTTGCCTTCTGAAAGGGAAAGGACCTCCAAGATTCTATCTTCAATTTCTTTTAGCTGCTTCTTGTTCTTGGCACTTTCCACAATCAACTTGTTCTTTTTCTCTTCCAGTTCTGGCTTCTCCTTGGCAGCCACGATGCCAAGGAGTTGATCTTGGAGGCCCAAGGGGGTGATCATAAAGTTGAGGAGACAGACTTTCATGGCGACTTCAGGGAGATAATGTGGGTTCCTCAAACGGGTTGTGATGTATAACTTAAAATTCCTGGAATATTCAATGATGTTTTCACCAAGCCTCATGTACTCAACCCCTCGCTGTCTGAACGTGGACTTGAGCAAGATGGGTTCAATAAAGGCATCCAGCTCCTCCCCAACATTTTCTAGTAAGACCGGGGTACCAAACTGCAGAGCGTGTTCCAGCGTCCTCACATAGTTGGTATCCGAGAACTTGATGACTGAAAGCCTATTTGCTTTCTCCATATTCTTGATCCACTTATTGGCCTGCCCCTGAGGGTCAATCATTAAGGCCCAGCGCCTGGAATTGGCTACAATGATGCCATTGTCAATGGAGAAGGAGTCAGTGGGCAGCCCAGCAATCTGCCAGGCACGAATTTTTACAGGGTCTCCTAATGTGTTGCTAAGACTAAAGTCACTGGAGCCGGGGATGACCTTGTCCTTACATTGGGCCAACCACCACTTTTGGCACTCAGCCCGATAATCCATGGTAAAGGCCCCCAGGTAAGCCACGGTCCCAGAGGACAACAACACATCCCCTGTCAGATTAGTATAGCGGACACCCAGCTGCCGGGCAGCTTCTGTCCATCTGTCCTTCTCTCCCCCAAGACCACTGATCAGTTTTTCTGCTCTGATCAACTTTTGGGAACAGATTTCAATGTTTTCCTCCAACATCTTTTTCTTGGTATTCATCTCTTCAAAGTCATCGTTCAGGGCCTGGAGGCGGCCTTCCACCAGCTTCAGCTCTGCTCGCTTCTGGTTCAGTTTTTGCATCTGTGTGTCCAGCTTCCCCTCAGCCTCCTTCAGCCGCTCCCGTTTAGGAGCTACCACTTTGGCCACACGATCATACACCTCCATGGCCCTCACCCACTTGCACAGACCCTCGCACGCAGATGACACATTTTTAATAACAGCCGGCTGGAAATCTGGGTGATCAATAAACCTTTCCCGGATCCGCTTCATGATCATTGGTGGGATGTTGTCTTTGTCGTATGTCTTAAGACTCTCCAAGAATTTCAGATCGCTGAGAATCTTTCTTGATACCCCCCAGTAATCTTCTATCATTTTACCTGTTTGGGACAAAAAACAGATATAAGACTATTATTAAGACATTCTGCCTGAAACTTACAGCCCTGCAGTGGCTACTTCTCATATTTGGCAAAGAAAAACAAAAAAAAATCCAAGGTCTTACAGAGGATTTTTAGGCAGAAGATATGTTGTATGATACCATAATGATGGATACATGTCATTATATATTTGTCCAAACTTGTAGAATGTATAACACCAAGAATGAATACTAACGTAAACTACGGACTTTGGAGATAATGATGTGTCCATGTAGTTCATCAGTTGTAACAAATATACCACTCTGGTGGGGGAAGTTGATAATGAGGGAGGCTAGGCATGTATGAGAATAGGGGGTATATGGGAAATCTCTGTATCTTCAACTCAATTTTGCTATGAACGTACAACTGTTCTGAAAAAATAAAATCTTAATTAAAAAAAAAAGCCCAAGCTTCTTACCATGGTCTGGGTGGCCCACCAACCTTAGCCACCTCATCTTTGCCTTGCTCCCTGGTCTTCAGTCACAAGAACCTTCCTTCAATTCCTTGACGATCCCAAGTGCTTCACTACCATGAGCTCTTCACCTAGGTTGTAAATGGCACCTAGATGGCTCCTGACCAGACTTCAGGCTCATTTTAAAAGCCACCTCTCTGTGGAGCATTTTCTTTCATCTCAGAGGCTAGAACATCCATTCTCTTTATAGCATTGACGGCAATCTGTGATTTTTTTTTGGTTTAGTTTTAATTGTCTGTCTCTCCCTCAAAACTGTAAGCTTCTGGGGAGAGCAAGATGGTAGAGTAGTATGACACTGAGCTTACTTCCCTCCATGAACACATCAAAAATACATCTAGGGCTTCCCTGGTGGCGCAGTGGTTGAGAATCTGCCTGCCGATGCAGGGGACACGGGTTCGTGCCCCGGTCTGGGAAGATCCCACATGCCATGGAGCGGCTGAGCCCGTGAGCCATGGCCGCTGAGCCTGCGCGTCCGGAGCCTGTGCTCCGCAACGGGAGAGGCCACAACAGTGAGAGGTCCGCATACCACAAAAAAACAAAACAAAAAAACAAAAAAACAAAACATCTACACGTGGAGCAAATCTCACTGAAAACCAACTGTAGACTGGCAGAAAGACTCTTCTACAACCAAGTCTATAAACAGAGATCCGCATGGAGTTGGGTAGGAAGGGAGGAGAAGCAATCAGGTTGGGACCTGTGCCCCTAGGAGGAGATACAGAAGAGGAGGGGATATCACAGGCTTGGAAATCCTCCCTGAGAGTGAGGAGTTCAAACACATATTGGGCACCCTTGGGGTCTGGCACCAGGAAGATAAATTCCTTTAGCTGATTTGAAAACTAGTGGGACTTTTAGGACAAACTGAGACTCCACTCTTGTGCACACAAGCTTGCCTACTTCCGGAAACAAGATGAAGAAAGCAGATTGAAACTGCCTGGGGCACTGACCAGCTTCCCACCACTGCCCCAGTATGTGCCTGGCCTGTGCCAAGGGCCTGTTCCAGCTCCTCTAGCTCTGTTGTAGCTCCCCACTAGGGTGAAGGCTTCCATTGCTGAGGAGACTGTGTACTTCTGGGGGTGGGGTGGGGGTGGACAGAGCTGGTCCAGACCTGGCACTGCATTTTAATGGGATGAGGGTATCCATTGCTGGAGCTCATGGAGGCAGTAGATCAGGAGCTGTCTGGAGCTCTGACTGGTGTGCTGGGACCATCCCAGCACACACCTAGCCCATACAGGGTGCCTGCTCTGTCCTCCCTTGCTCCAGAACTGCTCCCCTCTGGGATAAAGGTGCCATCGATGGGAGGGGGAGAACACACATTTACAGAGAATGGAACCAGCTTGGACCCAACCCACAGGGCTTCTGCTCCAGCACCATGGGACCTGCCCTGCCCCTGACGGGGTGGTGATGACCACTGAGCATAGGAGAAGGCGCATCTCACACCTGGCTCTGGCTCTAGCCCCTCCATCTCCAGCACCCTTCCCACCAAGGTGATAGCTGCCAGCAGACCCTGGGGAAAGATGTGAACCATGCTCACTTCAAGATTCAGCTCTTCCACCACAGCCACTGGGTACACATAGGCTGCATAGGGACACTCCCACACAAGAACACTCCTTCGAGACTGGGATAGGTAACTGGTATAGAAGAGGCTGTGGATCAGCCACTTAAATAAGCTAGTATGAAGATCAAGAGATAAACATTGTTTAATCAATTATAACTACAATAAACAGTTAAGGGATAAACATGAAGATGTAAAGTATGACATCAAAAACACAAAACATGCGAGAGGGGAGTAGAAAAATATAGCTCATTTAGAATGTGTTCAAGCTTAAATGACTATCAGTTTAAGACAAGTAGATACAATTATAGGTCAACATATATGACCCCCATGGTAACCACAAATCAAAAATCTACAACAGATACACAAAAAATAGAAAGGAACATAGCATAAGACTAAAGAAAATGATCAAACCACAAGAGACTAAACGAAGAAAAGAACTGAGATTTACAAAAATAACCAGAAAACAAGTAAGAAAATGGCAATTAAGTACATACCTATCAATAATCACTTTAAATGTCAATGGACTAAATGCTCCAATCCAAAGACACAGAATGGCTGATTGGATAAAAAAACAAGTCTGCTGCTTATAAGAGACTCACTTTAGGGCTAAAGACACACAGACTGAAAGTGAGGGGATGAAAAAGATATTTCACACAAATGAAAATGAAAAGAAAGTGGGGGTAGCAATACTCATATCAGACAAAATAGACTTTAAAACAAAGTCTATAACAAAAGACAAAGAAGAGCATTATATAATGATAAAGGGATCCACATAAGAAGATACAACATTTGTTAACATATATACACCTAATATAGGAACACCCAAATATATGAAGCAAATATTAACAGACATAGGGGAGAAGTTGACAATAATACAATATTAGTAAGGGACTTTAATAACACCCTACCTACATCATTAGACAGATCACCCAGACAGAAAATCAATAAAGAAACAGTGGTCTAAAATGACACATTAGACCAATTGAACTTAACAGATATCTACAGGAAATTCCATCCAAAAACAACAGAATACACATTCTTTTCAAGTGCACATGGAATGTTCTCCAGAATAGATCACATGGTAGGCCACAAAACAAGTCTCAACAAATTTAAGAGGCTAGAAATTATATCAAGCATTTCTTCTGATCACAACAGTATGAAACTAGAAAGCAACTACAGGAGGAAAGATGGTAAAAACAAAAACATGTGGAGACTAAGCAACATACTATTAAAAACCAGTGGGTCGGGTTTCCCTGGTGGCACAGTGGTTGAGGATCTGTCTGCCAATGCAGGGGACACGGGTTCGAACTCTGGTCTGGGAAGATCCCACATGCCGCGGGGCAACTAGGCCCGTGAGCCACAACTACTGAGCCTGCGGGTCTGGAGCCTGTGCTCCGCAACAAGAGAGGCCGTGATAGTGAAAGCCTCGTGCATCTCAATGAAGAGTGTCCCCTGCTTGCCGCAACTAGAGAAAGCCCTCGCACAGAAACGAAGACCCAACACAGCCAAAAATCAATAAATTTTAAAAATAAAACAAAAACAAACAAACAAACAAAACCCCAATGGGTCAATGAAGAAATCAAAGAAGAAATCAGAAAACACCTTGAGACAAATGAAAATAAAAACACAGCTTTCCAGGCTTCCCTGGTGGCGCAGTGGTTGAGAATCCACCTGCCGATGAAGGGGACACAGGGTCGTGCCCCAGTCTGGGAAGATCCCACATGCCGCAGAGCAGCTAGGCCCGTGAGCCATGGCCGCTGAGCCTGCACGTCTGGAGCCTGTGCTCTACAACGAGAGAGGCCAAAACAGTGAGAGGCCCGCGTACCACAAAAAAAAAAAAAAAAAAAAAAAACAAAGACAAACAAACAAACAAAACCACAGCTTTCCAAAACCTGGGACAAAGCAAAAGCAGCTCTAAGAGGGAAGTTTATAGTGATACAGGCCTACCTCAAGAAACAAGAAAAATCTCAAATAAACAACCTAATCTGCCAGCTAAAGGAGTTAGAAAAAGGAGAACAGTCAAAGCCTAAAGTCAGCAGAAGGAAGGAAACAATAGAGATTAGACAAAAATAAATAAAATAGAGATAAGAAAATAGAAAAGACCAATGAAATGAAGAGCTTTTTTTTTTTTTTTTGAAAAGATAAACGAAAATGATAAGCCTTTAGTCAGGCTCATCACAAAAAAAGAGGAAAAAAAATAAATGAAATAAGAAATAAATGAGGAGAAATAACAACAGATATCAGAGAAATACAAACCATCATAAAATAATATTATGAATAATTATATGCCAACAAAAAGGGCAACCTAGAATAAATGGATAAATCCCTAGAAACATACAATCATTCAAGACTGAATCAGGAATAAATAGACAATCTGAACAGACTAATCACTAGTAGTGAAATCAAACTGGTAATCAATTAAAAAACTCCCAGCAAACAAAAGTCCAGGACTGGATGGTTTCCCAGGGGAATTCTACCAAACATATAAAGAATCGTTAATACCTATCCTTCTCAAACTATTCCAAAAAGCTGAAGAGGATGGAACACTCCCAAATTCACTCCATGAGGCCACCATTACCCTGATACCAAAACCAGACAAAGACACTACAAAAAAAGAAATTTACAGGCCAATAATTCTGATGAATATAGATGCAAAAATCCTCAACAAAATATTAACAAACTAAATTCAACAATATGTAAAAAGGATCATACACCATGATTAAGTGGGATTTATTCCAAGGATGCAAGGATGGTTCAATATCCACAAATCAATCAATGTGATACACCACCTTAACCAAAGGAAAGATGAAAATCACATGATCATCTCAATAGATGCAGAAAAAGCATTTGTCAAAATTCAATATTTATTCATGATTAAAAATGTTCATCCAAATTGGTATAAAGGGAACATATCTCAACATAACTAAGGTCATTTATGACAAACCCACAGCTAACATCATACTCAATGGTGAAAAGCTGAAAGCTTTTCCTCTAAAATCAGGAACAAGACAAGGATGCTCACTCTGTGCACTACTATTTAACATAGTATTGGAAGTCCTAGCCACAGCAATTGGACAAAGAAAAGAAATAAAAGGCACCCAGATTGGAAGGGAAGAAGGAAAACTGACACTATTTCCAGATGACATGATACTACATATAGAAAACCCTAAAGTCTCCAAGAAAAATAATAATTTTAACTGATAAATTTAACCAATAAATAACTGATAAATGAATTCAATAATGTTGCAGGATACAAGATTAATATATAGAAAGCTGTTGTTTTTCTATACATTAATAATGAAAGAGAAAGCAAGAAAATAATCTCATTAAAATCCTGTCAAAAAGAATAAAATACCTAGGGATAAACTTAACCAAGGAGGTGAAAGACCTGTACTCTAAAAACTATAAAACACTGATGAAGGAAACTGAAAACGACACAAATAAATGGAAAGATATCCCACGTTCTTGGACTGGAAGAATTAATATTGTTGAAATGTCCATATTACCCAAAGGGATCTATAGATTTAATGCAAAAACCTATCAAAATACCAAAATCAGAACTAGAACAAATAATCCTAAAACATACATAGAACTACAAAAGACCCTGAATAGCCAAAGCAATCTTGAGAAAAAAGAACAAAGCTGAAGGTATCACAGTCCTTGACTTCAGACTATATTACAAGGCTACAATAATCAAGGCTACATTATGGTGTTGATCCAAAAATAAAAGATACAAAAATCAATGGAACAGAATAGAGAGTCCAGGGCTTCCCTGGTGGCGCAGTGATTGAGAATCCTCCTGCCGATACTGGGGACGCGGGTTCGTGACTCGGTCTGGGAGGGTCCCACATGCTGCGGAGCGGCTGGGCCCGTGAGCCATGGCCGCTGAGCCAGCGTGTCTGGAGCTTGTGCTCCACAACGGAGGTGGCCACAACCAACAGTGAGAGGCCCGCGTACCGCAAAAAAAAAAAAAAAAAAAAAAGAATAGAGAGTCCAGAAATAAACATACTCACTTACAGTCCATTAATCTACAACAAAGGCGATAAGAATATACAATGGGGAAAAGACAACCTCTTCAATAAGTGCTGCTGGGAAAACTGGACAGCTACATGTAAAGAATGACATTAGAACATTTTCTCACACCATATACAAAAATAAGCTCAAAATGGATTAAAAACGAAATATAAGACTGGAAACCATAAAAGTCCTAGAAGGAAACATAGAACTCTCTTTGGCATAAATCATAGCAATATTTTTTTGGATTCATCTCCTAATGCAATGGAAACAAAAGCAAAACTAAACAAATGGGACCTTATGAAACTTAAAAGCTTTTGCATAGCAAAGGAAACTATGGACAAAACAAAGACAACCTACTGAATGGGGGAAAATATTTGCAAATGATATGACTGATAAGGGGTAAATATCCAATATATATAAACAGTTCATACAACTCTATATTAAGAAAACAAACAATAAAACCAAAAAATGGGCAGAAGACTTGAAAAGACATTTTTCCCAAGTAGACATACAGATGGCTAACAGGCACTGAAAAGATGCTCAACATCGCTAATTATTACAGAAATGCAAATCAAAACCACAGTGAGGTATCATGTCACACCTGTCAGAACAGTTATCATCAAACAGACCAAAATAACAAGTGTTGGAGAGGATGTGGAGAAAAGGGAACCCTCAAATACACTGGTGGGAATGTAAATTGGTACAGCCACTATGGAAAACAGTATGGAGGTTCCTCAAAAGACTAAAAATTGATCCAGCAATTACACTCCTAGATATATATCTGGAAAAAACAAAAACAGTAATTCAAAAAGACACATGCACCCCCAAGGTTCATGGCAGCATTACTTACAATAGCCAAGATATGGAAACAACCCAAGTGCCCATCAAGAGATGATGGGAGGGCTTCCCTGGTGGCGCAGTGGTTGAGAATCCGCCTGCCGATGCAGGGGACACGGGTTCGTGCCCCGGTCCGGGAAGATCCCACATGCCGCGGAGCGGCTGGGCCCGTGAGCCATGGCTGCTGAGCCTGCGCGTCCGGAGCCTGTGCTTCGCAACGGGAGAGGCCACAACAGTGAGAGGCCCGCATATCACAAAAAAAAAAAAAAAAAAAAAAAAGATGATGGGATTAAGAAGATATGGTATACATATATACAATGGAATATTACTTAGTCATAAAAATGAATGAAATACTGCCATGCAGCAACGTGGATGAATCTGGAGGCTATTATGCTTAAGGAAATAAGTCCCACAGAGAAAGACAAGTACTGTACGTTATCATTGATATGTGGAATCTAAAAAACAAAACAAATTAATGAATATAACAAAACAGACTCACAGATATAGAGAACAAAGTAGTGGTTGCCAGTGGGGAGAGGAGAGGGAGAGGAGCAATATAGGGGCAGGGGATTATGAGGTACAAATGACTATGCATAAAGTAAATAAGCTACAAGGATATATTGTATAACATAGGGAATATAGTCACTACTTCATTATAACTTAATTTTTTTAGATTGGCATCATTTTAACATCTTTATTGGAGTATAATTGCTTTACAATGTTGTGTTAGTTTCTGCTGTACAACACAGTGAATGAGCTATACGTATACATATATCCCCATAGACCCTACCTCTTGTGTCTCCCTCCCACCCTCCCTATCCCACCCCTCTAGGTGGTCACAAAGCACTGAGCTGATCTCCCTGTGCTATGTGGCTGCTTCCCACTAGCTATTTTACATTTAGTAGTGTATATATGTCAATGCCACCCTCTCACTTCGTCCCAGCTTACCCTTCCCCCTCCCAGTGTCCTCAAGTCCATTCTCTACATCTGCATCTTTATTCCTGTCCTGCCTCTAGGTTCTTCAGAATCTTTTTTTTTTTTTTTTAGATTCCATATATATGTGTTAATATATGCTACTTGTTTTTCTCTTTCTGACTTACTTCATTCTGTATGACAGACTCTAGGTCCATGCACTTTACTACAAATAACTCAATTTCATTTCTTTTTCTTGCCGAGTAATATTCCATTGTATATATTCGCCACATCTTCTTTATCCATTCATCTGTCAATGGACACTTAGGTTGCTTCCATGTCCCGGCTATTGTAGATAGTGCTGTAATGAACATTGTGGTGCATGACTCTTTTAGAAATATGATTTTCTCAGGGTAAATGAACAGTAGTGGGATTGCTGGGTCATATGGTAATTCTATTTTTAGTTTTTTAAGGAACCTCCATACTGTTTTCCATAGTGGCTGTATCAATTTACATTCCCACCAACAGTGCAAGAGTGTTCCCTTTTCTCCACATCCTCTCCAGCATTTATTGTTTGTAGATTTTTTTGATGATGGCCATTGTGACCGGTGTGAGGTGATACCTCATTGTAGTTTTGATTTGCATTTTTCTAATGATTAGTGATGTTGAGCATCCTTTCATGTGTTTGTTGGCAATCTGTATATCTTCTTTGGAGAAATGTCTATTTAGGTCTTCTGCCCATTTCTGCATTGGGTTGTTTGTTTTTTTGATATTGAGCTGCATGAGTTGCCTGTATATTTTGGAGATTAATCCTTTGTCAGTTGCTTCATTTGCAAATATTTTCTCCCATTCTGAGGGTTGTCCCTTCCTCTTGTTTATGGTTTCCTTTGCTGTGCAAAAGATTTTAAGTTTAATTAGGTCCCATTTGTTTATTTTTGTTTTCATTTCCATTTCTGTAGGAGGTGGGTCAAAAAGGATCTTGCTGTGATTTATGTCATAGAGTGTTCTGCCTAGGTTTTCCTCTAAGAGTTTTATAGTGTCTAGCCTTACATTTAGGTCTTTAATCCGTTTCGAGTTTCTTTTTGTGTATGGTGTTAGGAGGTGTTCTAATTTCATTCTTTAACGTGTAGCTGTCCAGTTTTCCCAGCACCATTTATTGAAGAGGCTGTCTTTTCTCCATTGTATACTCTTGCCTCCTTTATCAAACATAAAGTGACCATATGTGCGTGGGTTTACCTCTGGACTTTCTCTCCTGTTCCATTGATCTATATTTCTGTTTTTGTGCCAGTACCATACTGTCTTGATTACTGTAGCTTTGTAGTATAGTCTGAAGTCAGGGAGCCTGATTCCTCCAGCTCCGTTTTTCTTTCTCAAGATTGCTTTGGCTATTCAGGGTCTTTTGTGTTTCCATACAAATTGTGAAATTTTTTGTTCTAGTTCTGTGAACAATGCTGTTGGTAGTTTGATAGGGATTGCACTGAATCTGTAGATTGCTTTGGGTAGTATAGTCATTTTCACAATGTTGATTCTTCCAATCCAAGAACATGGTATATCTCTCCATCTGTTTGTATCGTCTTTAATTTCTTTCATCAGTGTCTCATAGTTTTCTGCATACAGGTCTTTTGTCTCCTTAGGTAGGTTTATTCCTATAATAACTTTATTTTTTTTTAATTAAAAAAATTTATATTTTATTTATTTGTTTTTGGCTGCACGGAGTCTTTGTTGCTGCGCACAGGTTTTCTCTAGTTGTGGCAAGTGGGTGCTACTCTTTGTTGTGGTGCATGGTCTTCTCATTGCAGTGGCCTCTTGTTGTGGAGCATGGGCTCCAGGCATGTGGGCTTTGGTAATTGTGGCACACGGGCTCCGTAGTTGTGGCTCACAGGCTTTAGAGTGCAGGCTCAGTAGTTGTGGTGCACAGGCTTAGTTGCTCTGCGGCATGTGGGATCTTCCCAGACCAGGGCTCGAACCTGTCTCCCCTGAATTGGCAGGCGGATTCTTAACCACTGTGCCACCAGGGAAGTCCCCTTTTAATAACTTTAAATGGCATATAATCTAAAGTAATTTTGAGTCACTATGCTGTACACTCGAAACTAACATAACGAATCAAGTGTACATTAAAAAAAATTTGTATGCTCCTTCTGTATTTACTACAATCTGGCACAGTGCCTAATTTATCAGTTTTCAGTATGTATTGAATGAATGTTGCCCCTTATCCCAGTCACAGATGAAGAAGGCAACCAGATCCATGGGTATGTGTTTTGAATATTCTTTTTCAAATATGGGAGGTGGGTCAGATGGAGCACATTAGGCCGTCCTTGTGATTAATCAGTCCTTCTAGTGAGTGAGTAAGTGTGTGAGGCTGTCTCCAGACAAAGAGTGAGGGTGGGGGAAGCAGCTTGCAGACTTGCAACAAAACAGAAGGCTGTCCTTGGCCTGCCCAGAAACAAAGCAGGGCCCTTATTCACCTTAGCAGCCTTCACGCTGACTAATAAATGAGTGAGTTCTGATCCCATCCCAGGGCAGTGCTCCTTTTGTTAATGTGTTAGAAAAAAGTCAAACTCTTTGACTCAGGTAATTATAAACCCTTGCCAAGCTCAGGCTCATCGAAAAAAATTGTACTTGAGATATCATATTAGGTACAACAGGTCAAATATGTCCTATTCCTAAAGCAAGCTTAGACACCAAACAAATATTTTCCATGAAAGTTTTTGTTTGCATTCTAGGAAATGATCTGCTTTGTTTAAATTCAAGGTACCCAAAACTAATTTAACTGCTCTTCTGCTCCGTCCCAATGTACTGGTTAAATTCTGTGGGTTACATGAATAGTACACAAAATTCACTTCAATTTTAAAATAAGAAGAAGGTGAATGATGCATCCTGTGCCCACCATCAATGATCCAAGAAGAGAACTGATTTTTTGTGACCTGGCCATGCTTTGCGTATCTCAGCAGTTCTCAATCCTGGCTGCACCTTAGAATCACCTGGGAGCTTTAAGAAAAATACTAATGATCAGGCCACACCCTAGACAAAAGGAATAAGAATCTCTAGGGGTGGGGGCAGCGGCTTTAGCATTCTTTAAGCTGCCAGGTGATTCCAGGGTGCAGTCAGATTATACCTCAGCTGCTTCCCTAGAGGAGCCTCCTGTAATGTCTGCTCGCTGCTTGTCCATCCTGATCACCTTTGCATTTTTTCATGTGGTTTTTGGCCTGAAACCAGCCAAGGAAGAGGGAATGCTAAACAATGGGAAGCAGAAGCCAGAGTCTCCCAAATGAGGGATCAGAAATTTCTAACATATCGGAAGGAATGGAGGAAAAGCAGGACTGTTGGAAGGATACGAGGATTCAAAAGATAGGAAATATCACTGGAGATGGTTTATAAAGTCCTTGTTCAATTCTAAGACACTGGTTTTACTGCAAGATCCTACATCTAATTTGGATTTTAAGAATGAATTTTCACCTATTCATGCTTCTAAGGCTTGATTATATAAGCTTTCCTCTTTCCCTCTGCTATTCCTTTCTTCCCTCTTCTAAGTTTCTGTTTCCTTGTCCTCCTCAGGCCCATCAGTTTCAGTCTTTCCCTCCCTTGCCCCTGTCTCTGTCCCTCTAATCCTTCACCAGCAGCTCATGTTCCTCCTCACCCCATCCCCAACCCAGATCTCTCTTGTTCTCTCTGTGTCTTTGTCTCCCTGTCTCTGTCTCTCTTCTTTCTGGTCTCTTTTCTTCCCACTCACTCTCTATTTTCGTATGTCTCTGTATCTCTGGGGGTCTCTGTCTCCATTTCTCACTTTCAGCTTTTCTGTCTCTCTGCCTGTTTTTGTTTGTTTCTCTCTCCCGCCCATATCTTTCTCTGTCTCTCTGTATCCGACATTGTAAGAGTCTCTCCCTCCCTCATTCACCTCCCCACTTTTTGTCTTTCTCCCTCCTGATTTCTTTCCCTCCCAACCTCCCTCTCCCTGTTCACGTGTCTATGTGCATGCACATGAAGGCATCTAGGTGTCTGGGTCTCTCCCCATTTATTTCTCAGTCTCTATCTCTTTCTCTCCATCTCTCTCTCTGTCTCTGTCTCATTCTCTTATCTTTTTTCCCTCTGGTTATCTCTTTCCATGTCTGTCTCTTTTTCTGTTTCTCCTTTATCTTTCTCTCTCTAGCTCTTTCTGTTTCTCTCTCTTCCTCTCACCCACACACTACTTTGTGTGCTTGCTCTCTATCAGTCCTCTTGTCTCAATGACCTTCATTTTTGTAATGATTTGTAGGCAGGGGCCTTGACTGAGCTTGGCTTCACCCAAAGATGCCTGTATTTTCCTTACTGACTGAGAGGAGAGGGGATGGTGAAGAAACACAAGTGAGCACACACGCATCCTGGTGCCTTTCTTATTTCCCCCAAGACACCACGATACTGCCTGCAGGCCTGGGGCCGGATGAGCGGGGGTGCTGGCAGCCTTCCTGGCAGGGGAGCACAGCCCGTGCAGGCCGCTGGGTCAGGAGGGGTGTTGGGTGTTGGGTGGGGGGTGGTTACCGCTGCCACTGGAGTCTGGCTTCCTCTCTGGTCTCAGCCCCTTCATCACACAGATGCTCTCCATGACCAGCTTGACAGGACCTGGTGGGTTCTGCATCGACTTCACCAGTGAGATGTCTGCTGGGTTCAGGGTGTCCAGTGCAGCGAGTGCAGCCTCCAGGGCCGGCATTGCCTCTGCCAGATCCCCTTCACATTCGCTCTGTAGGCGGCACAGAGACAGAAGGGGTGAGTGCCTGGTGCCCGGCACACTGGGAGTGAAGCAAGCTCTGCTCCTGGGGGAAGAAGCAGAAGTGAGAAGAGGTGCCTCCCGCCCTAGTGTCCTTCCAGGACACTGCTCCCTCCCGGAGGTTTGCATGGCGAGGGTGGCTCTCACAGGAAGCAGGGAAGCATGCATACATTTGGGAGCTGTGGTTTGGATGCCTTGGACATTTGAGAATTTACCGGTTTTGCAATCTTAAAAACATCAAACTTTTGGTTTTTAATGAATTCCCAAGAGATATATGCAGTGAGTGACCTCATACCCACTGATCAAGGATGGGTTGAGAAGATGAAGTAAAGAATGAAGCCTAGGGGTGAGTGACAGACGGGAAGGGGATTAGGGCAAGTTTGGGGAAGAATAAGGCATGAGGGGTGGGAGAATGTCAGAGATGGGGTGAGGGTCTGGGATGCACTGTAGCTCAGAGATGGGGTAGGGGTGGAGCTGGGGACAGGGTGGAGTTTAAGGCAAGACTTTAAGGAGGAGGAATGGGGATAAGATCAGAGCTGGGTAGTGAGTTCTGGGAAAAGGAGACCGTATACGTTTTGTCCATTATTTTTTTGTTTGAAAGCAAAGCTAATATAATGGAATATTATTCATCCATAAAAAAGAAATGAAGTAACAATTCATGCAACAACACGGATAAACCTTGAGAACATTATGCTAAGTGAAAGCAGCCAGACAGACACAAAATGCCACCTGCTCTATGATTCTATTCACATGAAATGTGCATAAAAGGAAAATCCACAGAGGCAGAAGGTAGGTTAGTGGTTGCCAGTGGCTAGGGAGAGGGAGAAATGGCTAGTGACTGCTAATGGGTATAGGTTTCTTTTTGGGTAATGAAAATGTTCTAGAAGTAGATAGTGGTGATTGTTGTACAACTTTGTGAATATACTAAAACCTCTGAATTGCATGATTTAAAAAGGTGAATGTTAATGGTATGTGAATTATATCTCAATTTTTTTTAAAAAAGGGAAGATTAACATTATAAGATTCCAGAATTTTATAGATTACAGTTGGCCCTCTGTACCTGTAGATCTGGAACCACGGGTCCAGAGGGCAGACTGCAGGGGCTTGAGCATCTGTGGATTTTGGTATCTGTGGGGTCAGAGGCTGGGGGGTTGGAGTGGGGAGGGCTGGACCCAATCCCTTGCAAATACAACTGCATTTAGCAGTTAAATTACCAAATCCTCTTCCAACAACAACAATGAAACGAGGACTCAAGACGTAAAATGAGTTAGCCAAGGTCACAAAGCTGTTTAGTCAATGGGCCAAGCTCCAACCCTGGGCCCCAGCTCCCCACTCAGTGAATTTTCTGTTAGTCTCCCAGCGCAGGGACTGATCACACAGCCATGACTGAAGTGAAACTTCAAAAGAGAATGTTAAAAGCAGCATGTGTTGAAGTCTACGTCCTGCACGTTTATTGTGATAAGCAAACAAAATAAAGGAGGTTCCACCTTCTTACATACAGGTGTGTGCACATGTGTATATATACACGCGTGTGTATATCATGGATTCTTTATTTTAGGTTTTCTGCTTTTCCTATAAACTTATAGCAAGGTTTTATTTGGCTTCCTTATATTAACCCCCACCCCCAGACGAGTCACGTTAGATGTCCCCAGTATCAAAATGGAATGTCCCTGCTTTGGATGGTAAGAATGGCTCAGTCCCAGGGGCAACTCAGTTTGCCCTTCTTCAGCCCTAGGATATGTGCCAGAGTGCAAGACAAAGGGAAGGACCAGAGCTGACCCCTGCCGCTTCTTATGACCAGCTTCAGAAAGGGTTGGTGGCAGAGGAGACTACGGGTATTGGCTCAGCTACATCTTTGGATTCTCAGTAGATTTCAACCATCCCAGATGCCCCTGGTGTCCTATTATTGATAGTTCTGTGTCACTTTCTTATAATGTGCCAGACAACTAGTGGTCCGCATTCACATTATGCCTCCCAGTGGCCCGGTAGCTCTGCTTCTTTCCTAAGGGTAAGGCCTGGATTCTAGCAAGTTTGTTACGTGACTCAAAAGGCCTCTAATTGTAACATTATCTCTAGCAGTGATTCTCAACCCTGACGCTGCATCAGAGTCACTGAGGAGCATTTAGGGCATCCTCATGGTCAGGCTCCACACCCAGAGATTCTGATTCATTCAGTCTGGGTGGGGTCTGGGCATTTGCGTTTTTAAAACTCCAAAGCTCTGTTGAGAGATTCCAGTTGATACTCTGGAAACACTGAAAACAAGGCAGGAAGAAACAGACTTCAATGCCCAATAGGGGAATGGCTACTTGATAGGTGAAGCACCTATCTAAAATGGTCATTAAAATGATTGTATGACATTTTGGAAAAACATTTGTGATAAGCTGTTAAAGAAATTAAAAAGCATAAAGCAAATCACAATTATGCTATGATTGCAATAACAAAACTATCCACGTGTATAGACAGGAACTAGAGGAAAACATGGAAAATTGGAAAGGTGTTAAAGTTGAGCTCTTAAAAATTCTTTTGTATGTGTTATGACACCATTTGTTTCTATGATAAAAAAAAATTAAGATTAAAAATGACTGGGCTTCCCTGGTGGCGCAGTGGTTGAGAGTCCATCTGATGATGCAGGGGACATGGGTTCATGCCCCGGTCTGGGAAGATCCCACATGCTGCGGAGCGGCTGGGCCCGTGAGCCATGGCCGCTGAGCCTGCACGTCCGGAGCCTGTGCTCCGCAATGGGAGAGGCCACAACAGTGAGAGGCCTGCGTACTGCAAAAAAAAAAAAATAAATAAAGACTTCTGTGGGGACTTCTCTGGTGATCCAGTTGTTGAGAATCTGCCTTACAATGCAGGGGGTGCAGGTTCGATTCCTGGTTGGGAAGCTAAGATCTCACATGCAGCAGGGTGGGGCAACTAAGCCCGCACACCACAACTACTGAGCTCTCCAGCCACAACTAGAGAGAAGCGCATGAGTCCGCACGCTCTGGAGCCCACACGCCGCACAATGAAGATCCCACATGTGGGCTGCAACTAAGACCTGACACAGGCCTCCCCCCAAAAAATAAAATAAAAAAGACCTCTGTGGCTTAGCAGTGCACAGAGCAGTAGGGCTGTTTGAGGCATGTGAAGCACAGTGCCTGCAGATGAAATGTAATCAACTCTGCAGTACTCCTGACGTCATTTATTATCCTTGTTACAGGGGAAAGAAATGATCCGTTAGCTTACAAAGAATTGACCAATGTAAGCAAACCATTTTATTTGGAAGCAAGCTCTTGTTTGAAGAATGGTCAGAAGAATTTTCTAACTGCTAAGTGGAGACACAGGGACAAGCATCTTCAGCTCAGTGCCAAGAGCCTTGGAGTCTGATCCTACCAACTAGCTGTGAGGCTCTGCAAAGTCAATTTACCACTTAACCTCAGTGTTGTTGACTTCTAGACATGGATGGCTGTCATTAGTAAGTCCAAAGTCATTGTGATAATGGAACCGTATACTTGATTTTGTTTTGTGGTATGCAGGCCTCTCACTGCTGTGGCCTCTCCTGTTGCGGAGTACAGGCTCCGGATGCGCAGGCTCTGCGGCCATGGCTCACGGGCCCAGCCGCTCCGCGGCATGTGGGATCTTCTCGGACCGGGGCACGAACCTGTGTCCCCTGCATCGGCAGGCGGACTCTCAACCACTGTGCCACCAGGGAAGCCCCGAACCGTATACTTGAAAGTGCTTGGGGAAATATATAACATGAACATTAATTAGATTTTCTTCTAATATCTTAATATAGGTGAAGCCCTTCCCAGGACTGTTCTTTGGTATAAGAATTACCTTCAAATGGGGTCCTCTAGATTCAACAGTCTGTCATTTGACAAATATTTACTCCACACCTATGACATGCCAGCCACATTTGAGCAAAAACATGATTGAGGCGAAGGAGATAGCCAGAGGGAACAGCCAGTGCAAGGGCCCTGGGGTGGGAACATGCCTTGTGTTTCTTTGGGGAATAGCTAGGAGGCTGGTGTGCCCAGAAGAGTTAATGAGGGGAAAGTAATAAGAGATATGGTTAGATCTTGTTGGTGCTTATAGGACTTGACTCTGAGTGAGATGGAGAGTATTTGTAAAACAATAATGCTTCCTGGAGAGAGCCAGGTATCATTTACTAGCTATGTGATGCTGGGAAAGCATCCTTTCAAGCCTCATATTTTTCCTCTGCAAGATGGGCATGACCATGCCTATTCTGCAAGATTTTGTTAGGCTCTAGTGAGATAACAGATGAACCCTGAAAATGCTGGTTCCCGTTCTTCTCTCTCAGCAGTTTATACCTTGATTCCTTGAGCAATGGCGGCAGCAGCATTGGCTTCTTCTTCGTCAGCTTGCACCAGAAGTTTCTTGGCATCAGCTTCTCGCGTCTCCCCTTCAATTTTCACCATCATCTTAGCAGTCTCCTCAGAGGTCTGAATGAGTTGGGGTTGGAGGGCAGTCAGTTCTACTTGCATGACGGCCACCTAGCAAGGAGAGGAAGGTGGGAAGGGTGCAGGGTCAGCTATGTCAATGCCGAAAATGGCATGGCTGGCAAAAGTTGAAACGATTCTCTAACCTATGATACACGCAGAAAATACTAATGATTTTAATGGTACTGGGTACATATTTGTTGGCTGGAGTTTCTCTCTTTGATCTTTCAATATTTCGTTACTGAGTTCATGCTATGTGTTGTAGTTACCAAGTTCTGTGGTAGGCACTATACATATAACAGTAAACAAAAAAATTTTTTTAAAGATACAACACTTAAAAAAAGATATTCCTCCTGCATTGAGCCTACACTCTAGGGTTGGGGGCAGCAAAAGACAGAACAAAAGTAAGTTAGCGGGAAAAAAAAAACCTACATTTTTTTAAGGCTGTGAAGGAATCATACACGGCTGAGAGAGCTGGGATAGAAGGAACTTTCAAGGCCATTTTTTCCCAACAGTCTGATGCTCTCTAGAAAATTCCTGCCCAGTAGTTTTCTGGCCACTGTTTGAACACTCCTAATGGTGGGGAGCTCGCCACCTCTCAGGAGAGCTGGGCCATTTTTCAGGCAGGCAGTTTTTCCCCACTGGTCCTGATTCTGCCTTCTAAGGCAGCTCAGATGCTTATCTGAAGAGAGTTTCATGACCTTGAACTCACTGTCCACAGAAAGCCCACATGAGAGAAGAAGCATAGCATGCTGGCCTGATCAGGAACACAGACTCTGCAGTCATGCAGACCTAAGTTTCAGTTTTGGCCTCACAACTTGCACCAGCTACTCACAAAGCTGTGTGATCATGGGCAAGTTGCCTGGCCTCTCTGGGTCCTTGGTCTCTTTGTGTGTAATGTGGTGATAACAGTACTTTCCTCATATACAGCACCAGGCACGTGGTAGGGCTCAAGTAATGTTAACTGGCACCACATTCTCTTTACTGGTCTAGACTGTCTCAGGTCATTTTGCTGCTCAACACAGCTTGCTCACCCTTGTCTGGAAAGACTCCAATTTTTAACATCTCTCTAAAAGCTAAGGACCCTGGATTGGACCCAGCAACTGCAGGAGCAGAGCAACAGAGGCACCTCTGATGTTCTTTCCCGTCCCTGTGCGCATGTTGGTGTGTCTGCTGTACTCAGTGACAGGTCAACCTACTGCAAACCATTCAGTTGCCTGAGTTCTTTTTTTTTTTTAACGTTTTTATTGGAGTTTAAATGCTTTATAATGGTGTATTAGTTTCTGCTTTATAATGAAGTGAATCAGTTATACATATACATATATTCCTTCTTTAGTTCTTTATTGGTGCTGAAAATCCACGTCTTAATATGGTTTTGTCAAGAGGCTCAAGCACAAATCAATTACTAATTTATATGCCAGGCATTTTGCTAAGGGTTACACTTGTGTCAGCTCATTTAATCTTCATAATAGCCCTATGAAGTGAAGACTGTTATTATCACTTCTTTTTATAGAAGAGGAAACTAAGGCCCTAAGAGGTGAAATAACATCTTCAAGTTTCTATAGCTGATAAGTTATAAAGCTGGAATTTGAGTCCAGGCCCTGCTTTTAACCACTGCCTTACTCTGCCCAGTTCCCCACGAGAGTATCCAGGGCTGGGGCAAGGGTGAGGTGAGTAAGGCACTTGCCTTGGACACAAAATTTAAGCAGGCTCCAAAAAATTCAGTATTCAAGATAAATAGTATTTTACTGTAATGTTGTAAAAAGTTAAAATTAGTTCAAAAAGATCCATGATGAACAAAACATCAAAATCTTAAAGACAGACAGGGCTGGGTTTAGGCCAAGCAAGTGAGGTGAGTTCTGCGAGCACAGGGTCAGAGGCTGTCTTTATTTTATTTGCTGCTCTCTTGACTTCTGTACCCGAACAAGTGCTTTACCGCATCCAATTAGTCTTGGACCTCTTTGGACCTGTACTATTTTGGCAGCGCTCACCTGTGAAGCGGCAAATTTAAGTTTCTGCAGGCCTGTCAGGTAGCGGTTCCTCATCATATCCACCTCTTGCCTCTTCCTATTCAGGAGTGTCTTGAAGGTTAGGATCAATTCGAGGTAGGAGGTGGGGGTAACGTAGTTGTGTCTGCGAAATGTGTTGTAATAATCAAGCGACAGCTTTTTCACACTCTCCTGGAAATATGTGCACAAGGAGATGACCCTGTCGAGGACACAAAGGTGGTTAGGCAGGCCCTACTCGTTCCAGAGAGATCCAGTACAGCCTTGGTTCACAGATGTGAGAATGTGAGAAAGTCACTCACTATGGCCCACTAGAATCCCAAATTCTCTGAAGCATGTCAACAGAGCCTCGAGAATGATTGGGCAAGTATATATATTCTTACTAGAATGATCTTTGATTAGGTAATTTCTACCTTTAATCACTTTTGTGACTCACCAGGGCTTCAGCAGGAGTTCTTAACCTTTGTCAGTCTGGTGAAGCCTCTGAACTTTGAAGAATAATGTTTTAAAATGCATAAAATAATATATAGAGGGTTACAAAGGAAACCAATTATGTTGAGAGAATTTTCAAAATATTTTAAAAACCAAATTTATGATATATATGCTTTTATTTATGCATTAAATCAGGGATCAGCAGACTTTTCCTGGTAAGGACCAGATACTAAATATTTTAGGCTTATGGGACAACTTCCCTGGTGGCCCAGTGGTAAAGAATCCACCTTCCAATGCAGGGGACATGGGTTTGATCCCCGGTCAGGGAACTAAGATCTCACATGCCGCGGGGCAACTAAGCCCGCACCACAACTACTGAGCTCACGTGCCTCACCTAGAGAGCCTGTGTGCCGCAAACTACAGAGCCCATGTGCTCTGGAACCGCATGCCAAAACTACAGAGCCCACGCACCCTGGAGCCTGCGCACCACAACTAGAGAGAGAAAACCCACACGCCACAACTAGAGAGAAGCCCCTGCGCCACAACAAAGAGCCTGTGCGCTGCAACAAAAGATCCCGCATGCTTCAACCAAGATCCCATGTGCCGCAACTAAGACCCGACACAGCCAAAAATTAAAAAAAAAAAAAATGTAGGCCTTGTGAGCCACATGGTCTCAAGAGCAACTATTCAACTCTGCCACTGTAGTGTGCATGGCTGTTTCCCAATAAAACATTATTTACGAAAATAGGCTGTGAACTAGACTTGGCACATGGATTATCATTTGCCAACTGTGGCATTAAATAGTAAGATTGGACAGCAGGTCTAACAACTACCATCATTTTGAAGGAAATGATATATTTGGGGCATCTGTAATGACTGAATGAGTTATGAAAATAACTGTGATTCCTACTGGTAACAAAGTCACACAATCCTACTGGGGTTTACTGCTTACATTCATCATTGAAAGAAATGCAAAGTATCAGTTAGATGTCAGTGAAAATGAAGATGTACTTTTTCCCCACTCACATTCACTGTCCCTCTGAATTCTGTTCATGAGCCTATGGACCCAGGTTAAGGGTCTTCTGGCCTAGAGAACAAAGTTCAAAGTTCTTAAAAGCCATGAATATTCTGACTGCTACCTATTTCTTCATTTTCTATTCATTCATTTAATAAGCAGTAATTGAACCTACTATGTACCAGGCACTTGCTAGGCACTAAGGATACAGAAGTGTACAAGAAGGTGATAGGACCCCCTGCCTTCATGGGACACCTAGAATGGTCAACAGTCTCAACCCTTCTCTTACTGTAGCCAAAATTCAGTGCTTTTTTTTTCATTTGTATATCTGCTTTATACAAAAAAAGAGTAAGTTATTTTCATAACAAAAAACCCTCACAGGAACCAGTTTTCATCCCCTTGGCAGCAATATCACCCCTCTTGAGAATGCATGCTCTAAGACTATTGAAATAGCTATAGTATTATATCCAGGTTCTCATAGCTATGACAACAGTGCATCTCTAGGACAATTCTGAACAATGAAATGTTATTCTTTTTCAGCAAAGGTGTTTTATTAAATATCTAAATGTAATTTAAAAATATAAGACATTTTCTATACATAAAATGATAAGTTTTGAAACAGCAACAAGAATAGAGACAATATCTAGATTTTCATTTGAAATATTTGGTTGCCGTACTAAAATGCAGCTAACACTTACTCTATCCGAATATTGTCATCGAGCTTCACATCTTCTAGAAATGTGTTGGCTACCAATTCCAGGGCATCTGTGGGCCAAGACTGGAACCAGTCAATTGTGCAGCAATTGATCAGGGAAGGGAACATCCGCAGGCGGTTCCGGAAGGCGTCCCCAATCGGACTCATGGCTAAAGAAAAGTAGACTTCATTAGTTCTCTTTCTCCAAGTCAAGGAGGCTGAAAGGGACAGGCAGGTCTTTCCAAGGATTCTGGTGGGGTAAGGGAGCAGTCATGTTTCCTATTGGCACTCCAGGGTGTGATTGGGAATAGTCAGGATGAGTGCCTGGGAAGCACAGGGGAATCATGGGATATTTTCAGGAAACTTTGTGATGGGAATTCAGTTTATTACAATACCTTCTGGCTCGTCTCCAGTATCCACATTGTCCCTTCCAGATCCTTAGGGTCACATAGCCAGAGTGGTTTGAGTCCTTTGACCCACGTGCTCTGTTTGTTCTGACTCACAGACATAAGGGAGCTGTGGGGCCATCAGCTTGTTTCTGACCTCATCCCCATCCAACCACAAAGGTCGGATTCTATGCCCCAAATTCCATTCACTGTTTATTTAGACCCAGTGTGGTGGGAGGAAGCATAAGGCACAGGTGAAAGGGTGAGGAGGTCAGCATGGCTAAAAAGGAGAGAAGGGGAAGCTTGGTTGGAGATGAGAGTGGAGCAGAGGCAGGGGACAGCCTGGCAGGTGGCCTTATAAGACTATAGCTTAGGAATTTTGGTCTTTGTCTGAATAGAAAGCAATTTAGGTGTTTTAATTTGTGTATGTGTGTAAATATATAATGATCACATTTGCAATACATGAAAAAAAAAACCCCATCCTCACTCAGTGGAACATAAAGGTCTGGAACGGACAGAGTGGACATAGAGGAGTTAGAAGGCTGTAGAGGTGAGGTCTGGGTGAGATGATAGCAGCTTAGCTAACATGAAGGTGGCAGAGATAGAGATAAGTGGGTAGATATGCGAGAGAGAAGGCAAAAATTGACAGGACATGGTAACAAGAGAGAAGTATTGAACACGACCCCTGAGTTTCTGAATAGATTGGAGATATCATTCATAGAGAGAAGAACTCCAGGTGCTGTTCTGTGAGGTTGCCCGGTAATGTACTAAAAGGAAGGAGAGGGTTCAGAGGAGAATTCAGAGAACTTAGGAGAGTGGGACAGGTTTAAAACAGTTGTGCAGGACAGTGGAAGTTTCCAAAGGAGTTCTAGGCACTGACCCGTGGGCGAGTGAGTGCCTTGGCTGGATCATTCCTGGCACCACTGTAAGAGGAACAGGCTTAAGGCACAGGAGATCCTGAAATACCCAGAGGAAAAGGGCAAACTGAATTTGCTTCTTCTTACCAAGGACAATGTGAAGGTTGTTTTTCACTCTCTCAATAAAGAAGTTATACATAGAAAGAGGAGTGGTTTCGATCTTCTCACTTTCTGTCCTTGCTGCCATTTGCATCTTCTCCACAAGGTCAGCCTTCTCGTCAGCGGGGAAGATGTTGGGCACGTCTCCCGTGTTCAGAAGCACGTTGATGTCCTCAGTGAATGACTCGTCCTTGATCTGGTTATCGGTGAGGAGGAACACAGTACTCTTGGAGGCCACACCAACCTGTAGCATGATCTTCTTCAGGTCCTCTCGCCAGTCATTGTCTGAGTAGCTCTTAGTGATCTCGATCTGGTACAGCTCATATGAGTTCATGAATGTGGACAGTTTGCTGGCACTTTGCCGCCCACTGCCCCCAATGCCCACCAGGAGCAAGTGGCCTTTCTCCTGCTTCAGGACCCTGCATATCCTGGAGATGTGCTCAATGGTGAACCTAAACATGACCAAGGACATGGGGGCCTTGCTGATGTTGTTGAACTCTTCCAGGTAATACTCCATGACCACTGTGAGCTGTTTTAAGTCAGTGATCTCATCATAGATTTTTTGGTCACTTCCTGGCTTGAAGAAATCTCCAAAGAAGAGGCTACGGATATTATCATCAACTATCTTTCCAGTGGGTGACAGGTGGATGAGGACCTGTAGGAAAGGTAAGTCTCAGCTAGGCATTCAGCCAGTAGCCCCAGCCACCATGGTACTGGGAGGTGTAGAGGGAGGGAGCAGGGGATGGCAGGGGATGTATTTGTTTCCTCCGAGCATTCTTCAAAGTCATGGTTCATCAACATTTTTTTTTCTTTAAACAAAATATGTGGATCTCGTGGTTGTAAAGACTATGATGAAAGGACATTTGAGAAAAGAGTATGAAAGCAAGGGTCAATCTGTTTGCTAAGTGATTAAAACATTGGTGGTCAGATTGTAAGATCCCAAAAGGAGGTAGTAGAAAGATGGCATCATTTTTAATGTACTTGCTCCTTCACCAAATAGAAGTGCAGGCATTTCCCTGGTCCCCACTCTGTACCTAGAGTAGAAATGCTTTAGATGCCTCTTCTTTCTGATATTAGAAACTGGCAGTGCTTCTGCACTTGGCCTCTGGATGCAACATGAAACACTTGCAATTTTTTCTATGGAGAAATCGTAGCTTCTTAAGAATAGAGGTAGAACTAGATGATGCAAATACATAGGCTTAAAACTTTTCTTATATCAAAATAGAAAAGAGAAAATATTTACAAATGGGAAACCATGACAATCTTTCACTCGGGCTTTACCAGGGCATCAATCAAACCATGAAAATTCATGGTGTATTTATTTCTCAACTCACAAATTAACTGACCTTGCAAATGCATTTTACATTAATCATAAACAATAACATCATATCATAAACCGTAAGTTTGAATGTACCCAAACTTATATGTTACCAGGGAAGTGAAGTGAAATTGGGCCAACTATTATATCACCAAATTGAGTGACTGGTTGGCTCAATACACTGTTTCTTGAGATTCAAAAAGTGGAGCTGTAAGTCTCTAGTAGGAAGACAATCTGAAATCTGAGACTAGCATGATCAAAGATTTGGGGCAATTTCTGAGGCCAAATGATCACAGGGTCTGGCTTACCTTTTCCACAGACTTCTTGAAGCAATTGGAGGTGGTTTCCCTCACCGTGTTGAAAAAGACCTGTCTGTCCTCATGATCAATCAGACGGTCATAGAAGACCCGGTAAACCTCATGGATCCAAAGCCGGATAAATTTTTCTACATCCTGAAAATCCAGTTAATTATTTGAATAAATGGCAGGTGGTGACTGAGGTGGTAGTTCTCAAATAGTTTACAAATCCTGGGGTCGATATGGGACTTTAATGAGATAATGCTTACAAAATACTTAGCACAATGCTTAGCATAGATTAAATGCTTGATAGAAGTTAGATATTACTCTTATCATTGTATATTCCATGTAGCCAAGGATAGCACTGAATGAACCTGATAACAGAAAAGATAGCGGCTGACCTGTAGGTGGGTGTGAGGGCAGAGCAATACCCCTTGGATCACCCGTGAGAAGTCCCGCAGGTTAAAGACATAGTGTGACTTGGAGGGAGTTGGCAAGAAATTCTCCACTGCAGCTTTATAAATTGTCATCGTAGCTTGTACCAGCAACTTTCCATACCTTGGGAGGAAGGAGAAGGCAGACCAGTTAAAGAGGGGCCAGAACTGAGGAACCCAGTCCAATAACACAGAAACCTCTTACCTTAAGAACATCACATCAAACCCTTTTCCAAAGTGCCAGTCAGTGACTGAACTGAAAATCTTGGTTAAAATGTCATCCTCAAAGGCATTGATGGAAATGATATTCAGATGGCGAGTGAATCGTCCTGGAAAACATGCACAGGTGTGAGTGTGCGTATATTCTCACACTTACCTCCTGGGCCCAGAGATCCTGAGATATAGAAGAGTTTTCCCTCTGCCTTAATGTTCTAGAGCTGTGCTGTCCAATATGGCAGCCTTATGAAAATTAAACAACGTTAAAATTTATTTCCTCAGTCTCACTAGCCACATTTCAACTACTCAGGAATAACATGTGACTAGTGGCTGTTGCATTGCACAGTACAGATATAGAACGTCTCCATGATTGCAGTTCTGGTAATAGTGCTAGTCCAGTGCTCAAGGTTGTTAAAAGGTAAAGGCTATGGGAGGCTTCCCTGGTGGCGCAGTGGTTGAGAGTCCGCCTGCGGATGCAGGGGATACGGGTTCGTGCCCCGGTCCGGGAAGATCCCGCGTGCCGTGGAGCGGCTGGGCCCGTGAGCCATGGCTGCTAAGCCTGCGCGTAATCAAACAACTCAGAAATACTTTTATAGAAAGTATTCCTTACCTCCCCCACACAAAATCCATTCTCTCTCCCCTCCCCACTGTTAGTCTGACATTCTAACATCTCTGTATCTGTATCTATGTACCCAATGTTAGATATCCATATACTTATAGTTATACTATGTATCAGCTTTATTGAGATGTAATTCACATACTATACAATTCATCCATTTAAAGTACACAATTCAATGATTTTTTGGATTTTAGTTGTGCAACCATTACCACAATCAATAGCAGAACATTTTAATCACCCTAAAAAGAAATCCTTTACCCACTAGCAGTCACTCCCCATTTCCTTGCAGCCCTTGGCAACTAATAATCTATTTTTTGTCTCTATAGACTTGCCTGAATATATTCTTTTAAAAGTATTTTTCTATATAAAGTAAAGCAAAGATATAGAAAAATCACACAAAACAAATGTACAGTTTAGTGAATCATTATAAAGTTAACATCCCTACATCTACCATCCATGTCAAGAAATACAACTTTGCCAGCCCTCCATAGGAGCCCCTCCATAGATCCCATCCCAATCACAGACCTCTCCCTTTCTCCCTCAAAAAGTTGCCACTATCCTGACTTTTAAAGTAATTGCTATCTTGCGTCTTTATTAACTATGTGTTCATTTCTAGATACCAGAGTTTAATCCCACTAATTTAAAAAACTGATATGTCTTTTAAGTCTCTTTTATCTTCTGTCTATTGACTAGCTGGACTGTTTGATCTGTAGAAGTTTCCACAGTCAGGATCTTGTTGATTGCCTATTCATGGTGTAATTTCTTTGGTTCCTCTGCCCTTCATATTTCCTACCAATTTGCAGCTGTATCCAGAGACTTAATCAGATTCAGGTTCCATCTCTTTGGCCAGACTATAGGTGGTGGTGTAGTCCTTCATCAGAGGGCACATGATGTTGTCTCTCCCTCTGCAATGTTGGTAGCTACTGATTCTCAATGGCTAGATCCATTAATTCACTGAAGTTTGCCAAATGGTGATATTCTGATTCTATTATTTCTTTTTCATTTACTATATAGTTTATTAAAATATTAGGAATATTTTTAGAAAGGGACACTTCCCCTTCATCTACTATTTGCTTTTACAGTGGTATACTTCATATAAGGAAGTCAAAATAAATGCTTGCTTCTTTCCATTTATTTATCAGTTTTCAAGATAGTGAACTGGTTTTTCATCATCCTCTGAAGATGACCAGCTATGATTGTTATTACTGATTCATAGATTTAAATATCTTTTGATAAATTTCAATCCATTTAAATTACTATCATTGTTGAAACTCAAATTTCCCCATATTTGCCAGTTAAAGCCTCCTTGTGCTGTTAACTGAATGCTTTTGACATGACTCTGTAGTCTTTGAAAGCTTTCTCATGATTGGATATATGAAAACATTACAGGCATATATGAAGATGTTACAGGCATATCTTGTATATTTCCTGCCCCAGACATGCAATAAACCATTTCCCCAAGAAGCCTGGTTTATTTTAGTAGGAAACTGGATTTCAAGACCACAGTCTTGGTGCTAAGAATTCTTATTGTTAATGAGTTGGTTATTACTTTTTAGACCTGGAACATGAGTTAGTACTGATATTTCAAATTTAGGACTCCAGAGCTTTTTCTTAACTTCTTCTATATTATGTCTTGATTTCCTTTTCTCCACACTGAGTCTTGGTTCTCAAGGACACAAGGGACAGTAGAAACAGAAATTACTATAGTTACTCATTCATATAATCCTACTTTATACATATAACACACTCAGAATAAGAATATACTACCGCCACCAATTACAACAACAGAAGAGTTTAAAACTTCTTGTATGTGCTATCCTCATCCCCCTCCATTTTCAACTGTTCAATATCTACATCATCAAATCATATAGGCTTTATATATTATAATCTCTCCCATGTAGTCTTAGTTCAACAAATAACCACATTAAGTAATGCTCACTACCAGTTGTTACATTGATCTCTTTATAGCTATTTTGATCATGTGAAACCCATTTTCTAATAGATTCCTGAGAAAGGGCTTATGGAAATAAGTCTCTGAGTTCTTGCATGTTGATAATAGTTTTTATTTTATACTTGAAGGTCAGCTTTGCTGGCAATAAAAGCCTTGACTCTCACTGTATTCCCTCAAGTATCATAAATATGTTATTCTGTTTTCCCTAACATAACGATTGTAGTTGAAAATTCTTAAGATGATCTAATTTTCTTTTCCTTTAAAGTCCAGTGATTTTACTAGTCTTGGTAATGATCATTTTTATTTATTTATTTTTATTTTTGTGGTATGCGGGCCTCTCACTGTTGTGGCCTCTCCCGTTGCGGAGCACAGGCTCCGGACGCGCAGGCTCAGCGGCCATGGCTCACGGGCCCAGCCGCTCCGCGGCATGTGGGATCTTCCTGGACCGGGGCACGAACCCGTGTCCCCTGCATCGGCAGGCGGATTCTCAACCACTGCGCCACCAGGGAAGCCCCGGTAATGATCATTTTTGAGTCTGTATTCTTAGGTACACAATGTACCTTTTCAATATGTAATTTTCAAAAATACTTTTTTTGAGGGCACATTTTATTGGATTATAGCTTTTATTATTAGTTCTGTTTTCTTCTTTGAAGAAACTTCGGTTTTCTTCTTTAGACACTCCTATTAGTTGTATGTTGGATTTTCTCTACCTAACTTTAATATTTGTTACTTTCTCTCAAACCTTTTAGTTCCTTTCTTCATTTCTAGAAAAAAATTTTATTGTGATAAAACATACATAGCATAAAATTTACCATTTTAGCCATTTTTTAAGTGTACAGTTTAGCGGCATCAAGCACATTCACATTGTTGTGTGAACATCACCACCACCTATCTCCAGAATCTTTTCATCTTCTGCAACTGAAACTCATTAAGCACTAACTTCCCATTTCTCTCTCCCTAGCCTCTGGTAACAACCATTCTACTTTTTGTCTCTGTGAACCTGAGTTCCTCACATAAGTGGAATCATACAATATTTGTCCTTTTGTAACTGGCTTATTTCACTAACATAATGTCTTTAAGGTTCATCCATGTTGTGGTGTGTCTTTGTTTTCTGATTTAAAAATTCCTTCTAATTTTTTATTTCTTAAGGCATTACTGATTGTATTTATTCTGTTTTTGCTCCTTTTAGTTTTGGCTTCATTTCTAAGGTAACTTTTTTTCCCTACTTCTTGAGTTCCATCATTCAATTTCTAAGTTTTTCTAATTCTGATTTATGTCATTCTTTCCTGTCTTGTATTATCTCATCAATGTCTTTCAGATTATTTTGAAGTAATAGATTAAAGTTTTTAAAGTATGTCTTTCTGTTGTGCTTTTGAAGCAGGGGTGTTTTTCTCTATTCTCTTCCTTCCTACATTAATTTTTATGAAACATGACCTCAGTACTTTTCTTTGCTCATTTTTATATATGCAATTAGAGAAGGCTTGACTCAGATGGCTTTTCTAACTCCACAAAGTTTCCTTTTCTGTTAATTTTTTTTTTTTTTTTTTTTTCGGTATGCGGACCTCTCACTGTGTGGCCTCAGTGAGAGCACAGGCTCCGGACGCGCAGCCTCAGTGGCCATGGCTCACAGGCCCAGCCGCTCCACGGCATGTGGGATCTTCCTGGACCGGGGCACGAACCCGTGTCTCCTGCATCGGCAGGCAGACTCTCAACCACTGTGCCACCAGGGAAGCCCTCTGTAGATTTCTTAAGTGTTCAAAAATATAGTGGCTTGCTTTCTGAACTTTCCTGCCTCTGTTCCTCTCTCTCATTCTCATTTTGACCTTCTCTTTCCTTTGTTTCTAGTAATCTTAACTTGCTCAATTCTGATTCAACTCCAGTTTCTCTTCAGTGTAGGGTCTCACCTTGTATGGGAGACCTTGGGTTGTTAGTTTAGAGAAATCACAACTGGCTATAATGCTCTAGTCCCTCAGAGCTCACTGCAGGTTCACTGTGTTTACTTGTTATTTGAGAAGGTAAAATCCTGCCAACTTCAGCTCCTGTTCTCAAATTGGTTGCCATGCTTATCAGTGAATACCTGTTTGCTACTTTTGGGTTCAACCATTCTCAGGTCTGTTAGATGTCTCAATACTTCCCTCTGCTTTCTCCCACACAGATGCAGATAACATGTGGGTCTTGTAGCTGCCAGTGGTTTGTTCCCACCAATTATACTTTAGAATATGTGGGGAATACTCTGCCAACTAGTTTTGTTGTAAATGTTGTTTATAGGCTTTTGGTTTTGCCAGCTAGTTGCTCTGTTTATGGGAATTTGGGAAGAGCCAAAAATGATGATTCTGGTACAGTTGCTGCCATTTTTCCCAAAACTCTTTTCTATATCTATCTATCTATCTAATTATCTATATATATATATGGCATTTTTTTTAAAAAGGAAAATACATATGTCAGTATGTAAGTATTATATATATATATATATATACTCCACTATACTTATGTATTGACATATGTAGGTTTTTCTTTTTTTAAAAAAATAGCCAGAATAATATTTTACACGTTGATCTTGAACCATTTACAGTTGTGTGAACTTGAGAAATTCACTTACTCTTTTGATGATAAGGATACTAATAGTACTTAATGTTTGTTAATGTTACCTAAACCCAGATCAGTCTTCTGTCAAGCCATACTCTCAACCACCATACTATATTGCCTTGAGCTTCAGGTTTCCCATCTCAGCCCTGAAAGCTGGCAGCTGGTCTGGCAAATATCATCTAGGCTGTTAGTTCTCCACTGAACACAATTTCATTAAATATCAACATCAGATGAGGTCACTCCCTAGCTATGATGGAACAAGATAGAAACAAGTTTGCTCTGAAACCATGAAAACTTCCCCCCTAGCTAATATGAGTGACTCTACTTCTTTACCAAGCAGAGAAAAAAATTAAGATACCCACTCATCAAATTGTCCCTACTTTCTGAGATTACCCAATCCCAAACAGAGTCCCTGGTTCCTTAAGCCTTTCCTCACATCACCCAGCACAAGCCCATTTAACTCTCTTTCACCAGGCACTCTCATGGTTCTCCATGCTGTGCAGACACCCTTTCCACAGCAAATTAATAAACCCAATTTCACTTGACTACCGATGTGTTCCTGGCAGACTTTGGGCACTGGTCTTTATTATAGGATCTTTTCAAATATCATATATGTGACATAGTCTGAAAACTGTCAATTGCTACACAGATGTTAGTAATTACTATTTCCATGATATGTACTGGAAACAGATATTCCCTTTTGAATAGATCTCCACCCCCTGCCAGTTTTATTGAGATATAATTGACATATAACATATATAAGCTGAAGGTTTACAACATGATGATTTGATGCATATAGATATTGCAAAATGATTGCCACAATAAGGTTAAGTAACAATTCCATTGTTGCTGTTTTTGTTAACTAGAGTCACCACGCTATACATTAGATTCCCAAAACTTATTCTTCTTATAACTGGAAATTTGTACCCTTTGACCAACATCTCCTCATTTCCCCCATCCCCTAACCCCTGGCAACCACCATTCTACTCCTGTTTCTATGAGTTTGGCTTTTTTAGATGCCACATGTAAGTGATATCATATAGTATTTGTTTTTCTCTGTCTGACTTATTTCACTTAGCATAATGTTCTCAAGGTCCATCCATGTTGTCACAAAGGGTAGGATTTCATTTTTTTTATGGCTGAATAATATCCCATTGTGTGTGTGTGTGTGTGTGTGTATACATCTTTATCCATTCATCCATCAATGGACCCTTTGGTTGTTTCCATGACTTGACTATTGTGAATAATGTTGCAATGAACATGGGAGTGCAGATATTTCTTCAAGATAGTGATTTCATTTCCTTCAGATATACCCAGAAGTGTCATTGCTGGATCATATGGTAGTGCTATTTTAAATTTCTTGAGGAACCTCCTACTGTTTTTCATAGTGGCTGCACCAATTTACATTCCCACCAACAGTGTACGAGGGCACTTGTTATCTCTTGACTTTTTGTTAATAGCCATTCTATCAGGTATGAGGTGATATCTCACTGTGATTCTGATTTTCATTTCTCTAATAATTAGCAATATTGAACATCTTTTCATGTGCCTGTTAGCCATTTGTATGTCTTCTTTAGAAAAATGTCTATTCGAATTCTCTATACATTTTCCAATCAGATTGTTTGTTGTTTTGCTATTGAGTTGTATGAATTCCTTACATAGTTTGTATATTAACTCCTTATCAGAAAGATGGTTTGCAAATATTTTCTCCTATTGAATGACTAGGTCTTAGAGAAAAGTAATATACCAAGTTCCTCTCCCTCTCACTAGTGAGAGAAGTGTTGAATTTATAGACGCTAAGTGCCTGAGATCCTGTTATACTTAAACCCAAGGCAAAGGTACTCCTGGACTCTATACTTGAAGTGGAAGGTGATGGGTTTGTGTACCCAAGTAAAATCACCCTGCTTATCTTCCTTATTTTACAAATGAAAAAGACAAATGCCACAGAGGAGAGCAAGGTCACAGAATCTGAAGTCTGGAAATGGCATTAAGATTCTTAACCAAGGATGTATCTCAGAATAAAAGTATGAAAATCTGTAGACCTAGATGGATCAAGTTGCACCTGAAGCAAAATATCTTCCTGAAGTGTTAGATGACAGGGGAAAAAGTCTTATTTATTTGTTTGTTTATTATCATTATGATTTTCCTTAGGCCACTTTGGGTTAGGTGTTCTATCTCTGGCAATCCAAAGAATTATGAGAAACACAATAGGTGAATCTGTCATGCACCCTTAGTTGAGAACCTCTGATCTAGCCTTCCTCCTGGAACACATGCTGTCCACACTGAACTCCCCTCTTCATGGGGCTCTCTGTTCCTCTAAGCCCTAGCCAAAGATGCCTCAAATCCTCTTTTCATCTTCCCATCCTATTTTATACAACTACCAACATGAAATATTCAAATGTCACTGCTTGAAGCTAACTCAAGTGTCTCTGGCTACAGCCTAAACACACCTTTCTCCACCTTCCATCAGGACGAGTGCCCTGCACCAACCCTCCATTCATGAAGGTGGTCTGGCTCTGCAGGGGGTGGGTGAAGAGTAAGGAACTCTCTCCTTCACGTACCAGTAATGTCATTTCTTCCTCCACCAGGGGGGCTCATGGCTGTCACAAGCAGCACATCAACAATGCCCAGCTTGTTTGTGTCCTTCTTGTCAAACCAGTAACCGTGGTCAATCCATTGCCTCAGGAGCTCAATGGGGGGCTGGGCCCCATACACCTCTTTGGCTGGCATGTTGAGGTCATCTGGGGAAAGAAGCCATGGCCACAGATTGTAAGTCTATGGGATCCTTTGCTCTCACAGGAGGTAGCAGATGATTATCCCTCCATGGGAGAGTCTGTGCCCAGTTGTTACATCCTCACTCTAGGCAGGGCTCAGCCAGTGGACATTCTCACCATAATAGAAGAGCTTTTCCTGGGTTCTGGGCTCTCCTGCTTTATTGACAGATTGGCATTAACAAACAGACATTTAATTTTTTCTCATATTTCCTCCAGGGTAGGGATTGATTTTCTAAAATAGCATATTGCTCAGTCCTGGCACATAGAAGGCACTCAATAAACTCCAATGAACATTGATTAAATGCCCAGTTTTGTGTCATGTAAGATTTTAGGAGTTTTATACATATTATCTCATCTAATCAAAATAATGACTTTATAAGGAAGCGAGTATTACCTTTATGTTAGAGGTGAGGAACTGAAGGTCATGGAATAATATGCTTAGGGTCACAACATGCTTAGGGTTAAAAAGTGAGACTTGGACCTAGGTCTGTTTGGCTGCAAAGCTTAATCTGCTTTTGGATATACCATAAAAATAGGAAGGGAGAAAAGACTGGAGGAAAGGAGAAAGGGGGAAAAGAAAGGGAAACGAAATAGGATCCCTGCCTTTAAGGAGCTGTTGCTAATTGGCAAGGTTATAAATACATGAAACATTTACTATCAATACATGAATTTTAAAGATAGGACATGAGATAACCCAGAAGGGCAGGGCATTACTATTACTAAATGAGAATTTTATGAGTCAGCAGTAAGAGAGTGGAAAAGATAATGTATCTGGCACCAAGAAACCTGGTTTTGGCTCGTGGTTCCAGAATTTTCTAGATGTTTGACCCTGAACAGGGAATTTAACCTCTGGAGCCTCAATTAACTGACTAGTAAAGTGATAATGGTGGCTAATAAACTGATGGGGCTGTGAGGCTCAAACAAAATAAATGAGGAAGTGCTATGTACACATAAAATCCTGGGAAAATTCAATGTGCTTATTTCACAAATATTTATTTAGCAACTATTAGATTTCTTCATATACTGATAACATATTTATCTGGCACATAATGGAATAGGAGCTCATCACAAAGTGTGAGTTGCTTCTGGAGATGCAAGAGGGCAAACACCACAATCCCCTTCTGGACCTAACTGCTTCTCACTACAAAGTAACTTTGCCTGATCAATGGGCTCAACTTCATTCCAGGAGAAACTGGGATCCTCTCTCAGGCAAAAAGGCCTGGACCGTGCCTCACTTACTGAAAATTTGGCTTACAGTACATGGTTAACAAATAGTTGGTAATGAATGAAAGGACAGGAAACAAAAAATGAAAGAAGGAAGAGAGGGAGGGAAGGGAGAGAAGAAGGGATGGAAAGATGGAAGGAAGGAAGGAGGGAAGAAAGGAAGAAAGGAAGGAAGGAAGGAAGGAAAATAGGAGGGGAGGGAAGGAATGCTGAATTTTATTAACCAGAAATATTTTATCTCCCAGAGAGAGTAAAAGGCCTTTACAGTGGCCCTACAAGGGGAGATTCTGTTTTGCTGCAGCTTAGAGTAGAAGAATTTGGTGTGTCCAGATCTAGGCCAATGCCTTACCCACAAATACCACTGCTTTCTTCCCTATGGGAGGCCCAAAAAGGCCCTTCCGCCGTCGATCCAGCTTGGACATGATGATATCCTGGGTCTGACTGGCTGAAGTTCTGGCAGAGAAATTGATGCAGTTGGGCAGATAAGTATTTTGGGGAAGGCGGAAAAGGAAGTTGTTGGTGATGACTGATTTGCCAGTGCCCGTGGGTCCTACGAACAGCATTGGAATCTCATGGTCCAGGTAGGTCTTCAAGAAGAAGGACTGCCGGGCTGTTTCCATTGTGGGGATGATGAGTTCTGAGACCTGTGCCACAAAGACATGGTGAGTCTTGGTACTGAGCCCAGGAGATTGGGTCTCGGAATTCAGGAGACTTGGGTTCTATCCTTACTATCCATTCAGCTCCATCTCTTATTTATCTTTATGATTTTGAGTATTTTACCTCTCCAGGGGCCTTAGTTTCTTCATCTATAAAATGGGGATAATAATGGCACCTCGTTCACTGAGCTGTTTTGAGGATTAAATTAAATCTTGCACGTAAATATGGGCATTTTAGAGATGAGGAAACTCTGTTTTAGAGATGAGAAAACTGAGATCCAGAGCTCACTTACACACCAAGTAAGTGGAAATGCAAGGATTTTAATTCCAGCTTGTCTGATTCCAAGGTTTATATTCTTAACCACTGAAATGTCATATTATAAATACCAATTACAGTAAGGATGGGTCTATAGCTACTGCCATCTGAGACCCTTGCTCTGAACCAAGCTGTCTGCCTTGCCCCAGGAAAGATCCACCTCCCATACGCCACCTATATACTGTTTGTTCAAGAAGGGTTAGGTGTGACCCTTGACCCCCATTCCCTGTGCTTGTTCCTCATCTGCTTTTCCTAATGCTTAGATTCTTGGTTGTTCCTATTAACTCCTTTTCCAATATGGAAATTGCAATACTATTCCTGGTATTCAGGCTCCAATTGGGCTCTAAGGGCTTGGTCTTGAGCTCCTGGAATCCCTATTACTTAGATGTCTACTACTTATATGTCTAGACTAGAAGGGCTAGTGAACATGGAGCCACTGTGTTGTGCAACTCTAGGGAGCACCATTCACACTATGATTTATGCAAATGGTGCCCCTAAAGCAAAACTAGACCATAATGCAAGTGGTACCAACAGGGACTGTGCAACATGGTGGCCTTGTGTATATTGGTAGACAAAGTCTTGGCTTCTTTTGATAAATAATTTGATCAAAGTAAAAGAGCAGATAGAACAAAGGAATTGAAGTGGTGAGGAAGAGAATTAACAGGTGTTGAGCTATGGATGTTTTGCCTCTGTTATTCCCTGCAGCTTTCCCAATAACCCTCTGAGGCAGGTATATTATTAGCTCACTTTTTCAGATGAAAAAATTGAGACTGGAGGATGGCTGGCTAACTTGTCCAAAGCCACATAGCCAGTAAGTGATACTGAATGCAGAACCAGGTACCAAGACTAGGAATTTAAAGCAGGTTTTGTTTCATATATTTTTATTTTCAGGGGCTAGAACAATTTTTTGACAAAGGAAAAATTCCCAGCAGAACTAAAATATTTTCTGCATTGGACTTTTATTTGTATGAATCCAGCAAGATTTCAAACTCCTAGAGCTCAGGTGATTAAGTTCTTTAAGGAGAATGAAAGTTTAGGGCCTCAGTGCTGTGGGGTTCTTTACAAGACTCAGCCTCCAGGGTGTGTCCTGAACTCAACACACATTCACTCCTGCTTACTGCACCCTTTTCACAAGCAGCTGTGCTCCTGTCTGGTGTCTGACTTTGTCGTCAATATTTCCACTTTCCCATCCACCTCCTACTACTCTATCTGGGGCCTGAACAATCTACAATCACCCCCAGAAAGATAAATTATGTCCACTAGATAACTGCAAATAGAGGCATTAAATTGCACATTTGGAAAAAAATTTCCACAAGGAAATGAGCAGGAGTTGTAGGTGAACTGTCTGCTAACCAGAAAATCTATTAATCAGTACCCATTTTTCTGAGAATTCTGATTAAAGAAATCTTTCTCTGGGGATTTTAAAGAAAAGGCAAGGATCTTTTTGGCTGAGATAGGTGAGAGGTGGACTGATGACCATCTGGCATTATAGACAGTGATAATAATCAGAATAGCAACAGCATAATCTAGCACACAGTGTGTGCCACAAATTCATGTATGATGTCTTCAATCCTTGCAGCCATCCTTTAGGTATTTTTTCTGCTATTGTGTAGTTGAGTAAATTGAGGGAGGCAGAGAGAGTGAAGGCTGAGTAAGGAACCTGGGACTCTCTGATTCTAAAGTCCATGTTTTGAAGGCTCAGTCCAGCTCATGTTTGAACCTTTTTCTAAAGTAAGTTCTTAAAAATGCTAACCCAGACCTGCTGTTAACCTCTCCACTTTGCTGAATATCAGGTCATTACCAAAGTTCCATAGCCAATAACTCTCTTTTACCTTTGCATCTGCTGGGATATCTTCCTCCTCTTTGGTGATATACTCTGTCCATGTGTACCAATGTCCACCACCTTGCTTGAGGAAATAAAAATCATAGATGCTTCCTGGACCCAAAGAAATAGAATAGGTTATTAGTATATCAGGGGTTTACATTTCATATTTGAGGTATTTAACTACCTCAGCCATAGGCATCTGAAATGTGTAACAGTACTGGCATAGTTGTGTAACGGTATAACCTGGAACAACACCTTTTAAAGAGCAATAACTTTATTATATGTATAAAAATAATAGGTGCTAATTATACAAATAATTATTCTTAATAATATAAAGAGGAAGTATTGAAAAGAACAAAAAAGGAAGAAAACAAATCACTCCAAATCTCACATCTAGAGATAACTTTTGATGGCAACCCTTCCAGTCCTCTCTCAAGGTACACAAACATATTAAAGATGGAAGTATAGGTAGATGAAAGAAAGGATTTTATTAGACTAGGATCATTTGCTATTATATATCATATACTATGTATATATTTATGATTTATATGAATACAACATAAAATATAATATATATTTTTATATATTATACTATTAAAAATAAAAACATTAAATCTAATTTTACTTAAATTAGAAGAAAAGGAGACTAAAATGAAACTGAAGGACCTGCTGAACTTCAGATAATTATTATTCACTACAAGAGATATTGGTTCCTAAAAGTGGTTTCTTTTTTTTTAAATTCAATTGAGGTATAATTGACAAATAACATTATATTAGTTTCAGGTATAAAATATAATGATTCAATATTTATATATACAGTGAACTGATCACACTATAAAATTATATTAATAAAGATTGTATACATAATATATAATGCATATAATGTCAAATGATTCTATTCTTATAAAATCTGTCACCATACATAGAATTTTTTTTCTTGTGAGGAAAACTTTTTTTGTATAGTTGACTTACAAAGTTGTGTTAGTTTCAGGTGTACAGCAAAGTGATTCAGGTACACATATATATGTATATATGTATTATTTTTCAGATTCTTTTACATTATAGGTTATTATAAAATATTGAATATAGTTCCCTGTGCTATACAGAAGGCCCTTGTTGATTATCTATTTTATATATAGCAGTATGTATATATATTTTTTGGCTGCATTGGGTCTTCATTGCCATGCGCAAGGCTTTCTCTAGTTGTGGCGAGCGGGGCTACTCTTCATTGAGGTGAGCGGGCTTCTCACTGCGGTGGCTTCTCTTGTTGAAGTCCATGGGCTTGAGGCACGTGGGCTTCAGTAGCTGGGGCACATGGGCTCAGTAGTTGTGACTCACAGGCTCTAGAGCACAGGCTCAGTAGTTGTAGTGCAAGGGCTTAGTCGCTGCACAGCTTGTGGGATCTTCTGGGACCAGGGCTGGAACCTGTGTCCGCTGCATTGGCAAGTGGATTCTTAACCACTGCGCCACCAGGGAAGTCCAGTAGTGTGTATATGTTAATCCCAAACTACCAATTTATCCCTCTCCCTCCTTTCCCTTTTGGTAACCATACGTTTGTTTTCTATGTCTGTGAGTCTATTTCTGTTTTACAAATAAGTTCATTTGTATCATTTTTTTAAGAGTCCACAAACTAGTGATATCATATGATATTGACTTTCTCTGTCTGACTTCACTTCATATGATAGTGTCTAGGTCCATCCATGCTGCCATAAATGACATTATTTCATTCTTTATTCTGGCTGAGTAATATTCCATTGTATGTATATGCACCACATTTTCGTTATTCATTCCTCTGTTAATGGACATTTAGGTTGCTTCCATGTCTTGGCTATTGTAAATAGTGCTGCTATGTATATTGGGGTGCAGGTATCTTTTCAAATTATATTTTCTCCAGGTGTATGCCCAGGAGTGGGATTGTTGGATCATATGGTAACTCTATTTTTAGTGTTTTGAGGACCCTCCATACTGTTCCCCATAGTGCCTGCACCAATTTACATTCCCACCAACAGTGTAGGAGGGTTACTTTTTCTCCACACCTTGTCCAGCACTTATTATTTGTACACTTTATGGTGATGGCCATTCTGACTGGTGTGAAGCGATAACTCAATGTAGTTTGGGTTTCCATTTCTCTAATAATTAGCGATACTGAGCACCTTTTCATATGCCTGTTGGCTATCTGTATGTCTTCTTTGGAAAAATGTCTTTTTAGGTCTTCTGTCCATTTTTTTGATTGGGTTGTTTGTTTGATATTAAGCTGTATGAGCTGTTTGTATAGTTTGGAAATTAATCCCTTGTCAGTTGCATTGTTTGCAAATATCTTCTCCCATTCTGTAGGTTGTCTTTTTGTTTATGGTTTCCTTTGCTGCGCAAAAGCTTTTAAATTTAATTAGCTCCCATTTGTTTATCTTTGCTTTTGTTTCCATTACTCTAGGAGACGAATCCAAAAAAATATTGTGATTCATGTCAAAGAGTGTTCTACCTATGTTTTCTTCTAGGAGTCATATAGTATCTAGTCTTACATTTAGGTCTTTAACGCATTTTGAGTTTATTTTTGTATATGGTGTTAGAGAATGTTCTAATTTCATTCTGTTACATGTAGTTGTCCAGTTTTCCCAGCACCATTTATTGAAGAGCTTGTGTTTTCTCCATTGCATAGTCTTGCCTCTTTTGTCACAGATTAATTGACCATAAGTGTATGGGTTTATTTCTGGGCCTTCTGTCCTCTTCCATTGATCTATGTGTCTGTTATTGTGCCAGTACCATACCGTTTTGATTACTGTAGCTTTGTAGTATAGTCTGACGTCAGGAAGCATGATACCTCCGGCTCCCTTCTTCTTTGTCAGGATTGCTATGGCAATTCTGGGTCTTTTATGGTTCCATATAAAATTTAGGATTATTTGTTCTAGTTATGTGAAAAATGTCATTGATAATTTGATAAGGATTGCATTGAATCTGTAGATTGCCTTGGGTAGCATGGTCATTTTAACAATATTGATTCTTCCAATCCAAGAACATTATATATCTTTCCATCTGTTTGTATTGTCTTCAATTTCTTTTATCAGTGTCTTATAGTTTTCAGAGTATGGGTATTTTGCCTCCTTAGGTAGGTTTATTCCTAGGTATTCTATTCTTTTTGATGCAATGGTAAATGGGATTGTTTCCTTAATTTCTCTTTCTGATATTTCATTGTTAGTGTATAGAAATGCAACAGAGTTCTCTATATTAATTTTGTATCCTTCAACTGTACCAAATTTGTTGATGAGCCCTAGTCATTTTCTGGTAGTGTCTTTAGGATTTTCTATGTATAGTGTCATGTCATCTTCGAACTGTAACAGTTTTACTTCTTTTTCAATTTGGATTCCTTTTGCTTATTTATTTTTCTTCTCTGATTGCTGTGGCTAGGACTTCCAAAACTATGTTGAATAAAAGTGGGAAGAGTGGGCAACCTTGTCTTCTTCCTGATCTTAGAGGAAATGATTTCAGCTTTTCACCATCGAGTATGATGTTAGCTGTGGGTATGTCATATATGGCCTTTATTATGTTGAGGCTTGTCCCCTCTACATCCACTTTTTGGAGAGTTTTTAATTATAAACGGATACTGATTTTATCAGAAGCTTTTTCTGCATCTATTGAGATGATCATATGTTTTTTATTCTTCAATTTAATGTGTTGTTCCACATTGTTTGATTTGTGGAAATCGATAAATCCCACTTGACCATGGTGTATAATCCTTTTAATGTATTGTTGGATTCGGTTTGCTAGTATTTTGTTGAAGTGTTTTTGCATCTATGTCCCAAAACAGATCTATTTGAGTCCAAATCCTATGGTCTTTCTGCTTCCCCAAACTGAGGTTGGAGACCATGAAAGTAATGCCAAGTCTTCTGCTTATGTGATTTTCTCCTGTACTGTTCAGCAGCTCTGTAGTATGAGTGGAAAGAAAAAAAGGGGTGGTGTATTGATCCAAGATTGGGGTTTTGCCGGGTGTGTTTGGCAGGAGGACAAGGGAAGGAGGGAGTAGAGGTGCTGATGAGAGAGAAAGGTGGAGGAGGTGGGCCTTGGGGGCCAAGCTGGAGGGGAGGGCTGGAGGGGCTGGTAGGTAGGGAGACAGCAGAAAGGTTGTGGGGGAGGCAGAAGCCAGTTGTAGCAGAGCTGGAGAGTTACAGGGCTACAGGTTGTTTGTGAGAAGTCAGGATGCTTGAACTTGGATTCTGAGTTGCCTTCCCATTCCACCAATTCTTCCAAACTACAATCATAATACCCATCTGGAACCACTCCCCACCTTCCCCACAAAAGCGACACAAAGTTCCTATGATCCTTTTTCCCAGTGAAGTCCTTGCCTCTGTAATTGGTGGGTGTCTTTTTCTTTTTTTCACTTTAAGATGAGGAGTGGGAATAAGAAGGGTGTCAGGGAAGGACCTGGCCTCCCATCCAACTGTTCCTTACTGACTCACTGTGGGGTTCCGGGTGAATGACTCCCTTCTCAATTTCCTCATCTAGAGAATGCCATGAGAAGTCTATGAGATACTGTTTGCAAAGCCTGCAGAATGAAATAAAATTTTTAAAAAAATAAGAGAAAAACCTTCTGAAGTGGACATGGAGAATTACCCAGGCCCCGGCAAGACAAATGCTAGGCCATGTGATTCACAGCAGCAGCAGGCATGACAGGGCCTGCCCCACTGCCCAGCCAGGTAAGCTGTAAGCACAAATGACTTGCTTCTCTCTCCACAAGACCCGCCTATAATTGGCCCAAAGAGGGCAGGCTTGGTGGTTGTAGGGTGTATGTGTGTGTGAGCAAGAGAGTCTTGAGCTTCAGTTAAAGGGATGAAACATTTCAGTCCATCAGTTCAAACATTTCAGTTCATCAAACATTTCAGTTCATCAGTACTTTCTGTGATGAAAACTTTTAATATTTACCCTCTTAACAAGATGCTTCTTAATTTAAAAATATTTTTAAGCCATTAGGGTTTAAAGTCATTATAATTTTAAAAATAATTTAATCCAACTTTGCTATTATATTTTAACTTTTTATTGTGAAAAAATTTTAAAATACACAAAAATAAGGAGAATAGTATAATAAACTGCCATGTACCCATTATCTAGCTTCAATAATCTTCAACATTTTGCAACTCTTGTCTCATTCATTTCCCCAACACCAACCAGCACCATATTCATTTTCCTTCCCTCCTCACATCCTCCTTACCTTTTGTCTTCTTTCTTTGTCTGAAGTATTTTGAAGTAAATCCTGATATCACATTTCATTTGTAAATACATGTGACTTGATGTTAAACCAGTTTCATTGATTCCTTTATGAACTATGACGTGATTAACTCTCACTCTCCCTTCTCCTCTCCTTTCGTTCCTTTTATTGTTCTTGATGATATAACTTTTACTTTTTCAGGGATTATAACACTGACATTTTGTTCTGCAACTATAATTTTCCCATTCCTTAGTCTTAGGTCTCTATTTAAATAGGTTCAACACTCAAACTCAGGGCTTTTAACACAGACTATTTAAGAGTTTTGTTTTTTTTAATTTGACATGTACACTCTGCTGTGTTTATTTATTTATTTATTTTTGTATTTTATTTTGGCTGCACCAGAACTTAGTTGCAGCATGTGGTATCTTCATTGCGGCATGTGGGATCTTTAGTTGCGGCATGTAGGCTTATTTTCGGCATGCAGGCTTCTTAGTTGCAGCATGTATGCGGGATCTAGTTTCCCGACCAGCGATCAAACCCGGGCCCCCTGCATTGAGATTGTGGAGTCTTACACACAGGACCAGCAGGGAAGTCCCCAAGAGTTCTTTATCTTGATTGATTTGTTAGTTGGCTGATTTCATTTTGTATTTCCAAGAAGGGACTTATCAGGGCTCTATTCTCTCAGATCTTGCATGTTTGACAATGTTTGCCTTTTGTATTTGAACCTGTGACTTGGCTGAGAGTAGTATTCTTATGTCACATTTTCTTTCCTTCAGAATGTTGCAGACCATTGTTCCAGTGTGTTTTCTTGCATCTAGGTTGCTGTGTAAAAGTCTGAGGCCCATCAGATATTTCCACTTTTATTGATTTTTCTTTCCTATACAGATGTGTGATGGAATCTCTTTTATCCTGGAAGTCCAATAATTTAATCATATTATTTCTTTTGGTCAATTATTCTGTATCAGTTTTTCTTGGAATACAGCATACTCTTAAAATTTACAGAAGCAGTTCTTCATTTTTGGAAAAATTTCTGCATTTATATCTTAGTATATATTGTACACTATTTATTGGGTTACCTACTAAAGGAATTAGCACTGTTTGGTCTCCATATCAATCATGTTCTTTAAAATTGCTCTTAGACTTCATCCTCTGCAGCAAGTGTAGTTATCTGAAACCTTTCCTCTAAGCCATTTGTTAGCTGTCTAGACTTGTATGCTTTATTCCTTGCTGGTTCTAATTTATTAGATCATTAATAGCATTGTTTAGCTCTCAATTTGTTTCTTTGGTTTCTCAACCCCTCTTTTTCTCTGATTCTATGGTTTTATCACCTCATCTACAAACTTTAAAATGACAGATTTATTAAGATATAATTCACACATGATATAATTCACCCATTTCAATTGTACAATTCAATCGTTTACTAAAAATACATGTAGGTATGAATATACTAATATTCACAGAGTTGTACAGTCATTACTATAATCAATTTTAAAACATTTCATTGCACCGAAAAGAAACCTCATACCTCTTAGCTGTCACCTCCCAAATCCTCTTCTCGTCCCTCATCTTCCCGTTTGCCCATACACTAGGCAACCACTAATGTACTTTCTGTCTCTATAGATTTGCTATTCTGGACGTTTCATATAACTGAAGTCATCCAATAGATGTTCTTTTGTGATTGGCTTCTTTTACTCATCATAATGTTTTTAAGGTTTATCCATGTTGTATCATGTATTATTACTTCATTTCTTTTTATTGTTGAATAATGTTTAATTGTATGGATATACTATATTTTATTTATTCATTCATCAGTTGATGGACATTTGGACATTTGGATTGTTTCCACTTTTGGGTCATTATGAATTATGCTGTTATGAACATTTGTGTACAAGTCTGTGTGGACATCTGTTTTTATTTCTCTTGGGCATATATCTAGGAGTGGAATTGCTTGGTCATATGGTAACTCTATGTTTAACTTTCTTTTGTTTGTTTAACTTTTGAGGAACCTCCAAATGAATGATGTTTTCCAAAGCTGCTGTACTATTTTACATTTCCATTATAACATATGAGGGTTCCAATTGTTCTACATTCTCACCAACACTTGTTGTTTTCCATCTTTTTTATTATTCTCATTGTAGTTGTAAGTTGGTATCTCGTGGTTTTGATTTGCATTTTCCTGATGGCTATTAATGTTAGTAATGTTGAGTTCTTGTCATGTGCTTATTGGCCCTTTATATATCTTCTTTGGAGAAATGTCTATTCAGTTACTTTGCCCATTTAAAAATTGTGTTATTTATCTTTTTATTATTGAATTAAAATACTTCTTTATGCATTCTATATACAAGTCCCTTATCAGATATATGATTTGCAAAAAAAAATTTCACCCATTCTGTGAGTTGTCTTTTCACTTTCTTTTTAAAAAATATTTATTTATTTATTTATTTTCGGCTGCGTTGGGTCTTTGTTGCTGCACGCAGGCTTTCTCTAGTTGCGTTGAGCGGGGCCTGCTCTTTTGTTGTGGAGCATGAGCTCTAGGCATGCGAGCTTCAGTAGTTGTGGCTCACGGGCTCAGTAGTTGTGGCTCGCGGGCTCTAGAGCGCAGGCTCAGTAGTTGTGGTGCACAGTCTTAGTAGCTCCCCGGCATGTGGGATCTTCCTGGACCAGGGCTCGAACCCGTGTCCCCCGCATTGGCAGGCGGATTCTTAACCACTGCGCCACCAGGGAAGCCCTCGCTTTCTTGATGTTGTCCTACGAAGCACAAAAGTTTTTAATTTTGATGAAGTTCAGTTTAACTATTTTTTCTTTTGTTGCTTGTGCTTTTGGTGTCCTAAGACATTGTTGCCTAGTCCAAGGTCATGAACATTTGTACCTATGTTTTATTCTAAGCTTTCATAATTTTAACTCTTGAATTTAGATCTTTGATCCATTTTGAGTTAATTTTTGACTATGGTGTAAAGTAGAGGCCCAAATTCATTATTTTACATGTATATATTCATTTATTCCAGCACCATGTGTTGAAAGGATTATTCTTTTTCCATAAAATTATATTGGTACCCCTGTCAAAAATCAAGTCACTATAAATATGAGGAGCTTATTTCTGGACTTTCAATTCTATTCCATTGATCTATATATCTATCCCTTTGCCAGTAGCACATTGTTCATCTATAAATTTTAAAAATTAAATTTATATTATTACTAAGTTCTTGCAACACAAATATTTTATGTTTCTTAGGTCATGTTTTTCTTTTAGATTCTCATTCTCTGTCTCTGTCTCTTTCTTTCTGATGTTCTTACTCTGATATAATCAGGTAAAATCTTGACATTTTCCCCACCATTATCTAGGGTGAGTTTATTTCCTTCACTTTATTGGCCACAATTCAAGGGCTGGTGTGTGGATTTGTGTGGATTTCTTTTCTGTAGCCTGAGGGTACAGGGGTTGGATAAAAGGAAATACTCAGTTGCCCTTGCCAGGAAGCCTCCGCTTTGCTCTCTCTTTCTAAAATTTGGCCAATTTTCCAGAACCATGGGTCCATCCCACTCCCACCTCAGTTAGAGACATGATTCACTCCTGAAAAATTCAGCTCACATCCCCCACCCAGCATGGAGCTCTGGAAGATGCAAACCCTGGTAGTTTCTCCCACTCCTAATAAGGTCCTACCAAATTATGGAGGGGTTTCATGCTCAAAGGTTTCTCTTAGACATTTTTTTTGCAGCTTCCCAGTCACCACTGCTGTCTGCTTTTTCCACACTGGTGATTACCAGTGAGAACTCTCAGAATTTTGTCAACTCACCCCCTTTCCTCTCAGCATCACTTTTAGAAGGACAATGGGGCTGTGGGTTGTGGGTTGAGAGATACAACATGTAGGATCTTTTGTTTCTCTCCTTATCCTCTACCTCTCAATGTTTAAAGAATCAGGCTGTAACTGGGAAATTTTTAGGCTTAAACTGTTGTTATTGTTCATATCATTATATATTATAGGAGAGAGTTTCTATTGTCCTATGTCACTGTGCAGCTCTACCTAGAAGTCAATCTGGTACAACACTTTTAGAAAGCAATCTGGCACTATGCTTACAGAGCTACAAAAATGTCTCTAGTCCAAGTCAGAAATCACATTCTGGGAATTTATCATAAGGAAATAATTCATAATGAAAATAATCTCTATACATGAGTATACAGCAACATCTGTGGTAACAAAAATTTAAAAATAATTTACATGTCCCACATTAGAAGATGAGTCAAAATTATGTCTTATAAAATGAATGGAATATTTTAGTCATTAAAATGATAATTACATTATTTACAAAACAGAAAACAGATACATACAAAATACATACAAAACAGAAATAGATGCACAGACATAGAAAACAAACTTATGGTTACCAAAGGAGAAATGAGGGGGTAGGGATAAATTAAGAATTGGGGATTAACAGATACCACTATATCTAAAATAGGTAAACAACAAGGACCTACCATATAGTACAGGGAACTCTACTCAATATCTTGTAAAAACCTGTAATGGAAAAGAATCTGAAAAAGAATAGCCATGTGCATATATATGCGTGTTTATATAAATATATTTATATATATGTAAAACTGAATCACTTTGCTGTACACCTGAAGCATTGTAAATCAACTATACTTCAATAAAAAAAAAGAACTAGGGTCAATGATGTAGATGCACATTCTAGAGAGATGAAGTGACCTTAAGAAGAGAATTCACATTATCTAGAACTAAGAGGAAGATAATGAGATATATACCCAATTAATACTTAAGTAAAATAGAAAACTAAAAATTGAAGTTTTAAAATAAATTATCTATTAAATACTTTAAAATGATAGCTACAAAATCTAAGTATTAATATAGAAAAATGCATTTAAGAAACAATGACAGATAAAATAGAAGAATAAAAAATGGAATATATACCATTATGACAACTATATAAAGAGATGAAAGCAGATGGACAAGATAGAGAAAGATATTTTGAAAACTGAAATACTTGTGATAATGTGGTATGAACAAAAATATTTTTGATCATTTTTATTTAATAGAATTGAATTGTTTTTATAATAAAAAAAGAGATAGAAAAAGCATGATTCAGAAAAGCATTTATCCCCTTCTCTTGCTGATGTTATTAGCTAGAGTTAATCTGTGGCTTGATACAGGAACATTTCGGCCAAAGAGAAAAGGTCCAACTGAGTAAAAGTGGATTTACTGCTGTGTGATCTTGGCCAAGGTTACCATTTGCATATCTGTAAAATGGGCCTGATTTTATATAAAGCTTAGAGAATACCTGTGGAAGGTGAATGAGATATATGTGTCAGACATTTATCATAGCTGTGGGCACACAGAGAGGCACTTGAGAACATTTAGCTCTAGGTCTGTTTGGTCCTCATCAGAGTAGTGCTCCTGTTTGCTCTGCACTGTGATTTTAACTCAAACTCTGATGCAAGTGCAGGGGTGGAATGGGGAGAATAGTAGTAGAAATCCAGGAAGACAAATTAGTTCTATCACCTCTGACCACCCCCTGCCCCAGCTATTTTCCTCGCCTTCACTTGGGAGAACAAGACAAACTTCAACAGAGAGGTGAGTGGGTTTTCAAAAGACACACAATGGGGGACTTCCCTGGCAGTGCAGTGGTTAAGACTTCACCTTCAAACACAGGGGGTACGGGTTCGATCCCTGGTCAGGGAGCTAAGATCTCACATGTCTCATGGCCAAAAAACCAAAACATAAAACAGAAGCAATACTGTAACAAATTCAATAAAGACTTTAAAAAAATGAAAAAACAAACAAAAGAATAAATGGAAATTTAGCACTTCTGGAAAAATAAAGATAAATGTTAGATGATGTTAACCCAACCTTGAGGGAACTCCCCAAAGGACTGCTGGCTTTCCTTAGTGTGCATTCCCCAACACAGTTCCTTCAGCACTTATTTGAGACATCCATGTGCCCCAAGGCTCCTAGATCATGAAAAGCCCAGAAAACAACATCCCATGAGGTCAGAGAAGGCCTCCCTGGAGCTCTCACCATGAGAATTTAAAACCCTGTAGCATGGGCTTCCCTGGTGGCGCAGTGGTTGAGAATCCGCCTGCTAATGCAGGGGACACGGGTTCGTGCCCCGGTCTGGGAAGATCCCACATGCCGCGGAGCGGCTGGGCCCGTGAGCCATGGCCGCTGAGCCAGCGCGTCCAGAGCCTGTGCTCCGCAACGGGAGAGGCCATGACAGTGAGAGGCCCGCGTACCACAAAAAAAAATAAAAAATAAAAAAAAATAAAACCCTGTAGCAAGGCTAGAGAGACATTTTAAGCTTTTTAAGATGGTAATAAGAAAGTAAAATCAAAGCCAGATCAAGAGGCCACATACTACGTGATTCCATGCATTTGAAATGTCCAGAAAAGGCAAATCTATAGAGAGCGGATGAATGGTTGCCTGGGGCTGAGGATGAGAACAGGGATTCACTGAAAATGGGCATGAAGGATCTGACTGGGGTGATCAATGTTCTAAATTTGTTCGAAGGTTCCAATATTCTAAAATTGGACTAGACAGTTGCACAACTAGGCATATTTGCTAAAAACCACTGATTTGCTCACTTAAATGAGTGAATTTTATGGTCTGTAAATTATACCTCAATAAAGCTGTTATATTAGAAGGAATTCACACTTGGCAATTAAAACACATCTTTGGATTTAAATGGGTTCTTGTCTAGGAGCTTTGTAATTTCCTACTGTAAAATACTTAGGAAGGCACAAGAGAAAGGAGTGGAATAATGTCACTGAAAACAAAGACTAAGAGAAGCTAGGCAGAATCTCCTCTAACTAAATAGTAGATGAGCCAGACTGAGAAATTTTACCTCAAGAGACTGCATGAGAAAGAGCAACAGGCCCACTGGGTATACTCCTAGCCTCCCCTCCCCCCACCCCCGGATACAGAGATGCAGAGATGAAGGTGACATCCCACATAGAAAATTAAGCAGCTGTTGCTTTGCCCTGCCAGGTACTATTCTGGGAGACCTGGAAGAACTGTCTCATTTTTTTCTCATCCTTGCCTTGCCAGGCCATCATTCTACAGCTGATAGGGGTGGCAGGGTCCCAGACCACAATGAGGAAGGAGATAGTCACGGCACTTTAAATTCAGTGAGGTATAGTCTTCCAAGGTTAAGAACCACAGTCGCTCCTCAGTTCAAAAATGTCCTTTTTTGGGCTTCGCTGGTGGCACAGTGGTTGAGAATCCGGCTGCCGATGCAGGGGACACGGGTTCGTGCCCCGGTCCGGGAAGATCCCACATGCCGCGGAGCGGCTGGGCCTGCGCATCCGGAGCCTGTGCTCCGCAACGGGAGAGGCCTCAACAGTGAGAGGCCCGCGTACTACACAAAAAACAAAAACAAAAACAGAACAAAACAAAATGTCCTGTTTTAGAATGTTCACAGATGAAACAAATAAAAAGGCTGCTTCCAACAGATGGCATTAGTTGATCACATGTGGTCTTTGGATCTTGGCCATCCTTTGGCCAAGACTCTAGAGTCTTTGTTCCTGACTCTAGAGTTTACGGCATTTGGGGTTTTTTTAAGGGGGTTTATGAATACCATTTACCCTGATCATGTCCAAAAGTAGTGGAGAGTTTTGAAAACCAGCAAAAAGAGAGATGTATGATTACCATGGAGACAAATTAAAGCTTAACTCTCAATGCATATGTTCACATCGGTCAGGTGTCGTTTTGCTCTTACAAACAGCTTTTTCAGAACCAAATCTACTTTTAAGTAGAGTAGCTGTTGCAAAAGAAGGTACATGAAGAAACTAGTCTGCAGTACACACTGGAAATTATGGGGTCTTTTTAATACTGCATCAGTTGAATATGACATGGAGGAAGGAGATGAGCCCATTACAGTAAGCAGAAGATGCTGTAGGGAACTTGGAAGCTGTGCACATAATTAGCTGTTCAGTTACAGAAGGAAAGGAAAGATGTTGTCACAAAGTGAACCAAGAATGGGGTCAAGGGTACTTCATGTACCAATTTGCTGACACAGAGCATGAAGAGATTGATCTTGAAGCATGGGGAAGCAGACAACAACACATGGAACCTGTGAAAAAATGTTGCAATGTAAAGGAATATAATATGGAGATTAAACTTGATCTTACAGACTAAACTTTAATCTTACAGTTTTCTGTAAACCAAAACTGCTCTAAAACTAAACCTCTGAACCTTGTTTAATGCAGGACTCACAACCAAATTTCAGAAAACTGTTTGATATCCTAAATAGGGTGCAAAAAGACATAATTTTTCCATGAAATAGGAACAGAAAACCATAAGGAGAAAAGAGGCTTAGATGAAAAGGCAAAATGAGATTAAAAAAGGGAGATGAATGAGCTAACAGAGATGAGGAGGAGGAGGAGGACAGCAATAAAAGTTGCTAATATTTATTTAACACTTTCTGTGTACCACACTTTATTCTAAATGCTTTTATATGTGTTAACCTGTTTAATTCTTACAAGAACACCATGAACGCATAGTATTATCATTGCCCTCGTTTCATAATTGAGGAAACTGAGCGGCCTTAAGGAACTTGCTCAAAGTCACCCAACTAGTAAATACTGGAGCCAGGATTCAAGCTCTGACAATTTGACTTCATGGCCTGTGCTTTTAATCATACACTAAGAAAGTATAGTGAGGAAACAAAAGACACACAGCAGAATTAAAATCACTCAAGGCAGTAAAAGCATAATTGAAGTTGTGGGTGAATCATATTAAAATGAAAAATCGGTATAAAAAAGGCAAAAACACAAAAATAAGGAAAGAGGAGATGATAGATATGGAAGCCAGAGACTAAAACTTTCCCTTGATGACTGAAAGGACTCATCACGTTTTAGGAAAAATGAACAAAAGAATACCTACATCTAGACACAGTCTGTTAAAAATAAAACTACGATAGAACATTACAAAAAAGAACATCAACAGGCCAATAAGAACCTGTGAAAAGGGCTTCCCTGGTGGCACAGTGGTTAAAAATCCTCCTGCCAATGCAGGGGACACGGGTTCAAGCCCTGGTCCAGGAAGATCCCACATGCTGTGGAGCAACTAAGCCCGTGCGCCACAACTACTGAGCCTGCGCTCTAGAGCCTGCAAGCCACAACTACTGAAGCACACGTGCCAAAACTACTGGAGCCCACACACCACAACTACTGGAGCCCATGCGCCTAGAGCCTGTGCTCTGCAACAAGAGAAGACATCGCAATGAGAAGCCTGTGCACCTCAATGAAGAGTAGTCCCTGCTCGCCACTACTAGAGAAAGCCCATGTGCAGCAACGAAGACCCAACACAGCCAAAAATAAATAAATAAATAAATAAATTAGTTAATTAAATCTATTAAAAAAAAGAACCTGTGAAAAACAACCACTATAGATATATAAAAGTCAATCTCACTCTAATTAAAAAGAGAAGAAATTTAAATTAGATACTATTTTCAAACTTCAAACGTGAACAGAACATCAATGTACCTGAGGCAAAACTGACGGAACTACAAGGAGAAACAGAAAAATCCACTATTACAGTTGGAGACTTCAATACACCCTATCAGTAATTGACAGGTAGTTGGCAGAAAACGATTAAGGATATAGTTAAACTAAGCAGTATCATCATCAGTCTACTGGAACTGACTGACATCTATAGATTACTTCATCTAACAAGAGCAGAATGTACTCTTCTCAAGCTCACATGGACCATTCACCAAGATAGACCATATTCTGGGCCATAAAACACATCTTAAAATTTTTTAATGAATAGAAATCACACAGTGTATACTCTCAGACTAGAATGCAGTTAAACTAGAAAGAACTCTGTACTTTCTGCTCAATTTTTCTGTAAACCAAAACTGCTCTAAAACTAAAGTCTATTAAACATTTTTAAAATGTTCTCTTTTTTAAAAAGAGAAGAAATTTGGGGATTGGCAAGATGGCAGAATAGAAAGAGTTCAACTCTCATGAGCACACCCAAATCACAACTATCTGCAGAACAAATATCTTTGAAAAAGACTGAAATCTACAAGAAAAGATCTTCTACAACTAAAGACATAAAGAAGGAACCACAATGAGACAGGTAGGAGGGATGGACTGGCAATATAATCAAGTTCCATACCTGTGGGGTGAGGGTGACCCAGAAACTGGAGAATAATTATAGTGCAGAGGTTCATTATCATTAACTGTTCAATATTTATGTTTTTTCATTTGCTACAAAATTTGCATACAATGAAATGCACAAGTCTTGTGTTCATTCACTGAGTTTTGAGAATTGCATGTATTTGTGTAACCCAAATCTCTCTCAACATATACAACATTACCATCACTCCAGGGAGTTCCCTCATGGGCCCATCATATACTTTTTCATAATTAAAAAAATGTAAAACTATTTGGAATGTATATACAGTATGATCGCATTTTTGCTATAGAAATACAGAAAAAAAATGGAAGAAAAAATATAAAAAGTGATTATTTCCAGATAGTGGAATTACCATTGATATTTATTTTCTTCTATTCCTTTCTCTGTATTTTCTAAATTTGATGTAATGTATTACTTGGGTGATAAGAAAAAAAAGCAGTAAAAGCTACTTAAAAGAAAATAAACATCTTTCAATCTTTTTATGAATGATGTCACACATATAAGAATATTAACACATCATTAAAGTAATCATTCTGAAGATAATGTATGTAGCAAAGTTATAAAGATTTTAATATAATATTAGATTACAATGAAAAAATTAAAGGAAATGTTAATACCATAATCACCATGATATGACGTGTATACACATAGAACAGGACTAGAAGGGCGTAAGAAAAAAAAGTGGCTATATTTCTCATGCTGTTCCCTGGGGCCTGTTAGAGTGATGAGATTATGGGTAATTTTAAAAAAGTTACATCGACTTTTTCTAAATTAAAACTTAGTAGTTAAAATAACCATAAGACCCTGACTTCAGGGTCACCCATCTCTACATACACGGGCCAGCTCTGAAGAAGTGAATGCTCTCAGGCAAGCTACAAAATCTTTCCTGGCTTTTGTAAAGGCCTCACGTGGGCCACACATTTTGGTTGGGTTTGGAACATATGCTCCAAACCACTATAGTAAGACAAAACAAACAGGTACTAAGTTACCTCTTTCTGGAAAGATGTTGTTTTTGGTGAGTTTGACGCTTTTGGGTCTTGGGTTGTTATTATCCATACCCATGATGAGGTTGCGGAAAAACAGATCAAATTTCTTTCTGCTGTCTGCGTTGATGGTGCCAGCCACGGTCCACACCAAGGCAAAAAGGAATAGGCCTTGCAGCCAGAGGAAGATCTGTTGGCTTGTCAGGCTTTCAAATAATTCACTTTCCTTCTCTTCTATTTCCCTGATTTCATCTAAAAGCAAGAAAAGGAATCTCAGGAAAAGCTGCAGAGTGCAATAGATATGAATTGGGCAGTTTTGTCTGTGAGGGCCCTGGGAAGAGGATTGATACTGGTTGAGTGGCCACATCCTTTATCCACATACATTAAAAAAAGATTTTTTTTATTGTAGTAAGATATGCATAACATAAAAATTACCTTCTTAACCGTTTTAAAGTTTATTGGTATTAAATACATTCATGTTGTTGTGCAATGATCACCACTATTCATATCCAGCACTATTTTCATCTTGCAAAGCTGAAATTCTATCCATGAAACATTAATTCATTACCCCCTCCCCAACGGCCTGGCAAACAGCATTCTACTTTCTGTCTTTATAAATTTGACTAACCTAGATATGTCTTAGAGGTGAAATCATATAGTCTTTTTCTGACTGGCTTATTTCTCTTAGCATAATGTCCTCAAGGTTCATCCATGTTGCAGCATCTATAAGAATTTCTTTCTTTTTTTTATTTTGGCCGCACCATGCGGCTTGTGGGATCTCTGTTCCTCAACCAGGGATTGAACCCTGGCCACGGCAGTGAAAGCGCCAAATACTAACCACTAGACCACTATGGAACTCCCCAGAGTTTCCTTCCTTTTTAAAGGCTAAATAATATTTCACCATATGTATATACTAGATTTATTTATCCATTCATTGGTTGATGGACACTTGGGGTGCTTCCACCTTTGGCTACTGTGAATAATACTGCTATGAACGTAGGTGTACAAATATCTGTTTATGTCCCTACTTTCAATTCCTTTGTATATATACCAGAAGTAGAAGTGCTAAGTCATCTGGTAATTCTATTTTTAATTCTGAGGATCTGACAAACTATTTTCCATAGCAACTGTACCATTTTACATTTCCATCAACAGTGCACAAGGGTTCCAATTTCTCTACATCCTCATCAACACTTGTTCTTTTGGTTGTTGATGCTGTTGTTCTTGCTGTTTGGATAGTATCCATCCTAATAGGTATGAGGTGGTATCTCATTGTGGTTTTGATTTGCATTTTCCTAATAATTAGTGATGTTGAGCATCTTTTCATGTGGTTATTAACCATTTGTGTATCTTCTTTGGAGAAATGTCTATTTAAGTCCTTTGCCTATTATTTATCATATTATTTGTTTTTGTGTTGTTAAATTTTAGGAGTTTCTATATATTCTGGGTATTCATCCTTTATCATATATATGATTTGTAAATATTTTATCCCACTTGTGGGTTGCCTTTTTATTCTGTTGCTAGAGTCTTTTGATGTACAAAAGTTTTCAATTTTCATGCAATGTATTTGTCTTTTTTTTCTTTTGTTGCCTGTGACTTTGGTGTCATATCCAAGAAATCATTGCCAAATAGCTTTCCACCTTATGTCTTCTAGAAAGTTTATAGGTTAAGTTCTTATGTTTAGGTCTTTCATCTGTTTTGAGTTAATCTTTGTAGATGGTATTAAGGGTCCAACTTCATTCTTTTGTAAGTGGATATCCAGGTTTCCTGACACCATTTGTTGAAAAGACTGTCCTTTCCCCATTGAAATGTCTTGGCATCCTTGTGGAAAGTCATTTGACAATACATGTAAGGGTTTATATCTAGACTTTCTGTTCCATTCCATTGGTTTATACATCTGTCTTTATGAGTACTGCACTGTTTTATTTTAGCTTTGCATTAAGTTTTGAAATCAGAAAGTGTTCTTTGTTCTCCAACTTTCTGTCTCTTTTTCATGATTGTTTTGGCTATTCAGGGTCTCTGAAATTCCATATGAATTTTAGGATGGATTTTTATATTTCTGCAAAAAATATAATTGGGATTTTAATAGAAATTGCACTGAATCTGTAGATTATTTGGGGGTACTACTGACATCTTAACAATATTTAGTCTTCCAATACATGAACTTGGAATACCTTTCTATTAAAGTGTTCTATAATTTCTTTCAGCAATGTTTTGTAGTTTTCATTGTAGAAGTCTATCACCTTCTTGGTTAAGTTAATTCCTATGTATTTTATTCTTTGTTAGGCTATTGTAAGTGGCATTGTTTTCTTAATTTAGATTTCGGATTGTTCATTGTCAGTGTACAGAAATGCAACAGAAATACACTGATTTTGTGTGTTGATTTTGTATCCTGTCACTTTGCTGAATTTGTTTGTAACAGTTTTTGTGTGTGTGTGTGAAATCTTTAGTATTTACTACATATTAGATCATATAATCTGCAAACAGAGATAATTTTACTTCTTCCTTTCTAATGTGGATATATATTTTTATTTCTTTTTCTTGCCTAATTACACTGGCTAGTACTTCCAATACTATGTTGAACAGAAGTGGTGAAAGCAAGCATCCTTTCCCTGTTCTTGATCTTAGCTGAAAAGCTGTAAGTCTTTCACCATTGAGTATAATGTTCACTGTGGGTTTTTCATATATGGCTTTTATTATGTTGAGGAAGTATCCTTCTATTCTTTCTTTGTTCAGTGTTGTTTATCATGATTTCATGAATTTTGTCAAGTGATTCTCTGCATTAATTAAGATAATGTTTTTTTTCCCTTCGTTCTGTTAATTACATTGTATGACATGTATCACACATTGATCAGTTTTCATACATTGAACCATCCTTGCACTACAGAAATAAATCTTAGTTGGTCACAGTGTATAATCCTTTTAATATGCTGCTTAATTTGGTTTTACGGTATTTTGCGGGGAATTTTTGCATTAATCTTCATAAGGGATATTGGTCTGTAATTTTCTTGTAGTGTCTTTGTCTGGCTTTGGTGTCAGGGTAACACTGGCCTCACAGAATGAGTGAGGAAGTGTTCTCTTTTAAACAATTTGGAAAAGTTTGAGAAGGAATGATATTAGTTCTCTAAATGTTGGTTAAATTCACCAGTGAAGCCATCAGATTCAGGACTTTTCTTTGTTGGGAGCTTTTTTTTTTTTTTTTTTTTTTGCTGTACGCGGGCCTCTCACTGTTGTGGTCTCTCCCGTTGTGGAGCACAGGCTCCGGACACACAGGCTCAGTGGCCATGGCTCACAGGCCCAGCCGCTCCGCGGCATGTGGGATCCTCCCAGACCAGGGCACAAACCCACGTCCCCTGCATCGGTAGGCGGACTCTCAACCACTGCGCCACCAGGGAAGCCCTGTTGGGAGCTTTTTGATAACTGATCAAAACTAGTCACTGGTCTATTCAGATTTCTTCATGATGCAGTCTTGGTAGGTTTTGTGTCTTGGTAGGCATTTGTCCATTTCATTTAAGTAATCCAATTTGTTGGCATAAAATTGTTCACAGTGTTCTCTTATAATCCTTTTTATTTCTGTACAATGAGTAGTAATGTCCCCATTTTCATATCTGATTTTAGTAATTTGAAGATAAAGACATGCTGAAGGGACACAGGAACCAACCTGAAGGTGCTCCCAATGGCAAAAACCATTTGAACAGCAAAATAAATAATTATAGCACTGGACCATAATCCATAGAATAAAATAAATATCCATGAGTCCATACTTTGATCAATCAATCAATAAATAAATAAATATGGAAGAACAGTTTTTCTTTACAGAAGAATTCTAATTTATAAAAGGAATATAAATATAAATAGAAAATTTACATTAGGAAATGCCACCATAATTATTGTTGTAGGCAAGATCTACCAATGAATGTTAAAATCAGTGCATGAAAGTTTGAGGAGAAATAGGATATCTGCATAGTTTCAAATTATCTTCCTCAATGTACTTATTGATAACAAAGGAAAATATAGTAACATTAACAGTGGAGAAATATAACTATGAACAAAGTTAATTTTGACCAGAGCCTTCACCAATAATAAGATAGATCAATACCATGTATCCACTGATGATGCACTGAGGATACATCATCACTTCTGTGGTATTCTCACTAAAAACGCAAATCTTGATTTTTGTTTATCTTTTCAAAGAACCAGCTCTTAGTTTCACTGATCTTTTCTTTGGTTTTTTTGTTTGTTTGTCTCTATTTCATTTCTTTCTGCTCTGATCTTTAAGATTTCTTTCCTTCTGCTAACTTTGTGTTTTGTTATTCTTTTCCTAGTTTCTTTGGGTATAAGATTACGTCATTTATTTGAGATTTTTCTTGTTGCTCAGGTTTGTATCACTGTAAACTTCCCTCTTATAACTGCTTTTGCTGTGTCCCATAGATTTTGGATTGTTGTTTGTTTTCATTTTTTCTCCAGGTATTTTCTGATTTCCTCTTTGATTTATTCTGTTATCCATTGGTTGTGTAGTATCATATTGTTTAGCCTCTTTGTACTTTTTGCAGTCTTTTTCTTGTACCTGATTTCTAGTCTCATAGCATTGTGGTTGGAAGAGATGCTTGATATGATTTCAATTTTCTTAAATTTACCAAGGCTTGTTTGTGGCCTAGCATGTTATCTATCCTGGAGAATGTTTTGTATGCACTTGAAAATAATGTGTATTCTGCTGCTTTTGCATGGAATGTTTTATACATGTCTATTGGGTCCATCTAGCCTAATGTCATTTAAGGCCAGTCATCTAAATCTTTAGCCAGATCCATCAAGAAAGAAAGAGAGAAAGCCCAAATGAATAAAGTCAAAAATGAAAAAGGAGAACTTACAATCAACACCACAGAAATACAAAGTAATTGTAGAGATTATTATGAATAACTATACACCAATAAAATGGACAACCTAGAAAAAATGGACAAATCCTTAGAAAGGTATAAGACTGAACCACGAAGAAAAAGAAAATATGAACAGACCAATTACCAGTAATAAAACTGAATAAGTAATTTAAAAACTCCCAACAAATGAAAGTCCAGGACCAGAGGGCTTCACAGGTGAATTCTACCAAACACTAAGAGAAGAGTTAAAACCTACCTTCTCAAACTATTCTGAAAAATTGCAGAGGCAGGAACACTTTCCAACTCATTCTATGAGGCCAGCATTACCTTGATACCAAAACGAGACAAACATATCACAAAAAAAGAAAAGTACAGGCCAATATCACTGATGAACATAGATGCAAAAACCCTCAACAAAATATTAGCAAACTGAATTGAATAATATATTAAAAAGATCATACACCATGATTAAGTGGGATTTATCCCAGGGATGCAAAGATTTTTCAATATCACAGATCAATCGGTGTGATACATCACATTAACAAATGAAGAATAATAACCATATGATCATCTCAATAGATGCAAAAAAGTTTTTGATAAAATATATATACAATATCCATTTATGATTAAAAAAAAATCTCCACAAAGTGGGTATAGAGGAAACATACCTCAACATAATAAAGGTCATATATGATAATCCCACAGCAAATATCATACTCAATGGTGAAAAGCTGAAAGCATTTCCTATAAGATCAGGAACAAGACAAAGATGCCCACTCTCAGCACTTTTATTCAACATAGTATTGAAAGTCCTAGCCACAGCAATCAGACATGAAAAAGAAATAAAAGGAATCCAAATTGGAAAGGAGATGTAAAACTGTCAGTGTTTGCAGATGACATGATACTATATATAGAAAATCCTAAAGACATCACCAAAAAACTACTACAGTTCACCAATAAACTCAGTGAAATTGCAGGATTCAGTAAAATTAATATGCAGAAATTGGTTGCACTTCCATACACTGAAAACAAACTATAATAAAGAGAAATTAAGGAAAGAATCCCATTTAACATTGCATCAAAAAGAATAAAATATCTAGGAATAAATCTAAATAAGGAAGTAAGAGACCTACTTTTGGAAAACTACGAGACACTGATGAAAAACTGAAAACGACACAAACAGATGGAAAGATATACTGTGTTCATGGACTGGAAGAATTAATATTGTTAAAATGACCATGCTACCCAAGGTAACCTACAGATTCAATACAATCCTTATCAAAATATCAAAGGCATTTTTCACAGAACTAGAACAAATAATTCTAAAAGTTGTATGTAAACACATAAGACCCCCTAATAGCCAAAGTAATCTTAAGAAAGAAGAACAGAGCTGGAGGCATCATGCTCCCAGACTTCAGACTATACTACAAAGCTATAGTAATCAAGATAGTATGGTGCTGGTACAAAAACAGAAATATAGATCAATGGAACAGAATAGGGAGCCCAGAAATAAACCCATACACTTATGGTCACTTAATCTATGACAAAGGAGGCAAGAATATATAATGGAGAAAGGACAGTCTCTTCAGTAAGTGGTGCTGGGACAATAGGACAGCTATATGTAAAAGAATAAAATCAGAACATTTTCTCACACCATATGCAAAAAATAAATTCAAAATGGATTAAAGACCTAAATGTAAGACCATAAACCATAAAACTCCTAGAAGAAAACATAGGCAGAACACTCTTTGACATAAAACATAGCAATATTTTTTTGATTTGTCTTCTAAGGCAAAGGAAACAAAATTAAAACTAAACAAGTGGGACCTAATTAAACTTAAAAGCTTTTGCATATCAAAGGAAACTATGGACAAAATGATAAGACGACCTACTGGATCAGAGAAAATATTTGCAAATGATATGACTGATAAGGGGTTAATATCTAAAATACATAAGCAGGTCATATAAATCAACAACAAAAAAACAAACAACCTGATTAAAAATGGGCAGAAGATCTGAATAGACATTTTTCCAAAGAAGAGATACAGATGACCAACAGGCACATGAAAAGATGTTCAACATATTTAATCATCAGAGAAATGCAAATGAAAACCATAATGAGGTATCACCTCACACCTGTCAGAATAGTTATCATCAAAAAGACCACAAATATCTAATGTTGGTGAGGATGCGGAGAAAAAGGAACCCTCATACACTGTTGGCAGGTATGTATATTGGTGCAGCCACTGTGGAAAATAGTATGGAGGTTCCTCAGAAAACTAAAAATAGAATTGTCATACGATCCAGCAATCCCACTCCTGGGCACATATCTGAAAAAACAAAAACACTAATTCAAAAAGATACATGCACCCAATGTTCATAGCAGCATTATTTACAATAGCCAAAATATGCAAGCAACTTAAGTGTCCATCCACAGATGAATCATTAAAGAAGATGGACTACTCAGCCATAAAAATGAATGAAATTTTGCCATTTGCAAGAACATGGATGGGCTTGGAGGTTATTATGCTTAGTAAAATAAGTCAGACAGAAAAAGACAAATATTGCATGTTATCACTTATACGTGGAATCTAAAAATTACAACACACTAGTGAATATAACAAAACAGAAATGGACTTACAGATATAGAAAACAAACTAGTAGTTACCAGCAGGAAGAGGGACGGGGAGGGGCAAGACAATGTTTGGTGATTAAGAAGTACCAACTACTATGTATGTAACAAATAAGTTACAAGGATATATTGTACAACACAGGGAATATAGCCAGTATTTTATAATAACTTTAATGGAATATAATCTTTAAAAATTGTGAATCACAAAGGAGAAACTAACACACTATTGTAAAACAGTTATACTCAAATAAAGATGTTAAAAAAAAATAAAAAATTAAAAAAATTAAAAAAATTGTGAATCACTGCGTTTTACACCTGAAACATCTAATATTATAAATCAACTATACCCCAATTTTTTAAAAAAGCACAATCTCAATCTAATTATGAGCAAATATGAGGCAAACTTAAATTGAGAAGCATTCCATTATATAACTGGCCAGTCTTCATCAAGTGAAAAGTTTATGAAATATAAGGAAAGACTGAAGAACTGTCATAGCTTGTAGGCGACCAAAGAGATAACAACAATTAAATACAATGTGGCATCTTGAATTGGATCCTGGATCAGAAGAAGAACATTTGTGGAAAAATGTGAAATTAAAATAAACTGTAGTTAACAGTATAATATCAATGTTAATTTCCTTATTATGATAATTGTACCTTCGTTATATAAGATGTTAACATTAAAGAAATCTTGGTAAAGGGTATATGTGACTCTATATTCTTTTAGCAATTTTTCTTTAAGTCTAAAATTATTTCAAAATAAAAGGCTAAAAATGTATTCAGTGTTCCTTATCTCAAGTCCTTGTTAATCACAGCTACCATGTTCTTGCATTTTAACATGTAAACAGAGTAACATGTAACAGAGTAAAAAGTTATAGCCCCCAAATCAAATATGTGTGCATTCAAACCCAGTCCCCCATTTTTAATAGTTGTGTGTATTTGAGCACTCCTGAGAGGATTCATAGCTATAGATTCAGGAAGGCAAGAGATGAGGTTACTCAGGACTGTGGACAATAAGTTCCTTCTCATGCTGGTGCTTTCTTTCCTGGAGGAGATACTACACAAGGACAGTAAAAGGAGCTTGGGAAAGTATGTAAAATTTACAAATTAAAAATACAAACATGATATTGTATGAAATAGTGTGCTTTTAAAAATATTGCCTGTAATTTTAATTTTAGAAAATCAAATAATATTTAGCTAGAGAAAGTCTCCACTCAACAGTCTCCCATGTTACTTTTTTTAAAAATCTACATCTATAATGCCTTTGGAAGAAATGGGCTGAGAAAATATGTTCATGTAGCAGAAGCTGTAAGAAGATTCACCTTCAGTTTGAATTATGTATTATCTTGAGAAAGAAATGGCATCCAATAAAAGTTCTCCAAATTAACACATCTTTTGTCATTTCCAATAGAATCCTGTAAAATTTGATTTATGTGAAATGGTTATAGAGAACTTCTCCAGGACATTTAAACCGATGGTTGTCCATGTCCTGGAGAAGTTTCCTAGTTCTGGAGACTAATGTGATCAGTTTTTTTATAGTGTATCTATGTGTTTTATGAATTCAGATTTTTGTAATATAACTTTTCTTAACATGGAAAAACTTCCTATCTTATTCTTTTCAGAATCTTTTTTTTCTGATATACATTTATATATGTCATCTAAATTCATTTTCCTCCAGGATATCCCTGTTAGGTAAAGAGGAACAGGAATTATTATTCCCGTTGTGTGGATGAGGAATCTAATACTGAGGAAAAATGGGCTAATTTGCACAAGAATACCCAGGAAGTCAATGTAAGATCAAGCCAAAATATATGGACTCTTTCCGCCAAACTCTACTATCTACACTCAAAAGACGTGCTGGTTCTAGACCAAAATGCTGGTCTCATGGTAACTCATGGAGGGAATAATAGGGGTGGGAGCAGAAGAAATGGCCAAGGCACACCATACGCTCATCTGGCTTAAGAACTGTAGGGTAGTACTTACCTAGCAGAGAGGAGTACAGTCTCATCATTGAGAAGGCAAGGTGGATGGGAGATGTTTGGACCACAAATTTACACTGAAGGTGAATAAATTCCAGGCAGGGCTGGATGAGCCACATGAACATGTCATTGATCTAAGAGTAGAAAGTGAGATTTGACATTATTAAAAAGTGTGTTTAAGACCAAGAGCTTGGTACACCTCGAGGAGGCTGGAAATGTTGGTAAGACTGCTGATTACTTTCGAGTCTAGGTGTACTGAGGAAAGTCCACAGGCACCAAGACAGATGCCCCCAGCTTCCTATTTAATGGACTGTGCAGCCCACTGGCCATTCCCCACCCCTCCCATTCCACTAAGCTGAATACTCAAGAGAAGCGTGGAGCCACTATGGGTCAAGCTACAGGATGCATGAAATCGTTTTAGATCCCAGCCACTGTATCTGCCTTTGTTTCTATAAAAAAATGTTATTCTAAACAACTGATTTGCAAATGACTGACTGGCATTTATAAGGCAGGTCTCTTGTAGAAAGTAGCCACAGGGAATTTCAGGCTCATTTTCAGTAAGTCCCCGTATGTATGTATGTACATACTTATTGGTGGGTATGTTAATTGTTGTCTCTTGGCTCTGCTCCCCACCAATTTAAAACAGGTAACTAATGAGAATCTATTGTATAGCACAGGGAGCTCTACTCAGTGCTCTGTGGTGACATAAATGGGAAGAAATCCAAAAAAGATGGCATATATGTATATGTATGGATGATTCACTTTGCTATACAGCAGAAACTGACACAGCAGTGTAGAGCAACTATACTCCAATAAAAAATATATTAAGAAATTACTTGACTCACTTTCTCCTCTCAGTGTTTTTTTCATTTTTGTTATACTTTGTAACTTTCGCTGTAAATTACTTAATTTTTTTGTAAGTAGGCAGGTCATCACTAAATAAATATACGCATACTGATTATATATGGATATGTGTGCATATATGAATGTATAGATGTCTTTATATGTATATATGACTATACATGAGTACATAGATATGCAGTTTTCAGTCAGTAAAATTTATTGTGCATCTACTAAATGCAGTGTGGTAGGTGCTAAGGATAAATGATGAACAAGATAGACAAGGTCCCTGTCCTCGTGATTTATAGTCTGGGGGGAAGGGAAGACAAACAAAAAATAAATAAGCAAGCAAGGAAACGAACTAAGTATTTACAAATCATGAATGTACTAGCAGGAAACAAATAAAGGTATTACAATGGGAAATAACAGGTAGGGTTTAATAGGGTGGTCAGGGAAGACTTCTTGGAGAAGGCCTTTATGCTGAGACCTGGATGACAAAAGTGAATCATCCCTTATGAGAATAAATGGGCCAAGATTTCCAGAAAGAGAAATAAAAAGAGCAAAAGCTTTGAGGTAGTAAAACCTGGGGTTTTCTAGGAATGCAAACAAGACCCAAGGGCTGGAAGATAATGAGCTGAGGCTGAGAAGAGGGTAGGTGAGGTTGGAGAGGCAGGCTGGGTGGGATCACAGTCTCAGAGGCCTTGATAAGAAGTTAGACTGTACTAAGGACACTGGGAAGTTTCTGAAGGCTTCCTGTGCATGTGTAGATTGGTTTCTGACTGTGCATGTGGATATGTGTCTATGTAAATAAACATGCTATATATATATATATTGTACATGTATGTAAATGTGACAGGAGAGGAGCTGTCCTACACAGTTCCCCAGACTGTTTCCACAGTGGGAAGAGAATCCACCTCAGATCCTTTTTGGCTTCTTCAGTGGGACACTTTCCTAGGGAATCCTGTTAATGCAGGGAAAGACAAGAAACACCATAAGAACTGGTTCTCCCTTCCTACTTCCCTTGTCTGGGTGTGTGCTAATGTAACCTGAACATTCACATCTCTTTTAGGAAGGGAAGAAGAAAATGGACACTCTTAGTAGCTGCACTAAGAGAATTTCTAACTGGTTCTGTCCCCCTAAATATAGAAGGTATGGAGTCTAGGTTACAGGGATGGAAAGTGGCAGTGAAGAGAAGAACACAAGTCTTCCTAACCTGGTCCATCTTTAGAGCAACTTCCAGAGGCATTTCCGCTAGTAGGCAATGAGGAAAGGGGTGACATTCCAGTCATCAAGTAGAACGTTTCTCACGCACCAGAATTCTCCACTGGGGAGCCAAGAAGTAATGGAGAAGGTGGAAGAGAAAGGAGAAATTGACTGCATCACCCCATCCCCACCACATGGAGAAGAAAGTCAGAAAAATGGCAGGTAGCCAGGAAGCAAGATAATTAGGGACAGTCAGAGAATTTCCTGCTCCTTCTTGCCTTCTGTAATTATGAATGTGAAAATGATCCTAGAAGACCTTTGAGATGAGGAGTAGGGAGACGGGGAGGGACAGGAAGGAAAGGGACCAGAGGATCTCACCAATTCCTTGTGTTCCTCGGTGAGACTGGAAGGCAGGGTGTCCATGTATGAATCCTTCAGGGGCTTCCAGCCTAGCTGATGGGGCTCCATGTAGATCATCCCACACCTGGCAAGCACAAACAGAGGACCAGCCTGGTCCACATCTGGCTCCCAAGCACGTAGGGGTGAAGTAAATGTAGGAGGTCATGGTGAGGTAAGAGGCTGGAGCTTGGGTTGGGGCATAGACCCTCACCAGCTCCAAGCCAAAGGAAAGATGCACAGATTTTGCCAGGAAAGGGTGGAGACCAGTGCTAAGAGTTGGGTCTTGAGAATCAGAGACCTGGATTCAAATCCCAGCCCCAGACCTTACTAATTGAGTGACCTTGGGCAAATTTCTTTACTGTCTGAACTTCTGTGTCCTTGTCTGTAAATTGAGGAATATAAAAAATATGTAGTTCATAAGGCTTTTGTAATGGTTAAATGAAAGGCCTAGCACACAGAAAACTCTTAATCAATGAAAGCTACTATTATCATTACCATAATGTTAGTACATTACTATGCACTGACATGTAATATTTTATTTAGCACTTTTTTTCCCCATTCAGTTATATCTAGGCACTCTCTCCTTTGTTACTAACACTGGTTACCATCTATTGAACACCTACTGCGTGTCAGCCACTATGCTAAGTCTTAATGGCCTTCATCTCTAAATATTCCACTTTATGGTATACATTTTAGACATGAGGAGACTATAGCTCAGAGAGGCTAAGTGACTCGGAAGAGGTCACACAGCTAGCAGGTGGTGTGGCCAGGGTGGGAGCCCAAGTTGGTCTAACTTGCCACATGCTCTTTCTATTCCCTTACATTGCCTTTGGGAATGTGGGCTGATTTTATTTTATTTTATATTTTATGGACTGAAGTTACACTATTGGATTAATTCTTATCCTTGGCACACTCATCATTAGCCCATGCATGGCCTTTCTTAGTTAATTGTTTTCAATAATGTACTAAGTGTCCATGAACCCAATACCCAGACAGAAGATGGGGTCTTGACAATAACCTTCATCTAACCATAAAGTCTCCCTTATCCTATGCCTGTGGCTTTCCTCACCTGAGGTTATACAGCATCTTGAATCTCATGCTCACCTGTGCTTTGATTTCTTTCCTTCTTATAGAGTTTTATAGCATATATATATATATATATTTACTTGTTTTTAATAATTTAAAAGGGGACACTATGCTGTATGTAATATTACAGGCTTACTTTTTTTTTGGATGGGGAAAACTCTTTTTTTTTTTTTTTTTAGATGTTGGTGGGTAGGAGTTTATTAATTTACTTATTTTTTGCTGTGTTGGGTCTTCGTTTCTGTGCGAGGGCTTTCTCTAGTTGTGGCAAGCGGGGCCACTCTTCATTGCAGTGCGTGGGCCTCTCACTGTCGTGGCCTCTCTTGTCGCGGAGCACAGGCTCCAGATGCGAAGGCTTGGTAGTTGTGGCTCACGGGCCTAGCTGTTCCGCGGCATGTGGGATCCTCCCAGACCAGGGCTCGAACCCGTGTCCCCTGCATTAGCTGGCAGATTATCAACCACTGCACCACCAGGGAAGCCCTACAGGCTTACTTTTCTACATAATATTGTTAAGATTTTATCTTTAATTTTACTAAGATTTATCTTACATAGTTGCTTGTCAGTACAGTTCATTTATTTTGAATGACAATACAAATACTACGATTTGTGATCTTACTATACTTTTTAATTCGCTCCTGTTAATGGGCATTTGGGTCGTTTCTAAGTGTTTGTTATTGTAAATTATGCTACTCTGAAAATTCTGGTACATGTCTCCTACTGTACATGGGCAAAAGTTTCTTTTGGGTATATATCAATACTTACAAGCAGAATTGCTGGGTCATGAGGCATAAGAAAGATCAACTTTAGGAGATGATATCAATCTCTTTTCCAAAGTGATTGTCTGATTTTAGATTCCTACCAGCACTGTGGATTGAGGACTAACTTTATGACAAATCTGACAACAAGTAATATAGGTGATCTGCTGGAGTTTAATCACATTTATGGATTTTTAGAGCTTTCCCTCCTGCTTAGGGTTAGTGAGGCCTCACATTCCCTCAGGGGGTCCATGCAAGCTGACTGACCTGCTCACAGTGGCGGGGGAGGCCTGCTCCAGGTCAGCTGGCTCGAAGATCAGACTCATCTTGGAGCTCATCTGGATAATCTCTCCACTCATTAAACAAAGCTGAAAGTACAAAGCAGAGGGGTGGAGGACAGCAAACGAATTAAATTCCATCTGCAAGTGAAAGGCATCAGTGGGGACAGAGATGGTTTGAATTCATTCAACAAATATTTCTTGAGCACCTATTCTGTGCCAGGCACTATGCTAGTTGTATAGAATAAAACAGACAAAAATTCCGGTCCTCTTGAGGTTTGCATTCTGCTCAGAGGAGACAGATGATAAGCAAAATATATAGAGTATACAGTGATGAAAGTGCTTTGGAGAAAAATAAAGTCGAAGAGGGGCTGGAGAATGCTGTGTGTGGCGAGCTGTAATATTAAGTAGGGAGGTCAGAGAACCACTGACTTGCAGCCTTAGATGAAGAATCCAGAAATTATCAGACTACAGCAAGTTTCATGGTTCCTTCCTCAGTGGAAGGAATTTAGTAGCACACCCCCATCCAGTTTTATTTGCTCAAGTTTCCCACAAAGACTCCTTTTGGAATCCCTCATGGACTGGCCCAGGGTTAGAATGACAAGAATATCTCCACATCCTTTTTTGGAATGGAAGGAAAGACCTTTACAAGTCCTAGTGTTTAGCAGGCATATCCCTCCAGAAAGTAGTGCAAATACACAGGACAGCCTCTGAGTATATACACCAAGTCCGTGGTGCTGCTTCTCATTTGCCAACATGGGTTAAAGTGAGATGTTTAAGTCATAAGATGGCCTGAGGCCTTGGTCTCTCAGGGGAAAAGAAGAAACTCCATTGTTCCCTGCTTCTCATCCTAAATTGTGGTTTTAAAAGTTTCTGATATATTACCTGACCCACATCAAACACATCTGGAACAGGTCATTACGTGCAACCCTAGGAAGGTCACAGCTGTTATGGGACTGATACCATTAACAGTGTCGTCTCTGAAAATCAAGAAAAGTGAAATAGACCCATACCTGTGACAGTAGTTTGATTTCATTCAGAACTGTGAAGAGTCAACAGGAAATTCACTGATTATGACTCTATACTTCTGATCTCAAGACCAACCAATACATGTGTACAACTAGTTTATATAACATAGTCCATATCGTATAATAAAACGTACTTCTTTTTTATATGCTATATAATTAAAATTATGAACATGATATTATTAGTGTATGTATATAATTTGGATAATTCGGCCTTCCATTGCTGAGCATGACTCACTCTTAGTCTTGCAAAATTTAAATGCAGAAGGAAAATGTATTTTGATTTGATAATGATGTATAGTCAGTGTAAGAACTCTTCCTTGAAATGGTGATAAATATTATTTTATTTTATTTTAAGTTATATAGCACTTGCTACATGCCCGGCAATATTATAATCAGTTTGCAAATATTAATTTATCTATCTTCCTAACAACATTATGACATAGATACTGTTATTCTCATTTTACAGATGATGTAATTGAGGCATAGAGAGACTAAATAGCTTGCCTGAGGTTACCTCACTGCTAAGTGGTTCAGGACAGGATGTGAACCCAGGTTGTCTGGCTCCAGAGTCTAAGCTCTTTAGCCACTACATTTACTGTGGCAGAATGTATTTTCCAAAGACTGCTGCAACAGTATCTCCTATTGCAATGTGACCTCGCCCACCTCCATCAAGAGGTAGAGTCTATTTCTCCACCCCCTTGAATCTGGGAAGGCTCTGTGACTTCTTTGATTAATAGAATTCAGAGAAAGTGATGCTGTGCCAGTTCCAAGCATAGCTCTTAATTTCCTGAAAACTTTCACTTCCTGCCTCTTGGAAATTAACCATCATGTAAGAAGTGCCACTACTCCAAGACCACCAAATGATAAGGCCATGTGGAGAGGCCATGTGGAGAGGATAAGATGTTTTTGAGAGAAAGGCAGAGCGACAGAGAGACAGGGACACAGAGAGAGTTACAGAGAGATAGACAAGACAAGGAAGAATGGGCCCCAGACATTGAGTGAAGAAGCTACCATGGATGTGGCTCCTCTAACCCTAGCTGTCCCAGCTGACATCATGAGGATTAGCTGAACCCACCTGAGCCCTTCCAAAATTTATAATCCACAGTATCATGAGCAAAGTTAGGCTACTAGGTATTAAGGTAGTTTGCTATACAGCAATGGATACCCAAAACACATCTCATATATTTGGCACTATGTATGGACTATCTTATTTAATTATCAACACCCTTATTTATTACTACCTTTTTACACATGAAGAAACTGGTTCAGAGAAGTTATGTGACTTGCCCAATATAACAGCTCAGTTGGAGAGCTAGTAGGCCAATTTGATGCCAGCACCAAGGCTTTTAACCACTATACAACAGTGTCCCTAAACACACATAACTTACCCACTACAAGTACAAACAAAAGCATAATTCATGAATTTATAACTGTTAACTTTCTTGTGGGGCATTTATTTGTAGTGTAATAAATGTATATATTATATAGTGTTTTTTTAAACGCTTTTATTGGAGTATAATTGCTTAACAATGGTATGTTAGTTTCTGCTTTATAACAAAGTGAATCAGTTATACATATACATATATCCCCATATCTCTTCCCTCTTGCATCTCCCTCCCTCCCACCCTCACTATCTCACCCTTCTAGGTGGTCACAAAGCACCGAGCTGCTCTCCCTGTGTTATGCGACTGCTTCCCACTAGCTATCTACTTTACATTTGGTAGTGTATATATGTCCATAAATACACTACCACTCTCTCACTTTGTCCCAGCTTACCCTTCCCCCTCCCCATGTCCTCAAGTCCATTCTCTAATAGGTCTGCATCTTTATTCCCGTCTTGCCCCTAGGCTCTTCATGAACTTTTTTTTTTTTTTTTTTTAGATTCCATATATATATGTGTTAGCATATGGTATTTGTTTTTCTCTTTCAGACTTACTTCACTCTGTATGACAGACTTTAGGTCCATCCACCTCACTACAAATAACTCAATTTCGTTTCTTTTCATGGCGGAGTAATATTCCATTGTTATATTATATAGTTTTTTTTTTGCGGTACGCGGGCCTCTCACTGCTGTGGCCTCTCCCATTGTGGAGCACAGGCTCTGGATGCGCAGGCTCAGTGGCCATGGCTCACGGGCCCAGCCGCTCTGCGGCACGTGGGACCTTCCCAGACCGGGGCACAAACCCGTATCCCCTGCATCGGCAGGTGGACTCTCAACCACTGCACCACCAGGGAAGCCCTATTATATAGTTTTGATCAATCACTAACTTCAGTAAAAGAGTTTATTGCACATCCATGTAAAAGTGATATCAGACAGGTACCTTTTTATTGTCATCCAGAACAGTGTTCATATTTTCAATCCAAACAGCATCCACTGGCCCATCAAATATAATCCACTTGCGGTCATCAGACGAAGTCGATGCTTGCTCCCGGAAAGCATTGGCAAGGACACCATCTGTCCACTCATGGCTCACTTGGTCAAAGCACCCATACAGCTGCCCCATGGTGATAGCCTTGGGGTTAATGATCTTATACTCCACAGCAAATTCCTCCATCTGGTTGGCTGGGTAAGAAGGTCCAACACAAGTTACAAAAGTTCTGGTGACACCAGAACATTAGGACAAGAAATAATGCCATCTAAAAAACCAAACAACTTTTATCAATATGCCATCCAAGGATAGTCCTTAAAATTTGTACTCAGTCCGTATAAAAATTGGGATAACTGGATAGGCAAAACCTTAAGTTGTTAGGTTATTACAGCTATTAGTTTCTCACCATATTGTTTTCTGAGGCTCATTTCAAACAAGTCAAATGTGCCAGTCAGATCTAAAGAAGTCTGCCTGGGCCTAAAAGAACTCAGGCAGTAAAGGAGAGAGATGCCATATAATCAGGTCTCTTTATGTACCTGGCTACCCTAGAACCTTGGCTTTGACTTGAGATGAGGAAACAGCTGACAGGTAAAAGATTCTGGAAAATGATGGTTACTTTCCTTTTGTCTATCTGAAGGGCTAGCTTAGCCCTGAAACCTCTTCTTTAGCTGCCCAATAAGTGTCCCCTGAGAAACGGAGCACCAGGACCCAACCAGAATACACAGGCTGATGGATGGCACATTGTATGTATTTAATAACAGAAAATAACCACACTTTTACATGATCCTTAAAAGTAAGGAAAAACTGGAGTGCCTGAGTCATGAACTAAATAATCATTTCTGCAGAATTCTGAGGCAAAGACAATGGGGTAACCTCCTTTCTCTTCATTTAGTTTCCTATATTATATTCAATGCCAAAATTATTACTTAAGTTTGAAATGCCCAAGTTTTTTTTTGCGGTACGCGGGCCTCCCACTGTTGTGGCCTCTTCCGTTGCGGAGCACAGGCTCCGGACGCACAGGCTCAGCGGCCATGGCTGATGGGCCCAGCCGCTCCGCGGCATGTGGGATCTTCCCAGACCGGGGCACGAACCTGTGTCCCCTGCATCAGCAGGCGGACTCTCAACCCACTGCGCCACCAAGGAAGCCCGTGAAATGCCCAAGTTATTAAATAACAAGTTATTAAGGCCAAGTTAGCGTCCAAAACAAAAAACTCAAAAATTCCACAGTAACTCAATCAGCAGTAACTCAATGTTATTAGAAAAAAATACTAAAATGAAGCATACTGGAAGGGATCGTGTAAACACAGGCACAGCAAGGAACTGCTTTTCAAAACCACGGTCTTGTGTTTTATAAAAGAAAAAAACCTCAAAAGTTTCTCCGGCAATAAACATGGCTTTTATTTGTTGAGCTAGGTTATTTACCTGCATAATCTCATTTAATTATCACAACAATCCCATTTTACAGTTGGGAAAACAGAGGCAAAGAGAGATTTAGTTATTTGCCCAAGGTCTGGGTTTCATTCAAAAGTCTTTGGTCTTATCTTTTACATTAAATTGAAGGAAGGAAAGAAGGAAAGGAGGGAGGGAAGGAGGGAGGCAAGGTGGATGGGAGGGGGGGAGAATGGGAGGGAGAAAAAAAGGAAAGGAGAGGGAAAGAAGGGATGGAAAGAAAAAAAAGGAAAAGAAAAGAAACCATGTAATGATCTGTTTTTAGAACAGTTTTGTTTAGGCAAGTGGCAGGAGTTTCCCTCTCTTTGGGAAACCTTTGGAGAAGCCACTGTTCAGCATTTGAGAAAATTCCTCTAGCTTTAGTGATGCACATAAAATCCCCTGTTAGAAGCTCTCCCCCTCTTTATTCTCTGCCTGCAGACCTCTGTGTGCCATGTTCTATTCCTGGCTCTAATGTTACAAATCAGAGTTGGTAAAGTTAACAGCCTGGCATCATCTCTATGGAGCCAGTCAACTGAGTGGGGACTCCTGTCCTCCCTGGAAGCCAGGGATATGAGTTTTACCTTCGTGTAAATCATCCAGAGCTGCGGCCAACACTTTGTAAGCACAGGTCTTGCCACCCATGGGGTCTCCGACAATCATAAAGCCATGTCTTACCAGCATCATCTCGTATATCTGGGAGGAGACATCATATAAGAAGTTAATCATCGCAAACCTCCCAGAACTGCAATTAGTCAGACGTTTACAAGGAACAAAGACTGCAGTCCTTTATTTGTCATCTATTGTTTAAATATCTTTTGGATGAATAACTATATGTGTGCATCTCAGATTATTTAAGGGATGGGAAATACTATTTGCTCTGCACCTATCTATGTGCTAAGCAGCAAGTGACTTACCTAAGTTATTTCATTTAATCCACCCAGGTATCATTAACTACTTTTAAATGGTGGGAACACTGAGCCCAAGAGAGGCTAACTAACTTGCCCAAGCTCATCAGTGGTGGAACTAGGATTTGACCACAGGGCTCTCTGACTTCAGTGCCACCAGTCTTTTCATTGTACCATTTCTACTTGCTTTTAAAGAGGAAAAGGAAACAATGGTCATTTTCGTCAACTGCATTTCTATTGGAAATTTCCTTTCTCAAGGCCTAAATGCTATTCTGACTTGACTGGAACTCTCAATAGAGTAAAATGTATTTTCTGAGCCAGGGGTGATGCTGTAAAATATAAATGAACTTCCATGTAATTTTAGCCCCTACCCTTGAGAATCAACAGCTAAGTGGAAGCTCATTTTCTGAATTTTCTAATTGTTTTGTCTGTGACAAGTAGTCAGTGACAGTTGAAATGCAAATGCTTCGGTCATTTATATTAATGTGAAATGTTTTCTCTCTCCTTGTAAACTGTGAGTCTCTCAGCAAAAGGGAATATATGAAGCTTTTTATTTTAAGGATTGTTCGAATTATTTTTCACCTTGGAAGTGAGTTATACAGAGGGTGTAAATTAGGACAATGGAGGTGGTACAGGTACTGACAAAAGTGAGTCAGCAAATATTTGTTAAATACCTATTATGTGCCAGATACTGTTCTAAGTTCTACAGACAGAGGACAAAACAACAAAATCCCCAACCATCAAGTAAGGTTTACATTCAAGTAGACTGCAAAGACATTTCAGATTGAATAAAGATAAATGGAGTTGACTGTGTATTAGAAAAAAGAGAGAAAGGCACTTAAGATTCAATAGCCTCTCACCTTCCCCCTCACATAACTTTAAATGGATTATCAAGGTATCAATATACAAAAGGGAAGGTAGCTCCATATATTTTGCTTTTGAAAATTGGTACTAAACTATATAAAAGTTCATCTGTAGGTCTGTAAATTACTTTGAAATACATAAAAAAGTAAGATAAGTTGATGGATGGATGGATGGATAGGTAAGTGATAAAGCAAGTGTTATAAAATGTTAATTATAAAATCTAGGTAGTGGGTACATGGGTATTCTCAGTAAAATTCTTTCAATTTTTATGCATGTTTAAATTTTTTATTATAAAATATTGGAAATAAAAGCTCATGCCTAGTTTTAAAGTCCATCTATAAAATCCCAATGAATAGATTGGGATTCAATATTGAGTTAAAAGAATTGTGTCAAGACTAGCACATTTGATGACTAGTAGGGAAAAAATTTTTATTTCTAAAAATTTTTATTCTGATCTCAGAATCTGGAGACCTAGGTCCTACCTTGACCTTTAATTCTAAATAACAATATGATTTTGGGAAATGATGATATTTCTGATGTTTGTGGAGATGGTGAGGTTGATTTTGATATAGTAATCAGGTACTATATCTAGCCATTTATGTACTTCTTGTCTCAAAATTACTCTGTGGGGAAGGTTTTACTCCCTCCATTTTACAGATGAAAAAACTAGGGCTCAGAATAGTGAACTAACTTGCCTAAAATCTCACAGCAAAAAACTGATGGGGGTGAGATTTGAAACTAGTTTTATATGAATCCAAATCTGTTCCCTCTCTGGATGCCAGAGAGGTTCTTAAGGAGCCAGGAGCAGATGGCATTTAAGGTCCCTTGTAGTTCTGCCCTGTGATTCTGTAGAAAAAGTGCATTGGGGGCTTATTTTATTCAACGTATGACTTTAAGTCAGTTTTACATAGAAAGTGATCCTAGGGAAGGATCCCTGAAATTAATGTGAAGTTTCACTAAGGTTCTCCAGGGTCAAGACTGTAGAAACATTTCTTTCACCTACTGATAACAGCACCCTGATTTTCCCTGAGGAACCACCACTTCATGGTTCAGTCCACATGACTTGGGTGGCTCTGACTCCACCTCTACTTCTGGCAGAGGTGGGATGGTTATGGTCTACTTCTTATCTCTGTAATTGGTTCAGGGTTGGTCACGTGACTTTATGAGCACCATTCAAAGCTAATCCTGAGACTTTTGCTGAGGACACTCCAAGAATGATGCTCGTTTTCCTTCTGGGCTTGAACATGATACAATCTAAGTGTGAGGCTACTGAGGGCCCAACTGAAAATGAATTTTTCATGCAGAGAGAGGCAGAATCCAGAAATGAGGACAGGCAGATTCCTGATGACGTTATCTAAAAACCTGTATCCCACTATGCCTGAAACCAACATATTGCTGTACTTTCCAAGTTAGGTAAGTGAGTAAATTCCCTTTTGTTGACTAAGACAGTTTGAATTGGATTTCTGTCACTGGGAACCAAAAAAGTTGGTTTTTGACTAATTCAAAGCCCAATGCCCTGAAAGGTTCTGTTTCATCCCCAAATGATGAAAAAGAAACCCCAGGGAAGATGGTCATAGGAAAAATGTTGGAATTTAAAATTCAACTCCTGGAAATGAAAACTGAAGGCACAACAGATTGTTGAGTGTCTTCATCTCTAATCAGACATCTCCAATTGCTGTCAGTTCAATTCCAATCTACCATAGTTCTTTCTAATTCCTGACCTCAGCAAACAGTAAACAGGTACATTCTCACATAGGTACAAGGAATCAACCTGGATAATTTTTCCAATAAACCAAGGTACTGGCTGGAGTTTCATCTTTTTGATGTTCTCATTCAGCACTTCCATAAAAACTTCATAGTCTGGTTTTGGAAGAACAACTCCAGGAAACAAATCTGATATAATTCCCTGTTAACAAAAATTCAAGATGTGAAAAAGATGAATTATCAGATACATAACCTCAACATTTTTCTAAAATGAGATCTACAGGTAGCAGGAATCCTTGGAAAATTCCAAACCTCATTTTTCCTGTACCAAAACTTGTCTACAATTACAAATTCCAACAATATCTGTTAAATATGATTTCCCTTCCCCAAAATTTTAAAAGTCAGCAAATATTTAATAAGTCTGTACTGTCTTTCAGTCATTATACTAGCAATGAACAAGACAGTCATGATTTCTGTCTTAAAGAGCTTACAGTCTAGTAAGGAAGATAAGCATTAAAATAATTCCAAAAGAAAACTAATTACATTTGATATAAACAATTACTCACATTCAACAGCAAATATCCTAACAGTGAAACTATTTTTATTAAAATCAGGAATTAGGGATATTGCTATTAACATTATTATTTAACATTTGGGGGAGGGTATCTGGCAATAGGTATGCTGGCTAGAGAATGGAGCGGGTGTCAGGAGATGGAAGAGGTGCAGAAAAAATTTTTCATCTTTGGATGTCAAGTCTCAGTGCTTAGCCAAGGTTCCAAACCACTACATACCTGAAATAGAGGGACATCTTGAGCCAAGAACTTGGCCATGTTGACATCAAGCAAGGCCCGGAGCAGCAGGACACTCTCATTCTCCTCTGGATACTTCAGCTTCAGGTTGCCAGCGGCAGTGAGCACAGACTTGACAGCACGCATGCCATAGTCATAGTGATGCTGGGAGGAAAGTTGCTCTGAACACAGGCGGTAGGTTGCAACAATCTTCTGGGCAAGACTGGAAGGGCAAAGACATGTCTGCAGACCCTCTAGAGAGGACCATGTCTTGCTCAGCAGACATTCCCAACATGCTTGTGCCCTGTCCCTTTAGAAGCCAGGCCTGCCCACGAACTTGATGGAGAAACCCTATCATTTAAAGGCCTCTTCACAGAGTTACCATAATGAGCCAAGGAAGCACTGTAACTCTCTTTCAAAGGCAGGATGAAAAACAGCAAGCACATACATATGTATAACATATACTGTACAAGAAGTTATATGTGTTTATACTTTTATCTGTATATATGAATGTATGTGTACACCACATACCCACACACGCACAAACACACACTTGGGAAGATTACATCAAACGATTAACAATGTTAATGCCTAAAGAATAGGACTAAGGGTCACAAAGGGGACACTCATTTTTGCATTTCTGTAATATTACAATTTTTTTCAATACCCATGTTTTACTTTTTTATTTAAGAAAACCAATTCAAAATTTAATATACTCAGCACACAATACACGTATGCTCGTGTGCACTGCCATATCTTATTTTTCCTGGGCACACGGGGGGCACCACATTTCCTAGCCTCCCACACAGTTACGGGTGGCCACATCACTGAGTCCTAGCCAGTGGCATATGAATGAAAGGGAAGTGTGCCACTTTGAGGGCTGGTCCATATAAACCTCCTCCGTAAGATACTCTATGCTCATGTGTTGTAGCTGTGAGATATAAGTAACCTGGGTCCCTGGGGAAGAACTCCTCTGATCACAAACACCCATTTTAGATTTCTAGGGAGTGAAAAATAAACTTTTGCTATGCTAAGCCATTGGAATTTGGAGGTCAGGTTTACCCTAACTAATGTACTTATGCATATTCCCCTTGCAGGGTTCCTCTCTAACAAGACTGATTTACTTTAAAAGCAAAGACTGTGCTGCTCATCAGCACCTAGCACAGGGCTGGGCATAAGGTAGGTGGTTTGCCAATTGAATAAATAAATGAATTGAACAGGCGAATCAATGTAACCCAAGTCTCCTATAGAAAAAATAAACCTCTTATGACTGAGGCAGCCTCTTAGTCTAGGAAGGATGGCACATTCTGTTGAGAACATCTGCAGCCCCTTGCATTAACAGCAAGGACCTCCAGGCCACAAAGACACTGTGGGCCTTGTGGAGATAACTGCAGTAACAAAAAATCAATTGATTATGGGCAAGACAATGTAAAAAGACAAATGTAAAATTTGAAATAGATCAATAAAAGCCATTTTACAATAAATATTCACAACTCTGGGTGCATGTGATAAAGACACTGATGCTTGTGTATGTCTATGTCTTAGAAAACTGGGTAATACTTGAGTGAGAGATAACCAAGTTGATTTGAGTAAATAAATATTATATTGATAACAACGTTAATTCTAAATTATATTAATTTTTCCTCTTCAATCTTGGGAATAACTTCATGTTTTTCAGTCCCGCCTTAAGTCATTTAGGAGTGTGTGTGTGTATGTGCGTGTTAGAGTGAAGGGTAGAGAAGAGATGAGCGATTCTTCCTTAGAAGAAGTCCAGGTGTATACAAATAGAGTGGAGGCCCTTTCTTGGTAATCTGAGCCATTTCCTAGCCAGGGATGGGGTCAGGACCAAGACCAGGGCTATGTGCTTTCAGATCAACTTGTGAGTGAAAGCAGTTTCTCAAGTTTCTCTCTTTTTTTTCCAATGGACAATTTACCTTGAATCCACCCCACAAAAAGCCACTCTGTCACTCTTTCTTTAGAACCCACTAGAAAGCCAATGTAACATACCTTCTGGAGTCTAGAAACCCCATAGAGTAGAGGGAGATTTCTCCAATGAGGGCATAATCTGGCACCATCATGGCCACTGTCCGAAACAAGGCCTGGAAAAGAAAAAGCCATTCAGAACCTAAACACATAAGGTGAAAATGGGGGAAGGTACATCTACAGAGGCAAAGAGAAGTAACATGATCATTCAGACCACCAGTGACAATCAAGGAAAGGAGGGCTGGAGGACAAATCAGTGTAGAAGGACTGTCTTTACTGGACAGATCCACTGCTCCATGAACCTCCCCACTAGCCTTGTCCAGGTACATGTGTCACATTGGGTCCCTCAGTGGTTGTGTGGAAGGCCGTGGGTGCTGGTATCCTAGCAACACCTCATCCTCCTATGCCAAATGAGCATCATTCAACTATTGGAGCTTTCCGGTGTTCAATGTAGACAGTACAAGTCATTCAGGGATGCAGGATAATTATGTATCAGAAGAATCCTTAAGTCAGACAAATCATTTTTTTTTTTTTTTTTTTTTTTTTGCACAGGCTCAGCGGCCATGGCTCATGGGCCTAGCCACTCCGTGGCATGTGGGATCTTCCCGGACTGGGGCACGAACCCGCGTCCCCTGCATCGGCAGGCGGACTCTCAACCACTGCGACACCAGGGAAGCCCAAGACAAATCTTGATTTGAGTCCTTGTTCTGCTACCTACTAACTGTGGGTAAGTTATGTAACCCCTCTAGACCCAGGTCTTTCATCTCAAAATGTACTAACAACTGTGCCCTCTTCATAGTTATCATGAGAACAAATGATATTATGTAAGTGAAGTGCTTAAAAAGGTGTGTGGCACATAGTGAGGGCTCAATAAACATCAGGTATTGTTTCTAATATCTTAGATCTTAGAGGAGAAGTGACTTGCCCAAGTCATGCAGTTAGAGGTAGAGCCAGGACTAGAATCCAGGCTTCCTGACACCAACCCTGGGTACCTTCTACTATGCCACAATGTCTCATGAAAGTTGTTTGTGCAGATCTAACATGGTTGTTGGCTGGGAGGGGTGCAGGGGGGAGTTACATCAACTAGGCACTCTAAAATGAGAAATGTGGGTCCAAATTCTACTTTGGTGTCCCCTGGCCTATGCTGACCTAGAGAAGAAGAGTCACCCTTAGGGGTCTCTCTGACTTCTTTTCCATTCCCAGGGAGGAGGAGGAGTGGCTTGTCTGAATTGGATTCCAGGGAACTAATCAGAATGTGCTTCTAGCAGATGGAGCATCATGTCCTAAAGTCAGTGAATGTGGGTTTTGTCCAGGTCTCTCTTACGTCTTTCATGCAAGGGAATGGAGCAATAACTTGAAAGGAAATCCATAAAGAAGCAGGCCTAGAATTTTCCCTCTGGTTGCTCTTTTCATGCAGTTGGGGTGCTAGGTGCTCTTTCCACAGGTGAAGACCTATTCATCTTGCACTTTGTGTTTTTTCCTTCCATGAGAGCAGCATGCCAAGGTCATCTAGTGCCTGTTCCCTTAAGATGGCCTGGTTGGAATTCTCTCTCTGCCCCTTCAGAGGCACTTTCCTTCTCCCACTAGCAGCAGGGCCAATGCTTATTGCCACAGCTGTAGCTCAGGACAGCTCAGCAGTAGGTACCAGGGACATATAAGCTCTCTTGTTATATCTCTAGCTGGTTGGAACAGCCTGCTTTGGTGTGGACACCACTTAGGCCTAACCAGCTTAGCTCCATGTGCTCTAGTCTTGGTCTACCAGTGTTCTCTGTGTTGAACTTTGATGGTCTCTTATAAGCAGATCTGTTCTATTTGGCCTACAGTGAATTTTTTTTTTTTGCATTGAGCCAGGATCTAAAAATAAGATTTCGTGTAAAAATCAAAACTTCTGGCTTTTCCTGAAAAATGAGAAGATCTGACAATTCCTGCTTGCCAACAGTAGGCTGGGGCTAAGTAGGGGCTGCTGCCTCTAGATGGGGCATTTGTCAGAGTCCTTACCAGGCCCAGCTGGCTTTTCTCATTTATATTAACTGTCTGATCCCTGTAGACAACAGAAATAGTGATACTTATTCCAGTGCTCACTATTACCTCTTTGCCATTGGTTATTATGTATATATTTCCTCCCATCTCATGAGACCTAGTTGGGGATACGGTTGAGTTCTGAAGCCAAGTAACGTCTTTACTTCTCACAGCTGAAAAATGTCAACTGGTACTATTATTTGGCTTCTCTGTGAGACCCTCGGATACTTCCAAAGGTTTCTATACCATAAAGTACACCCAGTAGTTACACACTCAGTATTTACCTTGAGGTTATCTGGCAGCTCAGCCCTGCCAGCATACCCAGGGTTCATGGTGATGAAGACAGCACAGGTTGGGTTCAGAGAGAGCTCAGTGCCTTCAAAGATGAACATCTTTAGCTTCCGGATAATGGCTTGTTGAATGCTGAGAATCTGCTGAGCTACCACAGACAGCACTTCTACCTGGAGTGAGAATGGCTGGTTGATTTGAGCTCCTGCTTCTGACAGCCACCAACCCCACTATGCCCAAGTACCCTTCACTTAGCAAAGAAAGAACCCCATCACCTGAGAATAAGACCTTCACATTCAAAATTAGGAGCATGATTTAGGGTTTTGGTAAAGGAAAAGATAATTGGTGTGTATATGCATGCATACCTGTGCATACGTGTGTGTGTGTGTGTGTAAGTAGTTTCCATAGTATCTTATCTTTGTGTTACCTTTGTTCCAGCACCTAGCATAATGCTTCACCCATAGTATGTGTTTATTGGTTCAAGTTGCATGTTTACATTTCCTAATCTCAATTCCCTACCCAAATAGAATTAACCGCCCCCTCTTTTATGATGACTCCTCTGTACCACTGCTATAGACTTCTTTCATATTCTATTTGTGTCATTTAATTTTTATTTCCCTTTGCTAGACTGTAACAGTCTAGAGGGCAAAACCATTTTTTGCTCATCTTTGTATCATGAACACATGCAGAGTATCTGACATAGAGTAGCTGCTCAATAAATTTTTTTTTTTTTTTTGGCTGTGTTGGGTCTTCATTTCTGTGCGAGGGCTTTCTCCAGTTGCGGTGAGCGGGGGCCACTCTTCATCGCGGTGCGCGGGCCTCTCACTGTTGCGGCCTCTCCCACTGAGGAGCACAGGCTCCAGATGTGCAGGCTCAGTAGTTGTGGCTCATGGGCTTAGTTGCTCCGCGGCATGTGGGATCTTCCCAGACCAGGGCTCGAACCCATGTCCCCCTGCATTGGCAGGCAGATTCCCAACCACCGCGCCACCAGGGAAGCCCAATAAATTTTTGAATGAGCGAGTGAGGCAATCAATTTGGTGAGAATATTTATGTGTATAAAATATGCATTTTGTCTCCTTGGGGCTGTTTTTGTTTGGTTCATTGAGTACTTATACTCTGTGCAACAGGCCTTAGAGGGGACATAAGTCCCTGTCACTGAGGAACTGAGAGCCCAGAAAAAAGTCCCTGCATGTCCAAACCCTCCATTCAGTAGTCCAGTAGCAAAGTTACCTCAATCCTGTTGAACTCATCAAAGCAGGCCCATGCTCCAGCCTGGGCCAGCCCTTTGAAGAACTTCCCCATGGCTTTGTAATCTAGACCATCTGAGCAGTTGAAGACCACACACTAGAGAGAGGGAGGATGTGGGCAGCATTCAGGATGGGTTTCCTCCCATTTGAATCACCCTGCACCATGAAACAGAGGTGGGGCTCCCCTCTTCCTGTTCCACTGAAGGAGGTAGAGCCCCACTCTGCCTGTTACTGTGAACCATCTTGAACTTCATGTCAATTCCCCTGGACAGGGGTCCAGAGAGGGATGGGAAAAAGAGTGTGCGGATAGACAGCATTTCCCTACCTGCTTGGCCAAAGCTCTGGCTAGATCTTTGGTGGTTTCTGTCTTGCCTGTCCCAGCTGGACCCTTTGGGGCTCCCCCAAGGTTCAGCTTCAAAGCCCCCATCAGTGTCCTAAGAAGAAGAGAATAAGAACTCAGTGCCAAGTCCTAAGGCACAGGAAAGAAACTTGCTTTTGGTTTATTTTGTTTTGACTCAGACAAGTAATTAAATATTTTTCCCTGATTATATGAGCAATACATCATCATTGTAAAAAGTTCTATTTTACTCAGTGTTGTAACCTCGGCGCCTGGTACATGGGTGACACCTGTAAGTATTTGTTTGAATGAATGATTGAATGGATAAATGAATGTATACTTACTAAACGAATCAGAGTAAAAAATCCTCATAAACTCCACATTCCAAAGATCATCAATGCCTATGGAATGATGAAAAATAAATATATTTCTCCCACTAGGTTATGAACTCTTGCATTCAGGACCCATATTTGATTCAGTTCCATATGGTAGGCACAAGATAAATGCTAGAAATGAATGATGTGTTAACTGTGGTTCCACAGCCCCTTGTATGAGTCTCTATAATTTCAGTTAACACACTTTCTTGTTATCACCTGAGGGTGTGTCTCTCCCCCACCCCATTAGGTTGAGGTTTCTTGGAGTTCATACATCATGCACAGGAAAGTTCAAGAAATGGTTGTTGAATAATGAGTGGAATAGATAAATGAATGAAGAACAGAAATCATAGAACATAGAAAATAAGTGATTGAGGACTCTGAAATTTAAAATATACTCAAGTATTATTTTTATAATTAAAAAAATTCCACTCTAAGGAATGTATAAAATCAAAGAAAAATCTAAACATCACAAAATTGACAAGTTCACAAAGTCCAGATTTCTAAAGTTATAAATGCCAAGCAAAGTGGCAAAGCACTTTGCTGAGCACAGAATGGCCATACCTCTTCATCAGACTGGGTGGCAGAGCTCAGAGACTCCTTGCCTGGGTCCTTTACCTGGCCCCTTTCCTATCTCTGGCCATGGGATCTCCAGGCACCATCTTGATTCCTGCCACTGGAGACCTTTACTTAAGCACTGTGCCAATTTCAAGGAGAGGCATCAACGTGCTAATTGTTGGTTTGAACACATTAATTTGCATTAGGACTCTTACTGGGTTCTCATTTCTGGCCTAAGGCCCAGTTTCCATGCCCATCTGTGGGACTATGGTGATGAAGGAAAAATTCTAAAATCTGAGAAACTAAAATATAGACGGTAAAGGTAACAAACTCAAGATGCTCTAACCTTCTTCCCCAAGTTTTCCTTTTGGAATTCTCTATTCACCCTTCAGGTATGGGGGAGCCCCAGAGTTTACCTGTAGCAGCGGTCAGTGAGGGGCGTAATCACCAGCCGGGGGCAGTTTCCCAGGTACTCATAGCCGTATAAGGCTTCTGTAGTGATCATCTGCACCTGTACATCCTTGGCATCCCAGTAGTAGCGCAGTTGGGAGATCCACTGGAAATCATTCAGATCACAGACATTGTCTTCAGATAACTTGGCGACCACATCACGAGCTGTGGGGACACAGATGTGGAAACACACACTTGCGGAGCCAACAGCATCCTCCCGTCTTCATGGATTCCTCAGAAGGGTCTGACTGAGGATGTCATCAAGGCCACCCCTCACTATCTTGACAATTTTAGGCTCAACTATCCTCCTCGCCCATCCCCAAACTTCAAGCAACATCTGTATTTATGTATTATATAAATTTATAGTATTAGCTACTGTTATCATTCCCAAACTCTTGGGAGGCTGAACCAGAGGGGTTTGCAATATGTAGTTACCCCAAATGCTATCTTATCCCCAGTGTGATGCTTTTGGCCCTGTTCCAGGCCTCTAGATATCCTAGGTGAACACGATCTGCCTTGCCTGATATAGTTAGCAAGGGCAGGGGTCCCATGAATCCTTGTTAGATGTATTCTTTCCATGAAGGGGGGTGTCTGAGAAACTAACTAGGAGATACATTTCTAGGTTTTCTCCTTTCTGTCATGGGATTGTGAGCCTAATTTAATTTTCTCACAGTGATGGGAGCCCTGAAGTTGGTGAGTGGACATAAGTTTATGAGAATCATTCATTATTTTTTAGGTAACTCACAGGGCAAGTGCTATTGTGATCTTAGAACTAGTAGAGCAGCTTGAAATCAGGATCTCAGAAATATAACTTGCAAAGGGACACTTCTGTAAGTCTACTGCCTCTCTGTGAGAGAAATCTTTATTACAGTAAAATCCAAAACCCTACAGAGAAGAGTCCTTGCAGAAGATTACACCAACAGCTCTTCCATTCACCCCAAAGAATTTAATTCCACACCAGATTCCTGGGAGAACCCAGAGAGTGGTGGCAGGAGCAGGGTATATGTGAGAGATCCAAGAGGAAGGTGAATCTCAAGGCACTGGGTTGGGGATACCTTCCCTATGCAGTGCATGTTCGTGTGTTTGTGCATGAATGTGTGTGTGTGTGCATGTGTGTAAACCCAACCACTCTGAGGTATCCTGGGCAGTAACCATGCTTGCACTTATTACTCCTACCAGTTAAATATGTAGCCAGATGAAGATCACATTCTCCCTTCTCTCCTCTGGATTTTACGCTAGTCTATCCAAATGAAATCAGACTGAAATGAGCATCAGGGAGTTCCCTGGTGGTCTAGTGGTTAGGATTCCAGGCTTTCACTGCTGTGGCCCAGGTTCAATCCCTGGTCAGGGAACTGAGGTCCCACAAGCCATGTGGCCAAAAAAGAAATGAGCATCAGCCTCACAGAGAGTAAGATGCATGAACTGCCAGTAGGAAGCTGGGTGTGTAAGCAAAAGAGACACTGTTCCCAGGCAATCAGTTTGGTCCAGCCCTAGTTTCCTTGGTGATGATGGTGTGACGGTGTGGGGGTGGTTTGCTCTATATAAAGACCCTGGCTCTTCTTCCTCCTTTCCTCCTTCTCTCCTTCTCTCTCTCTTCTCTCTTAGGAAGAGCTGGAAGGCATCCTCTCTTACCCATCCCCTCCCTGCATCACTGCCCATTTCCAGTCTCTGGGTTTGGAATCAGACATAAGTTCAAATTACAAAAGCATCTCTGCTACTTACTAGCTGTGTACCTCTCAGCAAGTTATTTGCCTCTATAAACCTCAGGCTCTTAATCTGTGAAATGTGTACAAAAATAAGACAATGTATGTCAAGCACTTAGCACAAAGCTTGGCACCAAGTAAGTATTCAGAAATGTTCATTAAGATCAGTACAAGGAAACCGATTCGAGTTGGTAAATCTCAGAAAGGCTGGGGATGGGAGGGGAAAACATAAGATGGAGATACACAGAAGCACTGACTCCTCTCCTTACCCCCTCACTTACTTTCAGTTGGAGAAGCCTCTTCCTAATGAGAAAAGGGACCTGAGTCATTCCATCCAGAAGGGAGAGAGGCAAGCCTGGCAGCTCTTACTGGACAGTCAGTAATGCGAGGGAAACCTCTTTGCTTACCGTGGACATCGATGACTGTGAGGGCCCCAAGGGTGAGTCGAGCCCCACTGCTCAGCTTCCCTCGCACCAGCTGGACAATCTGTGCAATCTGATCATTGCTCTTTTCCAGAAAATCCTAGCAGGGGAGGAAGATGGAACAATGGGTTAAAATGGATTCTCTTCTGGTAATCCCTTTTCTGGAATGACACCATCCACCACCCCATGGTCCAAACCAGACTCCTGGATGTCATCCCTCAAGCTCCCTTTCCCTCACCCCCAGTCATTAACATTGAGACAAATTTCAAATGCATTACGCTAACTGAAAGAATTCAGATTTGAAAGCCTAGATACTATATGATTTCATTTTTATAATATTGTGGAAAAGACAAAACTATAGGGACAGAAAACAAAAGAGTAGTTGCCAGAGGCTGAGAATAGGGGAAAGGGTTGACTACAAAGGGTATGAGGAAAATTTTAGGGTGTTTGGAACTGTTCTATGTCTTGACTGTGATGGTGGTAACACAAATGTATGTGCTTGTCAAAATTCAGAAATGCACACTAAAAGGGGTGAATTTTACTATTATATAAATTAGGTAGTAAACCAGAATTAACAAAAATACCTGAAACTCAGATTAAAGTAGACAAAGGAGATACGAAAACTAAATGCATGTAAACATGTAATCCTGGATTGGATCCTGAACCAGGATGAGTATAAAAGGTTTATAGAATAGATAACAATATTTTATCAATGTTGATTTCCTGATTTGGATCATTGTACTGTGGTTATGTAAGATATTAATATGTGGGGAATCTGGATGAAGAGTGTATGGGAATTCTTTGTATTATTTTTGCAACATTATTTGCAGGTCTGACATTATTTCAAAATAAAGAGTTAAACAATAAAAATGAATAAAAATGGGACTTCCCTGGTGGTGCAGTGGTTAAGAATCCGCCTGCCAATGCAGGGTACACAAGTTCGAGCCCTGGTCTGGGAAGACCCCACATGCCACGGAGCAACTAAGCCTGTGCGCCACAACTACTGAGCCCACGCGCCTAGAGCCCATGCTCCGCAATAAGAGAAGCCACCACAATAAGTCCCTGCACTCCAACGAAGAGTAGCCTCCGCTCACCGCAACTAAAGAAAGCCCACACGCAGCAACGAAGACCCAATGCAGCCAAAAATAAATAAATTTTTAAAAACTGAAAAAAAAAAAAAAAAGAATTAAAAATAAGTGAGACCGCCCTAGGCTCATCTCATTTTCCCCACTTTCCTATTATGGTCTTCTTTGGCAAATGATTTTAACCCTCTGAGTGTCAGTCTCCTGATCTGTCAAATCCCGATAATTATAGCTATTCTTCAAGTGCTTTTGAGGATTAAATAAGATAGTGTATGTAAAGCACTTGGTACAATGTCTGGTGTGAATAAAGCACCCAGTAAATAGTGGTGGTTGTTATTGTTATTAATTATAATATCCGTAGCACATAGCAAAAAAAAAAGCCTTTTTGATGTGTCCCCATCACCCTTGTTGTGTCTGTAAAGCCGTTGGTGATGGAACTGCTCCCTGCATCTCTCTTAACCACATGCATTCCACAGCAATTCTGGACCAAACTGCCTTCAGTTGCTGGAATGCACCGTAGTTTTCATCGTCGGACTTTTGCACATTCTGGTCTCTCTCTCTCTCTCTCTCTCTCTCTCTCTCTCTCTCTCTCTCTCTCTCTCTCTCTCTCGGGAGTGCTCTTTCTCCTGTTCTTTGCTTGGCTACTCTCTATTCATATTTTATGTCTCCTCTTAGACACTGTTTCTCCGGGAAATCTTCCCCTCTCTTACTTTTCTCCTTTCTTCCCATGCTTTCTGGATCTCTGTACTTTCAGTATCATAGTTCTATAAAAGAGCCTTTTTATCTCCCCCCACTAGACTGTAAATCCGTGAGGATAGGAACCATGACTGTCTCATTCACCTCTAATTCCCCTTGCCTAGCAGCAAAGTCCCAGTTGCAACATCAAACAAATATTTGTTAAATGAACAATGGGTAGATGGATAGCAATTCTGTACCAACACCTTTAGGATGCCAAGGCACATCATTCAGCATTCATTGTACTCCAGGGCTTGAGTGTGTGATGGGAAGCACTCTCCTCTTTTACAGGTAGGAAAACTGGGGCACAGAGATACAGTCACAAAAGTCAGAATTTTTTAGTGTTTCTGAGGTTTGAAATGATGTACGTGAAAGCAGTTTGCACATGTAAAGTGCAACACATCTTTTAGGAATTATCAACAAGAAATCTGTAAAAAAGTGAAACTTGGTCAAATACTAATGTTCTGATTTTAATGTATAAAGTAAAATATAGTAAATTAAAACATATTCTAGTCACAGACAATCATATTGTATATAGGGGGAATAACAGGAATTCTGATAAGATAATCATGGGAAATTATACCATGGTAAAAATGTTGGGAATGGAGTTACCATGTATTCAGTCAAAAAATATTTATTGATCAACTACTATGTACTTGACACTGCAATAACCCCCTGAGATATAATAGTGAGCCAAGAAGACATGCCCCCTGCCCTGTGGGGTTTATAGCCTAGGATCTAAGTACTGAGTAATTTACTAGCATCTCATTTAACCCTTCACAGTAGTAAGGTGTGGTGCTACAATTCCTTCCATTTTACAGACAAGGAGACTGAGGTTCAGGTTATGTAACTTGACCATGGTCACACATCTAACAGGTGGAGGTGTCAGAATTTGAACTCAAATCCATCCAGGTCTTGAACTCTCAAGTACAGGCATCGGTGGCACAGTTAGCTGGAAGTATGTATGTCCGGATCTGAAAACAAGCAGGACCTGAGCATTCTTCGTCTCAAGAGAAGGCTGAAGGAAAAGTTGGAGGTGGGTTAGTGTTGGACTGGAGGTGGTAAGAAGGGATGTGGTGGAGGAAGAGGAGAGGAAGACAGGACCAGGAAGAAGATGAGCATTCTCTGTTGGTAGAAATTCTGCCAGGTTGACACCTGAAAGCAAAGGCTGATGAAACTTAGGATACTGCAGCCTAGAATTTCCGTCTGGGAAGAAATGTCAGAGTTCTTATACTACAGAACTCCAGGACAGCCCTAATTCCCAAATCTCTGTCCCGAAGAGAACCCTGCCTTCTGTGACACCATGGGGCTGTTTATTTTTTTGTTTAGAAAAATGGCTATTCTAATTATATGTCATTCAAATCATAATCAAGCTCAAATCTCCTCTACAAGCTTCATGACAGGCTCACTTACCGGTAGGGTCTTTTCAACCAGGGCTTGGGAAACCTCCTGGGTCCAAAAGATGGAGGAGACACAGATAACCACCTGGCCAGGCCACTGCAAGACCCACTGATTACGAGGGACCTGGGAAAGTGCAGTGGGGCACATTGTAGGGTCAGTTCATGTTGCGTGATTTAAACTGACTTCCTAAAAACATCCACCACCATCTTACCCCCTCAACAAAAACAAAATTCATCCCCAACCTCAGAGGCTACAAGGCTTGACATTTCTGGGATTACTGATTTATGTCTTCCTCCCTGAATTTTATGAAAAAGAAAAGGATCATCACCAACAATTTCATTAACTCTGTCGTCTATAAGTTGTCACTTGCCATCTACCTCTACAAGGATTAAGTTATGACCTGCTGCAGCTGCTGACCTTCAACACCCCCTGCAAGGAGTTCAGGGTAGAGATCAGAAATGAAGCACTCTGTGCTCTGGGAAAAACTGGCAGAACAGGTCTTCAGATAATTAGATATTTTCAGGAAAGCATTTTATAAGCCCAATTCTTGCATCTCCTCATATCTAGAAAAGCACTAAAACCCTTTTTGGTAACGTCTGCTCCTCATGACTAGCAGCAACCTTCTCGAGACTAGAAGAAAACTTCTGCAAAAAATATGTGATGATTGCATGTACTCTCCCTTCACCAAAATCACATATATACTGACCTTCTCCCCTACTTCTTTGGAGCATTTTCTGAGAGATATCTGAAATGCTGTCTCCCAGTCTATAGTCCTCATTTTTCCCCAAATAAAACTTAACTCAAAACTCTCATGTCGTGCATTTTTTTTTCAGTCAACAACTCCTTTCTTCCTTTTTTTTCTTTAATGCTCCCAATCCAGGGATTTTACATAGTTATAATCAAGGTGTTGTTCAGGAAGTATTTATGTAACTACTCCTTTTGATAGCTACATAACATTGTAGTACTGCCCCACGATTTTCTTAGCCATGACTGCCCTAACTTTTTTTTAACTATAGATAGGGAAATTATAGCCTGAGGGCCAAATATGGCCATATCTGTTTTTGTAAATAAAGTTATATTGTAATACAGCCATGCCCACTGTTGAACCCATCATCCAAGGCTGCTTTTGTATTAGAAAGGCAAGGATAAATGCAGGGGACACGGGTTCAAGCCCTGGTCGGGGAGGATCCCACATGCTACGGAGCAACTAAGCCCATGCGCCACAGCTACTGAGCCTGCGTGCCACAGCTACTGAAGCTCACGCACCTAGAGCCCATGCTCGGCAACAAAAGACACCACTGCAATGAGAAGTCCGTGCACCACAGTGAAGAGTAGCCCCCCTCGCCACAACTAGAGAAAGCCCATGCATAGCAACAAAGACCTAACACAGCCAAAAATAAATAAATTTTTTAAAAAAAAGAAAGGCAAGGATAAATAGTTGTGCCTGGTGTATATTGCCTGCAGAGCTGAAAACATTTACTATCTGGTCCTTTACAGAAAAAGTTTGCTTTGTCTGGCTACAGATGCAATTGCATGAAATAACTTCATACAGGTAGGCATTTTTCTTTAATTTTTGATTTGTAATACATCATGGGATAAAGGACTGGTCTTTCATTTACAAGGCAAATACTACTGAGAGGGGCAGCAGGGTCAGTCCTTGGTACTTAGTGGGAAGGTGTTCATTGAATACCCCTTTTTTGGATGGAAAAAGTCCTGGGGATAGGGGTGGGGGCCCCAAAGTGAGAAGCACCTAAAGTAGAGGAGACTAAATATCTAGTCTGCCAACATTAACCTTGCCAGGAGCTGGCTAAAGAGTAATTGCCACAGGTTCTTTTCCCTTAGGCCTTCTGTTATACAGGTCACCTAAATCTTTGGGAGCTTAATGAGTTGAACCCTTCAGGGCATGTGTAATGTTAATAAAAACCTGGGGGAGGGGATGCTTAATTGGGAAGGGGCTCTAAATAAACTGTTTGCCATCAATTATTTTCACAGAAAGGACCGCCCCACAGCAAACAAAGGGTTCTGGTTCACAGGCTATGCTAGTGTCAGCTGCTTCTAACTGCAAACGTTTTACGTTCAGAAATACATACACTGCCCCAGGATTTACAGGGAAAGGAGAAAGAGGCACAGAGGGGTCAGGTGTTACTCAGCAGGAGAGGGGTGGGTTTTAGCAGAAGCCAGGCTTCCATTTAACCTTGTCCCCAAAGTTCTTGTTGGTGTACCAACACCCTGGCATGTGTACCCCAATTTTCATTTACCTGGACATATGCTTCAATCCCAAGTCTAATAACTTCCTGCATACTGGCAAGCATCATCTGTTCCACCTGCTGGAGCCATCTTTCCACCATGCCCTGTGGGTTGAGACAGACAGAGAGGCAGTGACAGTTAGCCAAGCCTGGAGGGAGGGACCATAGGCAGAAGCCAGCTTTCTCTCTGGACAGGGCTGGAGGGAGGCCAAAGGTTTGGACACCTTCAAGCCAGTATTCTTTAACTGGTTTTACACTTATTTACTGTATTCTAAGAAGTGTATGCCTCAAAAAAGGGGCAATAGGGGGTTTTTAACATGTACTTCTTTCATATCATTTTCTGGAAGACAACTGTAAATAAAGTTATTTATGTCTCTCTCAGGAGACAAATGACACATTTACACTTCAGTTTGAGAAATAAAATATTGCCTCTGCCATACCAGTAATCAAAAGATGCTGCAGCCATCAGTGACTACAGCCACCACCTCCCAAAGTGAGCTGGTGAGCCCTGAGGGAACTCAGGATGAGAAAACACAGGATACTGGCCCCAGATAGCTGACGTGCATATCAAAGGAATGATTTCAGTGAGCCTAGACTTTTGCATTTTCCCATCCATAGAAAAGCACTAAATTCCTTAACTTGAGATATCTGGTTTTCTTTAATTAACAATAATCTTTTGAAGTTCAGACTACCTGCCCTTTGTTGCAAAACTCCTATGTATCTCCCCTCCCTGCCTCCTCCAAGCAGTTTTCTCAGGGTTACTTGAGATGCTGCCTCTCCAGCTTGAAGTCCTAAGAATGTCCGCTGAACAAAACACAACTCTTAACGTTTAGGTTGTGCATTTTTATTTTTAGTCGACAAGTTCATAAAATAAATTGCTCATTTCTAATTGAACAGTTCTAATTCTTGCATTATTCCAGCGGTCCCCAAACTTTGCTGTGCACTGGGATCATCTGGAGATCTTTAAAAATTATGGATGCCTGACTCCCACTCCCAGACATTCTGATTTAATTGGTATGGGATGAAAGCAGGGCATTTGGATTTTTTTAAAGCTCTACAGGTAATCTGAATGTGCAGCATATTATTCAGTGTTAGAATTTCAGGCAACTGTACCTGCTGACCTCAGGTGCTTGTGAGCTAGCTGGTATCTGGTTTTAAGGTATGATCCCTGGTTGTTGCAACTTAAATGTGTGGGTGGCAAAAACGGCAAAGCAAGAGTGCTTGTCTATTTCTACGCTGGGGTGCTGTCATGTTCAGCAAGAGTGGAAGTAACTTACATTTTACTCATTTGATAAGGGCACATGTATGAAAAATCTGAGTTAAATGGCATTAATTCTATGAAATATTATTGACCTTTAAAAACACTTGCCCCATCTGACCAGATCTCTTTAAACTGGGCTCTGCTCATGGGGATTTAAACAGCATTAGTTGTTTGGATCTGATTCCTGCTGCTGCCTCCACATCAAGTTTGGTTGACATCTTTCCACAAATTTATGATGCCATGTGAATTGCAGTACAATCTCCATCTTAGAGATGAGCAAGCAGACTCAGAAAGATTAGTTCCCCAAAGTCACCCCGTCATTAAGTTGTGTAATCTAAGTGTTCCACACCCAGGCAGTCTGGAACCAGAGTCCACATGCTTAACCAACATACAATCTGCCTCTCTCTGTTTCGCTCTGTTATGACGATAAGAACCAAAAATGGGTAAGTGGAGTTACTTTGGCTTGAGCTGGGGAGATTTTCTGTTTGAATGGAACGATTTCTTTTTCTGAGCTGATCATGCCCACAATCTCCAGACTGTCTGTAAACTCCAGCTTGGCAATTCCTTCAAAGCACTTCTTCAGGTGTGGTTGAACTCGGAGGGGGTCCTTTGTCTCTGACAAGATCTCCAACAGCTCATCATTTGATAGGAAGAAGAACCTATTGCAAAGCAAAGGAAGATGGCTACTGGAATCTCTTCTAAGAGCTTCTTTTTCCAACAAGGTGATACTCCCCAATAGGTAGATGACACTCCCGTGAATACCAGCTACTTCTAGAGTCTTATCTAAGGCCCACTCTTCTTCACCATTTTTCATCTAGGGCATAGAGGGTGGAGATGGTTTTGACTCAGAGCAAAAAAAAAAAGGAAGAAAGCTGGTATATGTGGATTTTATATGGCTGGGAGAGAGGGGCTGCTACCAGGTGAAAGAAACCTGGATAGAGCAGTGGTGCTTAACCTTGGCTGAACTTTAGAATCATCTGCAGAGCTTACAAAAAAAATTCCAATGCCAAGGTTCCACTTCCCAGAGATTGTAATATAACTGATCTGGGATTGGGTCTGGGAATTTGTATTTTTAAAAATCCCCGGTGATTCTAATGTCCAGTCAGTGTTGAGAACTGCTGGGTAGGAGGAGAAAAGACTTCCCTTTCTTTCCTTATCTCCAGAAAAATGTTACAGGTGGGAAGTAAGAAGTGCATGTTAATAATGAGCCTATTCATGTGCAGAGGGCTTTATCATGTTTTATATTAGAGGTAATAAGATAGCTTCATTCTCTTGCTTATACCCTAAGCAACAACAAACCTTCAGAAAATGTTCAAGGGACAAACCTCTACTGTAACCACTAGGTTTTAAGTTCCATAATGGAGGGATCATATGATGATGGTTTTCACTGTATTTGGTGGATTACAAAAAGACCACAATATTCGCAGCTTCTCTCTTTAAGAGGTGGAGTTTGTTTTCACATCTCTTGAACCTTGGCTGGGTCTGTGTCCTGCTTTGGCCAATAGACTGTGGCAAACATGAATTTGTACTAGTTCCAAGCTTAAACATCAAGAGGCCTTGAAGCTTCCACTCTTGCTGCTCTTGGGAACCCTACAACCACCACCATGTGAATAAACCCAGGCTAGCCTTCTGGAGGATAAAAGACATGTGGCCCAATTATCCTCACTGCCCTGGCCAACAGGAAGCTAACCACCAGACAAGTGACTGAGGCCACTGACTGCCAGTTGACTGTAGTCACCTGAGTGAGCCCTGATGAGACCCGAAGAACTACCCAGCTGAGCTCAGCCCAATTTTCCAACCCACAGAATTGTGAGCTAAGTAAAATAGCTGTTGTTTTAAGCTTCTAAGTTTTGGGGTGGCTTGTTATGCAGCAAAGCAAATTAATACACTATAACTGCAGCATTGAATGGGTAGGAATAGCTCAATAATTATTTGTTGGCTGGTTGACTAACCAATATCTAATGAGGATGTCAATTTCTCCCACTCCCAAGTGAAATTCAAATAGCTGACCTCTGTGGATTCATCATGTATGATAATGAATAAGGCCAATGGCCATAAGAGTAATAATTAATATATCTGTATAATTTAAAACTAAAATCATTATTTAGCACTGTATTTTCAAGCTAAAATTAATTTAAAATATGTGACTATCAATAATATTTTCAAAGTGTTTGTTGAGACTGCTTAATTTTATTCCATAAAAATGCACAAAGAAATACTGAGATACTTCGTGTATGTGTTTAATTAACTTAAGGAGAAAATGAAGCTCAGAGAATTTAAATAGCTGAGTATCTTATCCAGACTGCCTGAATTTGAATTCTAGCTTGTTCTTTTACCAGTCTTGTGCTTTTTGGCAAGTTACTGTTTGTTTTCTCATTCGTAAAATGGGGGTAAAAATAATGTTAGCAACCTCATAGGATTATTGTAAGGGTTAAATCAGATAATTCATGTAAGCACTTAAAGTGGTGACCTGGCATATGGTAAATGCTGTATGGGTGTTGGCTATTATTCATATTTTTATTAGGAATAACAGTAGTGGGTATAGCACTAGAAGCCCAAATTTCAGAGGTCTCCTCTTACTAAGTTCTGTGCTTCCAGATCGAGGTTCTTTCCACTATTTGTGCTATATTTGTGTTGTCCAACACTGAAGCAATTAGCCAAATGTGACTATTTACATTTTAAAAATTAATATTAAATAGGTTAAAAATTTGCTTTCTAAGTTATACTAGCCACATTTCAAGCACTGGATAGCCATGTGTGGCTAAGGACTCAAACTGAGGTCTGTTAAACTCCAAAGTCCAGGCTCTTGAGTACTATACCCCTCTAATTGGGTATTTGACCATGCTGGTTCCATTGGTGTCCATTCAACCTCACTCTAAATAGTGACCGTGAAGACTTGCCTTACCGATGAGAGCTGTCTTTTGGGGAATGGAAAATCTAGAAACAATATGGAATAGATGAGTAGAAGCTAACTCTCAGTATGAAAAAATGTAATTCTACCTATATATGGGTCAAGAGGGCAACTTCAAGCAAGAGAACGGTACTGGATACCTGGGGAAAAATAGTCTCTTCTTCTCCAAGTAATCATTCAGCCCCTTCTGGATGTCCTCCAACAGAAGGTTAGCTTCTTGAAGCCTCTCAGCCATCCGTGGTTGGTCTGTTGCCACCAGAACCCTGGTATCTTTTACCTAGGTTCCATAAAAAAAGGTGATAATCATCATGGGGTTCCCAGATTCTGAGAATGGTTATTGTAATGAGTGTGTGACCAGCCCATCAACTAATGACCCTCCTACCCTAATCACCTCCTAATCCCACAAGGTTGACTGCTCGTATAACATGACCCTCTTCCTCTAGCCATGGTTGACTAGGCTGGGGTTGGGCACCTGAAACCAATGAAGCCAATTATATTTTAACTTCTGGGATTGTGGAATTCAGACCACAACATTCTATACTAGTCTGCGCTGGTCCCTTGAACATTTGTTAAACAACTGAGTAACAGAATACAGAGAATTATCTGAATTCTAAAATTATTCTCAATCTATAAAAGCTTTACTGCATTATCGTGTAACAAATAAAATCTTATACCTCGTTAGGAATGAGAGCTAAATTATCCAAACTGCTAATAGTTACCTCTACGAAGTTGGGATTTCAAAAGGCCTCTACTTTTTATATTTCCTATTTCTATGTTTGAATTTTTAATAACAAATAACTTTTGAAATTAGAAAAAATTTATAAAGATAATGAATTTGCAAAAATCCAGTTTACTAATAGGTTTCAAGGGACATCGCTGCATTGCACAATGAGAAACATCTGTATGGCATCCCACATTCCTGATGGTGAGATGTGCTACGCAGTAAAAACTCACGGCTTGGGACATGAGTGATTTCCAGTAATTATCAATGATGGCAAATTTCCTGCCCTCTTCTGGCATCTGGGCTATGATGTCCTCTGAACTGAAGATTGGTTCCAGGTACAGCCAGGTAGCTTGGCATTTTAACCAGGCATCCAAAATTTCCTGCACGCGAACTAGCTTTTCTTCCCAGTTCTGCAAATTTAGCATTTCATATCTGAGTCATTAACATGCCACTCTGCATCACAGACCCACCGACAAATTGACGCATTCACTCATTCACTTGTTCCACAAATACTTATTGAGTGCCCACTATGTCCTGGTCACTCTTCTAGGCAAAGTGGATACAGCAATGAGAGAAAAAAACAAGAGTCCTTGCCCTCATAGAGTTCTTTTCCTAGTGGAATAATCATAATAATAACAATAACAGTAGTATTTGTAAGGCTTACTCTGTGACAAGTGATGGTCTGAGTGCTTTATGTATGTGAAACCAATTTAATCCAACAGATTTATAAGGGAGATATTATTACAAAGCTCACTTCACAGGTGCAGAAACTGACATACAACTAATTCAAGTAACTTGTCCAAGGTCACACAACTGATAAGGGGCAGAGTCAGAATTTGAACCCAGGCAGTCTGGCTCAAGTTTGCGTCCTTAGCCTATCCCACTTCTACAAACAAAGAACAAAGGAGGCCAAACCTCGTGTAATTTACATTCTAGATTACTACAGCCCATAAGATACTTTCCATATGTACTTTTGTTTGGTGCATTCAAATAATCTCATCTTCTCTTTTAGCAGACTGTTGCAAAAGCTCAGTCTGGCAGACTGTTATAAAGGCTTACTTGGATGGTTATTGCTTTCAGTCTTTTGTTGTTTTTTTTTCCTAATCAAAAGAAAGTGAGCTTCTTTGTTAATTGGACTTAAAAACCTTCTTCCAGGACTTTCCCGGTGGTCCAGTGGTTAAGACTCCACTCTTCCACTGCAGGGGGCACGGGCTGGATCCCTGGTCGGGGAACTAAGATCCCTCATGCCACACAGCCAGAAAACAACAACAACAACCAAAAACTTCTTGCTCCTCCAAGAAACCCGGAGCTAATGGGCCATCACAAAACATTCAACCTCATTTCCTCTTACCCGGCATTCTGTTTCTATTGGTTTGACAAATGGAGAGCCACACATGGTCTGGGTCTTTATCACGTGATCATCAAGCAGCAGTTGAATGTCATCAACTGCACACAAGATGCTTGTATCCTGTGAATAAAAATGACCACCCTGTCAAAATCGCAAGACCTCTCCCACAAATTTTTATGCTGATCCTCAAAGTCCTCACAGCTTGGATCTCCACCCTAGTGGGACACTAGGTCTTGTAGGAGGTGGAATTTTCTATTGTCTTCCTTGAAAATATTCTTAAAGACTTTTTTACCTCCTTTGCAGAAATCAGATACGGTCCAAGCCTAGACCTGCAACTAGAGCCTGTTTAGAAGAGGAAGAGTTCTGTCCCCTTCCCTGTGTTCCTGCTTTTCTGTTCACTTGTTTTCCTGGCTCTTCCTCAGGTAGAATCAACTGCTAATCTGGTTAGGTCTAGACCTTTGGTTCCCAAACTGTGTGCCCCAGGGCACTGCAGCAAACTCACAGCAAATAACTGTGGTTATTTTAAAACAAAATACAAATGTTTTTCTTTTAATTTATACGCACTTTTTCCCAGACCTTTGTTCAGCTGATGGGACACAAATACTTAACTGTTTGAACCCAGTTACTTCATAAACAAAGCTGTTAAGTATTTCTTTTGGACTAGGGAAGGGAACCATTTAAAAAGTACTCAGATACCAACAGCACTGTGAACCAAGAAAGTTTTGGAACCTCTGACTAAATAATTATTTGGCCATATTTTACTGGTAGTTAGGGTTACTGTGCCTTAAAGGTTAGCCCCTGTAGATGGACTTTTCCTCCTGGGCCATGTGGCAAGAAAGCTGATAAGGGTCTGTCCCTTTGTGGTAGGTCTGGTCTTTCTTCCTCTGTTTTCACTTCTTTCAAACCTACATCTGGGTGGTTAATTTGGAGGGAGGATATATTCTCTCATCCACCTTTTACCAGCAGCTCTGCACTGAGGGGTGTCCAGCTATTAATGAAGTGGTACCTCGATTCCCATTTTGCTGTTGACCCTTGTCTATAGCTACTTCAGTCAAAAACTCTGAAGACTGGCCAGATGTAACTGAGCTGTTATCAGGTTCCCCGACTTAACTCCTCATCTCAGCCCCACAGCCTCTAGCAGTATCTAACCCAATCAGATCCTGTAACACCAAGTTGCTGGGACACACGGTCACCTGGTCTTGCTGGGAGAGGCCCCCAGTTCTCCTCCCTCCCACTGGCTTGTCTACAGTTCTTCGTCAAGTGAAATCAAGGCATCAAGACAAAAAGGAAAAGAAGTCACAAAAGGACAACATGCAGCCTGGGGGATGGAGGAGTATGGGAGTCTTTAGGGTTTTAGTTCTCAATCCACACTGCACTTTAGAAAAACCAGGGATGCCTTAAAAATACAGATGCTCAGGCCAGAGTGATATTGTGATTTATAATAAGAAACATATCTCTGGTCTTTGTTGCTGGCACAGCTCCTAAAACCCTTGGAACTTCCTAAGGGATGAGAGCAATAAAGGCATCTTTTGTTTTGTTATCGAGGTGGCCTTTTGGACCACACCAAAGGTTGGGGGCTGGTTGCCAGGAGAGCCAACCCTTTGATCAGAGGGTTGGAACTTTTAGTTCTACCATTCTGACCTCCTGGGAGGGCAACAGGGATAGAGACTGAGTTCAATCACCAGTGGCCAATGATTTAATCAATTATGCCAAAGTAATGAAGCCTCTATAAAAACACAAAAGGAGGAAGAGATATGGGAACATATGTGTATGTATAACTGATTCACTTTGTTATACAGCAGAAACTAACACACCATCATAAAGCAATTATACTCCAATAAAGATGTTTAGGGCTTCCCTGGTGGTGCAGTGGTTGAGAGTCCGCCTGCCGATGCAGGGGACGTGGGTTTGGGCCCCGGTCCGGGAAGATCTCACATGCCACGGAGCGGCTGGGCCCGTGAGCCATGGCCACTGAGCCTGTGTGTCCGGAGACTGTGCTCCGCAACGGGAGAGGCCACAGCAGTGAGAGGCCCGCGTACCGCAAAAAAAAAAAATAAAAAAGATGTTTAAAAAAAGAATTAAAAAAAAAACACAAAAGGAGAGGGTTCAGAGAGCTTCTGCGTTGGTGAACATGTAGAGATCTGGGGACAGTGTCATGCTCAGAGAGAGCATGGAAGCTCCACACCACTTCCCCATAGGCATTCCATCTGGCTGTTCCTGGGTCCTATATCCTTTTGTAACAATCCAGTGATCTAGTAAGTAAACTGTTTCTCTGAGTTCTAACAAATTAATTGAACCCAAGGAGGGTGTCGTTGGGACCTCCAATCTATAGCTGGTTGGTCAGAAGCACAGGTGATACCCTGGGCTTGAGACTGGCATCTGAAGGGGGGTGAAGGGGTTCACAGTCTTGTAGGACTGAGCCCTTACCGTGTGGGATCTGATGCTGTCTCCAGGTAGATAGTGTCAGAGTTGAGTGGAATTGGAAGGTACCCAGCTGGTGTCAGAGAATTGAGTGGTGGTGTGGGAACTCCAGCCACCTACCCCAAACACACACACATTGGAACTGAGTGACCAGAAGTGTACCAGTGTTGAAATGCACTGGTTCAAGAGCTGACGGCCTGCAGTATGTGAGTTTCTGCCTGTTGCCTCCATGATGTACAGCTCACCCAAGCAGCAAGTCCTCCTATCCATGGCCCATCCCAAGAGCAAGCCAGACCCCAGAGACGGCTGAGCAAACCCTTCAGGTTTATGCACCTCCACAGGCACTCTGTGAACTTGTATGTTTTCTACAAGTGCCAGTGACAAGAAAGTCTACAGCACTGCTCTTCAAAATGTGGTCCAGAGGGCTTCCCTGGTGGCGCAGTGGTGGAGAGCCCGCCTGCCGATGCAGGGGACGCGGGTTCGTGCCCCGGTCCGGGAGGATCCCACGTGCCGCGGAGCGGCTGGGCCCGTGAGCCATGGCCGCTGAGCCTGCGCGTCCGGAGCCCGTGCTCCGCAACGGGAGAGGCCACAACAGTGAGAGGCCCGCGTACCGCAAAAAAAAAAAAAAAAAAAAAAAAAAAAAAAATAAAAAAATAAAAAAAAAAAAAAAAAAATGTGGTCCAGAGACCACAGCTTCAGTATTATCTGGGAGCTTGTTGGAACTGCAGAACCTCAGGCCCCAGCCAAAACCTGCTGAATCAGAACCTGCACTTTAGAAAGATTCTCAGGTGATTTCTGCACTTAATACAATAACACTGGAGAAGTGCTAAGTATTGTCTACCTCAGGTATACTTCTGAGGGACCTGGGGTGCCCTCCCAGGGAGATGTTAATTCAGGAGGCTTGCTCCGCTCCTTTTCAACAGAAATCTTGTTGCTCTGAATCAAAAGGCCTTTCTCATTTGAAAATGCATCCCTCTACGGTGTCTGGGAGGAAGGCTGACTGGCACAGGAAGGCGGACAGGAGGAAACAATCTGATGCAACGGCACAGTGATTATAGACAATACTGTATTAAAAACTTCAACGCTGCTAAGAGACTAGACCTTAATTATCCTACCACAAAAAAGGAAGGATAACTATGTGAGGTGATAGAGGTGTTAGCTAGGGTGGTAATTATACTGCAATACGTCAAAGTATTACATCAACACACGGTACACTGTAAACTTACACAATGTTATATGTCAATTATATCTCAATAAAAAATTTTAAAACAGATTAGTTAGAGATCCTTCTTCTTTGAGCTCTGTTGCGGTTCTGAAACAAATCCCTTCTGTAATTTACTACATAATAAATGGGCTGCTCTCAGGGGGCTGAACAGTTGGACTGAGACTCACGGTGTCCCTGTACTTCATGAAGTTGAACGTCATGTTAACCCAGTCTAACTTCATTTTCTCCAAGTTTTTCTCCAGAGAGTATTCCTTACTGGCAGCTGCACCAATGGGCTCCAGTCTAGAGAGAACACAGCAACAGTAACGTCAACAGAGGAGGCCTCAAAACACATCAAAGGAGGAATTTCAGCTCAGCCATTAGAGAAATTTAAAAAGCCTTTAATTTTACTAAAATGTTTACCATCCTACTCTAATATTTACCAGCTATCTCCAGGGTTTCTTTACACTTGGCACTAGTGACTTTTTGGGCTGTGTTATGTGCTGAATTGTATCCCTCCAAAAATCGTATGTTGAAGTCCTACCCAGCAGTACCTCAGAATGTGAGGTACCCTATTTGGACATAGGGTCTTTAAAGAGGTAGTTAAGTTAAAATGAGGTCATTAGGGTGGGTCCTAATCCAAAATAACTGGTGTCCTTATAAGAGGAGATTAAGACAGATACGCACAGAGGCACAGAGGGAAGACCATGTGAGGACACAAGGACAAGGCAGCCATCTGCAAGTCAAGGAGAGAGGCCTCAGAAGAAATCAACCCCCTGAAAACCTTGACCTTGGACTTCCAACCTCCAGAATTGTGAGAAAATAAATTTCTGTTGCTTAAGCCTATGGTATTTGTTATAGCAGCCCTGGAAAACTAATACAGGTTGGATAGTTCTTTGGTGTGAGGAGCTGTCCTGTGCACTGCAGGAGGCTTAGCAGCATCCTTGGCCTCAATCCACTAGACGCCAGTAACTGACTCCCCCAGTCCCCACCTCTTGCCAGCTGTGCCAACCAAAAATGTCTCCAGATGTTGCCAAGTGTCCCCTGGGGGTGGATACCCCCAGTTGAGAACGACTGTTTTAAGGCCATCAAAACAAAACTTCCTTTTTCCATTTTCATTTACTCCTTATTATTCCTATTTACTTCAGAATTATTATTGACTTCTTATTCAGGTCTTAGACCTTCTGTTAATTTATATGACGGCTTTTTTCCCACTACCTGTCCCTACCTTTTAAAAAAACACCTGCTATCTTCCTGATGCACTGGATCCATCCATCTACAGCCCCTCTGTTCTATAGAAAGGGGGGGAGGGATAGAAGGGGAAGATAAATTCCTTTCTTCTTGTTTCCACAGGAGAGCTGGGTACTAAATGCAGGCGTGGCTAAAAAATTGGGAAGCAAAGGTTTTGGAGGGAAAAGGAGGGATTATTCTTTCTTCCTCAGCACTGTCTTTCATTGTATCCTCGACCATCTGGTCTTTACTTACACGTCAGGAAACTGAAGCCCAGAGGAAGTAAGTGACATGTCCAAAGCCACACACACAGCTGGGGAGTGCCAGAACCAGCTCCTCTGACTCCTAATCTGGTGTTTCTTCCTGCCCTACTATGTGCCTTCTCCTCTCTCTTTGTCAGAGAAGCAAAAGAATTGCTCACATGTGGTCAGCCAAACAGCTCAACTAAATAGAGCTGAAAACCCTCATCTAGCCTCATGTAGGGAGGTAGAAGAGGCACGGATAATGCCAGACAATGACTGATCAACACCTCAGCAGCATGGTCTTCATTCTAAATGTGGCCTTCTTGGGAGACAACCAAAATGAGCGTGCATATAGAGAACAATAAAGGCAGGAGCCAATCCAGATGAGTATGAGACAAACAGGCTGGCGGTGTGGCCATGACCAAGTCACTTGACAGGCTTTCGGTCCCCATCTGCTCATATCAAACATTGGTGGTATAATTAAATAAGATAAAATGCTTGTAATGTGCCTTATAACTTATAATTATGCAAATAATTGCACAGGGGAGGAATTAATGAGGTTGGGAGTCCATGAAGTATATTGAGTTGACCTTATCCAAATGTACTCAAGATGCTCACTAACTGTGGGCTGTGATAAAACTGCCTTAACTATGGGATAGTGGGATACAAGGAACATCACATTTCACTAATAGGTAGCAGCTGAGAACTTAGACGTTAACTCAGTCCAGGTTACATGCCTTACCTCATAATCCTCACAATAACTCCAATCACCCAACTACTATTATTATTTCCATTTTACAGATAAGGAGACTGGGCACATAGAGGTAAACAACTTGGCCAAGGAAACACCACTTCTAGATTTGTCACAGCTGAGCACATGTGCTTTGTATCTGCTCAGTCTGTCTCCTTTGATGGGTTTATCTTTTCAGGCAGTACAGGGTAATGGTTAAGGCTCTGAAGTTAGCTAGCCTGGGCTCGGGTCTTGGTTCTTGTGACCTCTGGATATTTGCTTAATCTCTCTAATCAATTTCTAGAGCTGGTATTTCTTGGGAACATCTCATTGGGGAAATTGAGGCCCTTTAATAAAATAACATAAACCTGGTAAAAATGCATGTGTCTTGTATGATATCACTTATATGTGGAATTTTAAAAAATGGTACAAATGAACTTATTAGCAAAACAGAAATAGAGTCACAGATATAGAAAACAACCTTATGTTTACCAGGGGGGAAAGGGGAGGAGGGATAAATTGGGATATTGGGATTGACATATACACACTACTATATATAAAATAGATAACTAATAAGGACCTACTGTATAGCACAGGAAACTCTACTCAATATTCTGTAATGGCCTATGCAGAATCTAAAACAGTATGGATACATGTATATGTAAAACTGATTCACTTTGCTGTACAGCAGAAAGTAACACAACATTGTAAATCAGCTATACTCCAATAAAAATTTTTAAAAAATAAAATAAAAGCCTGTGTCTGCAGACCTGCTCCTTAAAGAGGGACAGTAGTGGTGGTATTGGGGGTCATCACAGTATTCAGGTGGCAGACAGATTTGGGGGCCTGGAAGGACCTGAGATTAGGTTCTTGCTCTGCCCCAGTATAAAGGAAGGGCTTTCAAACTCTAACAGGTATCATTACTGCCTAGAGCAGCGCTGTCTATTCGAAATATAACCTGAGCCACATATGTCATTTCAAAGTTTCTGGTAGCTAATTTAACACAAGTAAAAAGAAACTATTTTATTTAACTCAATAAATCCAAAATATTATCATTTCAACACACAATCAATGTTTAAAATAATTAGATATTTTGCTTTTTTCCCCTCCTTAATAAGTCTTTGAAATCCAGCCTATATTTTACACATTCAGCACATCAAATTCAGAATAGCTACATTTCAAAGGCTGAGTAGCCACACGTGGCTAGTGGCTCCTGTACTGAACAGCGCTGATATGGAGGATTTGTTTAAACCCAGATTTCAGCTTTCAATCCCCCGAATTTCTGATTCAGCAGATTGGGGTAGGGCCTGAGAATGTGCATTTCTAACAAGTTCCCAGGTGATGCTGATGCCTCTGGTCTGGGGTCACAGTCTGAGAACTTCACGTGTTGCGTGAGCACCAAACCCAGTTGCCTAACAGGGTCTCTAGTCTTAGCAATACATCTCCCTATGCATCACCCTGAAGGAAGTGTGGAAAAACAAACAGCGTCCTGAGAATCTCTGGTCCTGAAAACAGCAGTTCAAATAGTACAAATTCTCACATATGAACTCCAGGGGCATTTGGAGAAGGAGAGAAAGCAAGTGAAGAGATCTCTCATTTGAACATATTTCATGAAATTTTAGAGCTCAGAGAGCCACTCCTGTTTGTTGCTGTTGTTTGTTTAAAGAGGAAGAAACTGAGGCCCAGAAATGTGAAATGGTTTTACGCAAAGTCACTGAGAGCTGGGCTTGGAGCTCAGGTTCAGAGAACTATTTTTAAAAATTTCTTTTTGAAATAAAATCTCTGACTCAATTTTCTAGTCATAATCTGACATCAACTCTGCAGCTGGAAATGAAAGCTTCACCAGCAAGCAGCTAGTCAGCTGAAGTAGAGGTTACCCTAAACCAGAATGAGAAAAGCAGCCTGCTGTGAGGCCATTCAGTCATACAACTGTGAGAATTTATAGACACTTTGACGAAAAAACTTTCTGAAGGGAGAAGCCTTACTTTTCAATGAATTTTCCAAATCCAAATTCCAGCATATTTGAGAGGCAAGTCCTTTCAGTGGGCTTTATTTCACAGCCGACAATCTCACTAATCTGCAAAGAGAAAAACAAGTGTGTATTGTCCAAGGTAGTGTTGTCCAGTAGACTTTCTGTGATGACTGAAATGTTCTATATCTGTGCTGTCTTGTGCAGGAGCCACCAGTCACATTCAGCTGTTGAGCACTGGAAAGGTGGCTAGTGTGACTGAGGAACTGATTTTCAAATTTTATTTTACTTAATTTATATTTAAATAGCTACATGTAGCTAGTGGTTACTGAATTGGACAGCGCAGGTCTAAGGTTTTGGGCAGTGGCCTAGGGCCCACTCTGCATTGTGTCTGGTTTGCTGGGGGTTGTTCTCCCACCAGGAATTAGCATAATGCAAACTTGTGGGCACCTTACAGGCTCACAACCAGGTCTGGTTTGTTTTTGTGCTCCCAGGGCTGACTGTAAAACCTGGTCCATGACAGAAGCTGCTGTAAGCATTTGCTGAATAAAAGGAGGAAGTCATGAGTCAATGGGACAGGTGGATTCCCAAATCCTATGATCTGAGGATGTTGGGAAGGAGGAAGGACTCCCCCCACCAAAATCTTCCTTTCCAACCCAGTGTGCTAACTTGTTGGAAATGTTAGCACCTGTGCCCATTCCTTTGGTAAATATTACCCCAACCTTATCTTTTAAGTGAAAATATCCCTGTGAAAGGTGTGATGAAGTCTCTGATGGCTTTGAACATTTTTCTCAGGGACTGAGAGATCTGGGCAGTACGAGGGTTATGTGTGCTCAAGAAGAGCACAGGGGTTAACGGGAATGAGACTCTGTAAAAAGAACCTCACTTACTGCCCAGTTTTGTCTCTGTCCAGCTCCAGCAGGACTAAAGAATGTCAGAGCAGGAAGAGACATGAAAGTCCCATCATGTTCTGTCTTATTCAGCCCTGTGTCCCTGGGGCTACTGATATGCAGTAGGCAACAATAAGCACTTGTGGAGTGAAAGCATGAGTGAACCAGCTAATTCCAATCTGGGTCCTGAGGTCACCTGGAGGACCACTGAGGTAATGGAAATAATAAAACTAATTAACATTTATTGAGGGCTTATTATGTGGTAGGCTGGTTTTAAGAGCTTTATGTACTTATTTCATTCTCCCAACATGGTGAGGAAGGTACTGGTATATTATTATTCCCATTTTACATACAAGGAAACTGAGACAAAGAAATTAAGTTTATGATCATCTAGCTAATAGACCATAACAGCCATTGCAGAATTGGGACTTGTATCTGATTCTGACTCCAAAGCTCTCATCCATCATACGCTAGTGTTTCCTGCAGGTCTTCTATGTATAACTGTGCAGATTATATACTGCATAACTCTAGAAAGTACAATTCCCACTGTAGTGCACAAAAATAGCATTCCCTAGAGCATAAACTGCACAATTATTCCTGGTGGCCCAGGGCTCTCATTTATTCTCTAATACCTGCAAGTATGGCTTAGAACAACAGACTAACTATCTCTAGGATTAAATGACATTAACTGTGTAAAAGCACTTGGCATAGTAAATACCTGGCCTATGGAAGGACTCAGAGATTTGTAGTTTTATTTTTTAAATCGCTTTTGTTAATTATAGAGATTAACAGGCATCTGGTCTAATTCTAAGAAAATGAAGTTATGCTGTCCAATATGTAGCCACTAACCCCTTGTAGCTACTGAGAACTTGAAATGCAACTAGTCCATATCAAAACGTGTAGGTAAAAGCACACCATATTTCAAAGACTTAGTATGAAAACTGTAATGTAAAAGATCACATTAACATTTTATATTGATTACTTATTGAACTGATAGTGATTTAGATACGTTTGGTTAAATCTGTTCATACAAGGTTCATTCATAAACAAGGTTTATTTCACCTTGTTTATACTTTAAAAAATGTGGCTACTAGAAGTTTTAAAATAATACATATGTTCATAGTATACTTCCACTGGGCAGCAGTGTCCTAGAGGCCAGCTTTGGTACATATCAGTAGTGTTACCTTGTTCCATCCTGTTTTACACCACAGTAGCAATAAAGTCTATGTCTCAAATACGGAGACTAGCCTTTCCTGCTTAAGTTCTGGGAAATGGTCAGAAATCTCAACACAACCACCTCATGACCACAGAAGATCCATTTTGTAGTCTTGAGAGCTACAGGTGGTTTAGCCTACAGAACCCCCCTGCCAGAGCCAAATCTGTGCACAAGGATCTCCTGAGTTAGGCATTAGAACTGAGAATGCTTCCCCAAGCCTGGGGCTGTCACTGGGCGGGCTTGTTGTGTGACCTACAGTACAGGCAGAAATGGGCTCTGAGTGGGGGCAACCCTGAGGGTACCTTGTGGCCTTTGTCCTTTCTGAGCTTATCTTCAACAGTTTAGCCCATTGAGATTCCACTGTAGGTGCTCTTTACTCAGGAGCTAGCTACCTTTCCTCTTGCCTATTAAGCGGAATATAGCACATTCCATTCTTATCTATAGCTCACTGCCCCCTACTGTCCACTCCCTCTCTCTGACCTGATATTTCTTGCCCCCTTTTCACACATCAAGGCTGAGTCAAAAGCACCTAGATTCCAATTCTCTTCCCCACTCCTCACTGGCCACGTGACAATTTATTGTCCCTACTTCAAAGGGTTTTTGGGAGGATGAAATGAGAGAATCTGCATAAAGTATATAACAGTACCCAGTACAAAGTTGGTACTCAATACACTTTAGCTATTATTGTTATTATTATTTTAAGTCCAGGGAATTTTTTCCCCCAATCTGTCCATCTAAGTGGCCTATAAATGAGAATTATTAATGTCCAGGAATGGTTGGGATTTTCAAAGTGCCCATGTGTGAGAATCCTGTCATCACAGGGGGAGCACCAGACGGAGGGGATGGCTTTCTGAGCACCCCTAGAGCACTGTTTAAATGCCATTGATGAGGGCACTTTCTATAATGTCATCTCATGGAGAGACCTAGCACTGCTGGAGGGCACCTGTCTACCTAACTCCCTAAATGGTCAAAGTTCTAGTCAGGCTAGATCCGCAGGGAGAGGCACCCTATGAGTACCAAGTGGGGGCAGCTGCCGCTGTGCAGATCCCTCTGCTGGGGCAGTTCAAGACCCAAAGTCTACCAGGTGAACTTTGCTCTGACTTCTTTACATCTTTGCTTAAGTCTTTAAGCAAATCTCAAGGCTTTCTGGGAAATTGAAAGCAGCTCCTCTCTACAGAAAAATCTTGAATCTCTCATGTATCAAGATCTCTGTTGTCCCAGGGAGATCAAAGTACTCCTAATGGTTATGCTCTCAGACTGAGTCCTTCTAGAGACAATGTCCGCAGTCTTGTGCATGGTTCCCGGAGAGAGAATTTCAGGCCCAGTCAGAGAGCAATTTGCCTACCGAGAGCCAGTCTCTTCCTCACCTCCACACAGAGCAATTCCCTGGTAGAAGATGTTTCAAGGCCATTGTTAGCTCTTGAATGTGACAATTATTTTAGAAACACAGTGAGTTTTCTTTCTTCCGTTTAGTATTCATACTACATTTATCACCTTCACACTTGGTTGCTTATAAAAATCCCATCATTTTTAGGGAGAATATTTATTATTCTCATTTATAGACTCAAAGGGCTGAAAAAAGAGTGCAAAATTACTTCTGAATATAGCCTCCTGGTTGAGGAAGCTGAAGTAGGAATCATCTGACATTGTTAGGAGCCCCCAGGGATAAATGTGATTTACTCTTTTGTGTGGCCTAGTTTAAGGAACAAATCCAGGCCCCTTCCATTGTAATTTAACACCCTAATCACCCTTTAGGATGCAGAACAGCCATTTGCTTAGGAAAGCAGATTAGGAGAGCCTCTGTGGCCACTGGCTAGAACAATACTCAACCACCAGCAAAGGGGTCCCCAAAGAAAAGGATAGGCCTGTTTATGTGGAGAGGCAGGAAGTTCTTCCCTTCCTTCAAGAGACTATCACCCCCTTTACTACTCCCTTGGCCTCAAGTAGATTCTCCTTTTAGAGAGAAGAAGCTTGACCCATTAATGGTTTCTGCCTTCCAGAGGGCTACCAGGACCAGGGATGGGCTGGGCTGGCTGGGGGTGGGCAGTGACAGGGACCTGCTGCCAGTGCCGGTCTTTCATTCCTGGGTTGCAGGAAATGCTGAGGATAGGGATGTGCTGCTTGAATTTATCAATCTTGATTTTCACATTCTCTGCTAAGCGCCTGGGTGCAGGCACGTCAGCTAAGGTCTTGGTCAATTTATATATCGTCCTCCACATATTCTCTATTTTCTCCGCGATTTCCTCAGCATTCAGTGAAAAGAGGGGTCCTGAAATAGAAAAGATGGGGTGAGGGAAAGGTCAGATCACCAAGTAGTGTTAGTCACATGTACCTTTAACTCCCTGAATTTAGAACTGTGTCTATGGTATGGATATTGGAACAAGCACAGGCTTTAGAGTTGGGTCTGAAACCTCTATTTAGCCAGTGAAGCCTTGGGGATACTGACTGAACTTTTCTAAGCCTCAGCAGTCTCACCTGTGACACAGGGGTAATACTGGATACCTTGGAGGGTGACTGTAAAAACTACATGAGATAAGTAAAGTGGCTAACATATTGGCTGGCACACAATGCAAGAGTAGTTTCGGAATCAATTGTTAGTATGTTATAGATGCTATTATAGAAGTATCAAAAGGTGCTTCACAAATGCTGTGAAATATTAACAACTGGGGAATGTGAATGAATAGGGACATAGGAATTAACTGTCCAGTTCTGACAGCTTTTATGTAAGTTTGAAATTATTTAAAAATAGATTATCTTTAAAACAGAAAATGACACCTCATTTATAAAAAAAGAAAAAACACTTCACCAAAACCTTCATTCTCTTCTCCTCCTTTTCTTTTACAGGTATCTTTTAGCATTTGGGTTTTCACATTCAGTCTTTCCATGCTGCTGCTTCCTTCCCCTTTGTTATTTCAAATTAGTATTAACTCTTGCATTATGATGTTGCTAATTAACTCAAAAACACTTTTCTTTCAGGGCTGCCAAGACTAAAAATAGATTCATTCATATACCTTCATTAATGCTTTATCAACCTAACATTTTTTGTTAAGTAATAAAATATTAAAATTTTTTAAAAAGAAGAAAAGAAATATGTATGACTTCCATACAATATATAAAAAGAATAATACACCATGTCCACGTGGGGTTTACTGGTGGAATGCAAGGTTGATTTAATATTTGAAAATCAAGCAATGTAATATACCATATTAACAGTCGAAAAAAGGAAAATCACATAATGTAAATTGATGCAGCAAACGTATTTGACGAAATCCAAATTCCATTCATGATAAAAATCTATAAACAAACTAGGAATACAAGAGAACTTTCTCAATCTGATAAAGGGCACCCTATAAAAATCTACACTGACATTACATTTTTGTATATATTAAATATATATAGCTTTTTATACGCTAATCATACCAAAAAAGTGGTTTAAAAAAAAAAAAAGCAAAAACCCCATTATACTTAACGGTGAAAGATGGAATACTTTCTCCCTAAGATCAGAAACAAGGCAAGGATTTTTTATTCTCATAACTCAATTAGCTGGAAAAATCCCAAAATACTTGGAAATTAAGCTACATACTTCTTCACAACACGAGTCAAAGAAGAAATATCAAGATAAATTTTAAAATATTTTGAGCTAAATGAAAATAAAAATTAACATCAAAAGTTGTGGGATGGGGCTTCCCTGGTGGCACAGTGGTTGAGAGTCCGCCTGCCGATGCAGGGGACGCGGGTTCGTGCCCCGGTCCTGGAGGATCCCACGTGCCGTGGAGCGGCTGGGCCCGTGAGCCATGGCCGCTGGGCTTGCGCGTCTGGAGCCTGTGCTCCGCAGCAGGAGAGGCCATAGCAGTGAGAGGCCCGCATACCGAAAAAAAAAAAAAAACCAGGAATAAGACAAAGGTATCATTATTACTACTGTTTAATTTGGAGGTGCTAGTCAACACAGAAAAGTGAATTTTAAAAGGGGTGTGAAAGTGATAAGGTAAAATATCCTAAGTGTATAGATACGATCGAGTACTTCAAAAAATAAAAAGCATCAATAAAAATATTATTCAAAACGGAAAATTATTTAAGTAAGGTGGTTTAGTAATAGAGAAAAAGTGGGAGAGCAAATGAATAGCCTTTTATAAAGTAAGGAATTCAACTGACCAATTTTTTTTTTTTTGGCTGCACGGCATGCAGGATCTTAGTTCCCCGGCAAGGGTTGGAACCCGTGCCCCACGCCTGCAGTGGAAGTGCAGACTCTTAACCACTGGACCACCAGGGAAGCCCCAAGAATGCTTTTTAATAATGAAAAAGCATACTTAAACGTTGTGAAAAAGAAAATACCACTTTAAACATCAAATGAGCAAAAAAAGTTCTTAAAGCTATTACTTCCCAAGTTTGTTAAGGGTATGAGGAATGCGCCCTCAAATACTGCTAGAAGAATAATAAATTAAAACATGTAACTTTTCTGGAAGGCAATACCAATAACAAAAGCATTTTCTAAAATCCTAATAATTTTTATTACATCCCTTTGATCTAGCCGTTTCACTTTCGGTAATTTATCCTAAGAAAATGATCATTATTGTATACTGAAAATTGGCAACAAAGATGTTCATCACAGTTGTTCTTATAATATCAAAGCACTGGACTTCCCTGGTGGCACAGTGGTTAAGAATCCACCTGCAAATGCAGGGGACATGGGTTCGAGCCCTGATTCGGGGAGATTCCACATGCTGTGGAACAACTAAGCCTGTGCACCACAACTACTGAGCCTGCACTCTAGAGCCCGCGAGCCACAACTACTGAGCCTGTGTGCCACAACTGCTGCAGCCTGCATGCCAAGAGCCCGTGCTCTGTAACAAGAGAAGCCACCGCAATGAGAAGCCCATGCACCGCAACAAAGAGTAGCCCCTGCTCACTGCACTAGAGAAAAGCCCACGTGGAACAACGAAGACCCAATGCAGCCAAATATAAATAAATAAATTAATTAATTTAAAAAAATATTGAAGCACTGGAAATAAGCTAAAGGCTCAACCCTGGAGGTCTCAGATTTTGTCCTCTGCTCCTAAATACTCTGCCCAGGTGATGTCATTGATGGTTTTTAATTGTACTCTTACATATCAATTATTCCCCAATATAAATCCCACCCCCACTATAACTTCAATCCAGACTGATATACTGAACTGCTAATTAATATTCCCATTTGGATGTTTGCAGACACCTAACTCAGTGTATTCAAGCTGATGTTTTCTTCCCAACAAATCTGTCATTTCTCTTATTCAGTGATGGCATTATCCACCAGACTGCCTGAGCTAATAATCTGGAATTCACCCTAGGTGCTTTCCTCTCCCTCACTGCTCCCTGCCCCATATCAGATCAATCATTAAGTCTTGTTGACTCTACTGCCTCAATCTCTCTCTAGTGTCCAGGATCTATAGTAAAAGAGGTAGTTTACAGATATCTATGGCACTCTGGCCTTCTTTGCATCAGCGTAATAGGGGAACTGCCATCTTATTCTCCCACCACCTGCCTCTCTGAGTCACTACCCAACCCATGGCTGTGGGTGGCTGCCTATTCTATTTTACCCTGGCAATAGATCTGGCACTTTGATCCCCACCTTCCATCATTATCACATCAGAAAAATTTAACTATGGTTGCCTTAATCCAGAGTATGAGAATATGATAAAAAGTCCAGCCAGAATCTGAGGTCCCAATCTTATTTCAGAACTGGCTGGGTTGAATCTGCTACCCCATCGCCATCCTGACCCAGCAGAGTGAGAATGCGGTATACCATTCATCCATTCCTCCGATTTGATGCTAAACTCGTAGGCTGTCACCCACAGCTGCTCATAAGGCACTTTGTTGGTCATCATGGTTTGTAGAAGAGGGAAGGTACTCTTCTCCTTTTCCAACAGCTCCTCCTCCTTATTGATCAACTGCAGGGCAAAAGGGGATGCTGTTTATTGGGTGGGTGGTTCCCCTGAACCCTAGAAGCCACCATGGCAAGTTCCCCAGTGCTTTGAAAACCAAGTTGAGGAAGATGCGTGTTCATCTGGAGAGTAAGACAGGAAAATAAGGCATGAACTCAAGCAAGAATGTCCCTGTGCTACCTCTGAGGGCCATGGCAGCTGAGATCTAGCTGGGGGAAACTTTATGATAATTTGCCACTTGCTCCATCACCTTGGCTCCAACTGTATCATATCCATATCCCCATTTTCCCAATTTTCATATGTACTTTAAAGTACATATGAAACTGTTAACACAATGTTGCCTTCTTATGCTGAATTGCCTCAAAGGTAAGAACTTTAATGATTAAAGAACTTACTAGTGAACTTCAGGGCAAGTTACTTAGCTTCTCCAAGACTTAGTTCTCCCATTTTAAATAGGGATAAATGAAGATACAGTACCTACCACAAAGGTTTATTATGGATATGAAGTGATATATCACATATGAAGTCCTTTGCACATTGTGCACATAATACATGTGCAATACACATGAGCAATTATTCCATTATAATTCTTCTTTGTGTACTCAGTGACTAACAAAAAAGCTGGTATAATGTAGGGGTGTGGAAAAAGGTAGTCTAAAGCACCAATGGAAGAACTGGTCAATCAACTAATACTATCCACCTGACAGATGATGTTAGGAAAACACAAAACCAAGGGCCAGAACCAACAGAGCAGTACAGTCATAAGTCATACAGTACAGTCATAAGTCCCCATCCCAAGACCCCAAACCTCAGATTCCACCAATGCTTGATCTAGATTCTTTGAAAGCTCATTAAGCTTTTCAACACTGCTCTTCATTTCTTCTGTAGTCTTCACTTCACGTTTCCTAAAACCTTCCAGTTCCTTTTTGTAGCCCTCAAGTTTTGCCTCAAATTCTGAGCATCTGAAAGTAAAGACAGCCCAATCACATTTGGACTTTCCATTTATCAGCATTGCTCACCCAATTCAAGCCTGGGGAGAATTTGATCTTCTGATATAATATATGTAAAAGTTATAAATGTTATTATATATAATTTGTAATCCCACCTCCCAGAAACAGCTGCTTTGAACCTATGGTGGTTAACTATTTCCAGATGTTTCTCATATAGGTAAATATATAATACATATGCTATATAATATATACATGTATAAAATTTATGTATATACATATTATTCATTTATCCATTAGGTATTTATTATTAAGTGCCTAATATCAAGAACTGCTCTAGGCATCAGGAATATATTTGTGAAGTACACTATGAAGCTCCCTACCCTCATGGAGCTTGTATTTTAGTTTGGGGAAACCCAGACAGTAAACATATATGGATGGATGAATGAATGGATGAATGGATGGACAGATGGATGGATGGATGGATAAATCCATACATAGATAAAAATGAAATAAGATATTTCTGATAGTGATAAATGTTCTGAAGAAAATAGAACAGGGCAGAGTGCCTAGTGGATGCAAGTGAAGGGCTACTTTAGCTAGAGTGATCAGGGAGGACTTTTCCAGAGATTTATCTACTTCATCCATATTATCAACAAAGCAGTTCTCAAATTTACTTCTCCCTTTTCCTAATGAGGTAGATTAACACAGTGTTAAGTGGACAGGTTCTAGAGCTGGACAGGTTAAGTTCAAGTCCCTACATTGCAACACAGTAGCTATGTGACCTTGATCAAGTCCTTTAACCTCTGTATGCCTCAGCTAAAGAAAACAGGGATACTTTAGTATTCAATAAGCTAACATATACAAAATGCTCAGAATTAAGCCTGGTACATAATAATCACTATAAAAATGTTTAGTCTCATTCACTAGAATTTAAACTCTATCAATGCAGTTTTAATCCCCGTAATGCCTTTTTGTATCTCCAGCACTTAGGAGAGTGTCCGGCATAAAACAATCAATACTCATTGAATGAATAAGGGAATTTGCCATTCAGAACAGCTATAGTAGCGTACCATAAATTTGGCTATTATCTTAAGAACACTTAATTCTGTTATGGCAATTTTGATGTTCTTTTTTTCTTAAAAGTAATTTAAGAGAGTTAATTTTCAATGGTTTGATTTGGGTTTTATTTCTAATTGCACTGTGTGATAAGCAGCCTCTGGTAAGGTCCCCAAAGAGCCACATCTCCTGGTACTTCATATCCTTCTGTAACTGTCTCCTTTTGAGTTGGGCTAGACCTAGTAACTCACTTTTAACAAAGAATATGGCAAAAGTGATGGGATGTTACTCCCAAGATTAGGTTACAAAGAGACCGTGACTTTCTGTCTCTCTCCCTCTCTCTCTCTCTTTCTCTCTGAAGGAAGCCAGCTGCCATGTTACGAGCTACTCTATGGAGAGGTCCACATAGCAAGGAATAAAGGGAAATTTCTGGCCAACAGCTTATGGGGAGCTGAATCCTACTAACAATCATGTGAGTGAGCCTGGATGTAGATCCTCACCCAGTTGAGCCGTAAGATGAGACTGCAGCCTTGGCTGACATTCTGACTACAACTTCGTAAGAGATCTTGAGCCAGAGGTATACTCTAAGCTGCATCTAGATTTCTGACCCACAGAAACTGTGAGATAATGAATGTTTGTTGTTTTAAGTTGCTATTTTTCAGAATGATTTGTCATGCAGAAATAGATAACTAATACACACTATTATAACAGAGTATGGCCAATACCGTTTCTGCTTCTTTAAATATTTTTTCTTGGGGAGGGGTTCCTAAAATATGGTCAATTTTTGTAAATGTTCTAAGGACATTTTAAAAAATAAATTTATTTATTTATTTATTTTTGGCTGTGTTGGGTCTTCGTTGCCGCTTGTGGGCTTTCTCTAGCTGCAGCGAGCAGGGGCTACTCTTCGTTGCAGTGCGCAGGCTTCTTGTTGCAAAGCATGGGTTCTAGGCATGTGGGCTTCAGTAGTTGTGGCATGCGGGCTCAGTAGTTGCAGCTTGTGGGCTCTAGAGTGCAGGCTCGGTAGCTGTGGTGCACGGGCTTAGTTGTTCCACAGCATGTGGGATATCCCCGGACCAGGGATCAAACCCGTGTTCCTGCATTGGCAGGCAGATTCTTAACCACTGCGCCACCAGAGAAGTCCCCTAAGGACATTTAGGAATAGTTTTTTCCATTGTAGAGTAGAAGGTTTGATACATATCCAACAAATTAAGGTTCTTAATTATTTACTTCCATTATCTCCTTATTCAAGTTTCACTTCATTTATTTTTAATTGATTGATTATTTGATATAAAAGGGTTGATGACTGCTTTAACATTATTTCACCCACCTAAGTAACCATGTTTGAATCACTAATGTTTTTGCCTTGACTTTGACTCTATCTGATATTAATATGGCTGACTCCGTTTTCTTTTTCCTCATATTTGCATGCAGTACTCTTGCCCACAGACAAAGTTAAAATTTTCTTTGCTACCTATTAGCACAGGAGATCAGGGACAAAGATTAGTAACAGGATTTAAATCAGTTATTAAAATTTTATAGGAAATACAGAGCACAGAGGAACATATTAAATGACACCACAGAGGTACAATCAGGAAAGTCTAGATCTGGGGACAAAAGACTTGGTTTCTTCAGTAAATAAATTACAAGGAAAAAAACAAAGGAGATGGAGGGGGGACCTACAGATAAAAAGAAATCTAAGAGACATGTCTTAGACATGTCAACATGTTGACATGTCTACATGTAGACATGTCGACATGTCTACAGCAATGCTGTAGACATTTTTGAATTCTGATTCAAGTAAACAAGCCATAAAAGAAAAAATTAATTAGATCATTTTGGTCCCCAGATTAAAAACCATCAGTGACTTTCTACCATACTTAATAAGGAACCCAAACTCATTACCACTAGTTCAAGGACGTGCTCCTCTAACTCTTCAGCCTCCTTTTATAGCTACTCTCCTTCTTAGGCAAAGGTATTCCCATGGTGGAGCCATTGCTCACACTATGCTCTATGCCTGGACAGGACCCCCTTCTACTCTCTCCTCACATCTTCCCTTGATGGGATCCTTCTCATCCTTCAAGTCTTATTTACATGAGCCCTTCCCTGACTTGCCCATTGAATGCGATCACTGTGCTCTGTTACCCTGTTCTTTTCCTTCATAGAGCTTCCGTATTTATCTGCTTTATCTTCCATCTCCCATGCCCCTTTTGTTCTCTGTATCCTCAGAGAAGAGGAATGGAGACAGGAGCCCAAGAGGAAACTGGGCAAGGAGGCCACTGCCACCCTCTCTTTCCCCTGATTGTTTTTCACCAAAGTCTTAAGGATTCAGAGATAGAGAACATAAGTGCTATGAGAGACAGCCTGCTTCTTCTCAGATTTTTGTTTTGTTTCATAATAATCTCTGATTTTAGACTCTGATAGGTATTAATTTTAGAGAATATCCTTACTGGAAGAAAGTCTCATTCATTCACTCATCAAAAAAGTAAGCACCTGCTATTTGCAAGGCACTGTGCTCTCTCTGGATCCCAGAACACAATCTGGGTACTCCCCCTAAGGCGCCTTCCTTTCTTCCCGGAAGATGCACTCTTATGGCAAAGAGCAGCTCACTTTCCTGAGATGTCCATCATGTATATTCCAGGTCACTTCCAGGCCCATGGAACCTACCACTGAGTGGAACAAAATGAGGGGAAAGCTGATTCCCCTGTTATCTACACAATTAGGTGCTGCTGGGTGCCTTTTCACATCGTTAAGATTCTTCTTGAGGCTCCAAACACAGACACACACACAAAGATAAATCTCTGATAAAAGCACTCTTGAATTCTTCCCAGGGGGAAATAGTATACAAACTCTGTGATTATTGTAAAATAGTATGATTATTATTGTTTTAAATTTCTTTTTAAAAATTTTATTGATGTATAGTTGACTAACAATAGTATTGATATATTGGCCTCAGGTGTATAACACAGTGATCTGATATTTTTATAGATTACACACCATACAAAGTTATTATAAAATATTGACTCTATTCCTTGTGCTGTGCATTACATCCCTGTAACATATTTTATAACTGACAGTTTGTACTGTTTTAAATTTTTAATAATTGCTTAGCACATTACAGTTTCTAAAGTGCTTTCATGTCCATAATATATACATATATAAATGTATGTCATTAGCAAATAGTAGATACTCAGGAAATTCAGTTAAGTAAATTGAGTTCTATTAGTGGGACCACCTGGGGTCTATGCGAGAATAATGCAAGAATTTTAAAATGGTGGATTGGTCAGAATTCTGGTGGGAAATAGAATTCACTCTGATGTTCAAAGAAAGAGACTTTAATTAAGGGACTACTTACAGAGGTGAGATGTGGGTAGGGTTAAAGGAACAAAGAGGGGAGAGTGAAGCACCCAGAGACTAGCCTCAGAGGGAAGCCATTATGATCCCTAGGGCTGAGGGGACAACCACGGAGGAGCAAGAATTGTCATCCAGGAGGGAGGCAGCTACTGGCCAGAGCCCCAGGAACAAACAGGGAGGGAGAGGGGAAGAAGCCCAGCAGTCACTCTCTAACCTCCTGAGTGCTCTCCACTGGCCAGGCCCTGTCTGGATCCAATAGACACGGGAGCCAGAGGCTACAGACTGCAGGTATCAGCCAACCAGGCATGGAGTGGACAGAGGAAAGGTGGAAAGAAATTGGGAGAGGGAGTGGGGACAGCAAGTGGAGAAAGATAAGCACTGAAGCCAAAAACTTATCATGGGCTGGAAAAATAAGGTCAAGTCTCTTAGAGAGGGAATGGGATTGTTTCCACAGAAGATGAATCAATAAATGAATATTGTTAAGCCCTCCTCAAAGGTTTTTCTCAGGATTTATGCAAAAATGATGGACAGCAAGTTTAAGACTTCACCAAAGAGAGGGCTGAGCCCAGGGCTGCAGGTATCCCCTAGAGAGGCTCCTCTGCTGAGTTCTGTGGTTGAGAGCTCAGGGACCAGTTGATGGGGTCAAGCTAGAGTTGCCCCTCCAAGAAGAAGAATCTTGGCACTCTCCTCTCATCATAAATGACACTTGTACCCATTTCTTCAGGAGACACCCTTCACTCCTCTTAACTTCAACAGTTACTGTAAATGGCCTTACAGTAATGTTCTAGAAGTACGCTCACAAGGTAGTGGTTTGGAAGGTAAGAAGCACTGTCTCCCCAAAGAAGACATTGTTTAAGTGCAAAAGAAGCTGACCACTCTTGAATGCCCGTCACGTGCTGGACGCCACCTAGGCGCCACTTCAGACCATTTCATTTCATCCTTCAATACAATGACACCTCTCATAAAATAAGACGATCTGAGATTGGTTCTACTATCCCATTTTCCAGATGAGGACACTGAGGCTCAAAAAGATGAAGAAATTTGCTCCTGTTCATCTAACTTACAAAATGGTTCTGCTTCTTGGTGAGGCATCAAAACTCAGTTCCATGGGTGAGGCTGTGTGTAAGGGGTGAGGGGGTATAGAGGGATCCTATACTTTGTGCTCAATTTTTCTGTGAACCTAAAACTGTTCTAAAAATAAAAATCTATTAGTTAAAAGAAATCACTTCTACTCATTGGGCTAAATTCTGGGTTCTGGGGACAGTAGCCATTTAGGTAGAGGAAGGAGAAGGCTGCAGGAAGAAACAAATACTCGCACAGACACATCTTTTGTTGTTGTTGTTTTTCTGGGCAACAGACCTAAGTCATATTTTGAAGGTGGCAACTAAGTGGGTTTATTCTTCAGCCCAAACTCCCATTCTGTGTAGAAATCCCTGCTTTTATCTACCCTCTTCCTTTCTCCTGAGTATTTCCAGGGATTATGGAACCTAAAGTTGGGTAGTGGGAGTTTCATGTGTGATGGGGATGGTAACTGGTATGAATCTGCAGTTCCTAAACAAAGTGTTACAAGCTGGGATGTGTGTGTTTGTGTGTGCACGTGCGTACATGCACACAGGTGTGTCTTTACCATATACGTGGTACTTGGCCCACTTCACTTGATATTGTCTGACTTTTTCAGTGTGCAATATTTTCTTTGTCACTGCATTAAAATATTTATTTAGCAATCAAACACACTATGTGTCTAGAATAGAGCATAGCACATAGTAAAAACACATAATAAATACTCAATGAATAAATGATTACAGGCACATTAGCACTGAACGAGACCAGCTGCAAAACAGGCCATTTCTCAGCCTCCAACCATGCCTTTATTATCCTATCTTGATATCTCACATATCTATAGTCTCCAATGTAAGGCTGACAATTTTGCTATTATTATTGTGAAGCTATTATTACATGTTACTATTTCTGTGTTTTTCTCTCTGCACCACTTAATTCCAATTGTTCAAGGCAGGGAGAGAAGGTGTTGGCCGGCGTCACTACAGTGAAGCAGGCTTAAAGAGAACATACTTCAATGGGAAACAAAAGGAAATTCCTTCTCCACCAATTGTCTTGCGACTTCACCCACACACTGCTGGGTGAGGTGGCTCTAGACAGAACCAGGAACATGTAGCATGTTATGATGCTGGGTATCATGTCTAAAACAACCTCAGACTTTCCCTGTACCTTTTAATGAGGTCCATCTCTGCCTGATCCCTCTTGCTAAGGAGAAGGTTTCGGCTGTTTTCAAAGATATCTTCAATCTGGTCTGGCCAGAGGAACAGAGTACTGTTCAGTTTGATATCCTCTTCTGCAAAACACACACAGTCTGTTCTAGGACAATGCTCAGCATAGGCCAACTCGCAGGGAATTAATTCAGCAGAACAAGAGGTCAACAGAAGTGAGTATGGGGGTGGCAATTAATGAATGGGCCCATTACTGATGAATGATAGCCAACATTTATTGAACACTTTCCACAGGCCAGGCTAGAAGGTAGACGGTATTATCATCCTCGTTTTCACAGATGGGAAACAAAGTTAAGCCAAGTGGTCAAGGTCACACCAGTAAGAGACAGCAGAGCAGATTTCAAACCCAGGTCTAAGTCTAACCAACTCCAAAGCCTATGTTCTAACCACTGTGCTTCATTATCTTCCCAGGCTATGTCTGAGTAGAAAGCTAGATTGAAGTTCAGTACTATTCTTTAAACTATTTCACCTCATCTGAGTTTCAGTCTCCCTTTTGGTTAAAGGTCAGTGATAATATCAATGCCAGATGCCCTACCCATCTATGGCTCTGGTCAGTTAAAATGCCCTGGGTTCCCTCTGTACCCTTGGGAATTTAGGAGGCAGAGACCACAGTGAGAGAGTCCAGTGTGTGTTCACATGGTCAAGAGCACAGCTCATGAATGTACAGGTGGATGGTGATGGTGGACTACTTTTCACTCCTAGCCCTATCTCTATCTTCCATAACCATTCCCCCTAAGCATTGTGAATACCAGGTAATTCACAGGTATTTCCAGATGGAAAAAGGTTCTGAAACTTGGCTTGTAGAGGGCATATTAGTTTTTCCTTCAGAACCTGGTCTTTACAAAGTTAGGTCCTTATCGAGTCCTAACTTGGCTCAATAAGCCTTGAAGGGGCTCTGATCATTTCTTTCCTTTTAATATATGCAGGAGCATGAAGGAAAGTGCCCAGGCCTCCTCAGAGGTGGGATTCTATTTAGATTATAGATGAATGCAACCTACCCACTTATAAAAGGACTCTGCATTTGAAAGTGACTTTTCCAGGAACACCGGCACAAGATGCAAAGACAGGCATCTAAGAACCAGTCAAGTCCCTAGATATTTCTTCTTTTTGTCTAACAATAAGATTCTCTTTGATTCAAATTCTGGTGTGGAATTAGCGCCTCTATTATATGGACACACTTGAAAAGTAGCTCTCCCGATACTGATATTTAGTGGTAGAATTGCTAACTCTCCTTCCCCTGGCTCCTTATCCCTAAAAATATAAACATACACATACAGTTGCATGTACACACATGACATTGGACTTACGGGGCAAGTCTGCATAGTCCATCAGGAACTTTAGCCGTTCAGCTGCATCTCTAAGTTGCCTCCTGAGTTTGAACACGGTGACATCACTAGATTTCTTTAAGAATTCAATGAGGGATACTAGTTCCCCAGTGTTGACAGGAATCTCACTGACTTTGTTTGCAATGATGCTGTACTGATTACAGATGCTATAGGGAAAGAAACAGCCATCATCATTATCTAAAAATAGCTTTCTTATAAGACCCACTATACTAAATAAACATGGTTCCTATTTGGAGACTAGAACAATGTTTTCCAACTTTTCTCTACCTGAAAATTCTTGATGGATAATATTCACATACATACCATATTGTAGAAATAATAACAGTAGAAATGATAATAATATATGACATGTACTAGGCCCTATACTATGTGCCATGCCCCATTCTAATCACTGAATGAATATTAACTCATTTAATCTTCATGAAAATTCCAAGAGTTAGGAACTATTATCAACATTTTATAATGGAAGAAAGGGAGGCTGAGTAACTTTATCCAAAGCAACATGATGTGTAGATGTTAGAGCCAGGATTTGAACTAGTTTAATTGATTCCAAAGCTTATACTCTTAACAGATATACCATGGGTAAAATACAGATTTAGACCAAAACAATAACCAATATCACCACTACCAACAGCAGCAACTCCTCAATTTTATGTTGAAGTAGAACACTAAATTAATTTGTAATCACTCCTCTTAATAGTACACCACCAAGTTTATCCTCATGTGCTGCAGGTAATTCCTGGTGGCATAGAGAAATTTACATTCAACTACTGGGACCACTAGATCTAGCTGCCCACTTATCCTCAAACACAAGACTGTGAAAAAATATGTTTTTATAGGGATAATTTGAGTATGCTCTAATTTATACAAAAGCTAATGAATGACAGTCTTCAGCATTTTAACTACAATTAGGAACAAATTATTTGCAATACATCCATGCCTAGCACATGCCTAGCAGCCCTCAAGAAATGTCAGCAATTATAGCTATAATAGTTTTTGTTATTAATTGGTTGTTATATGTTGATGGTCATACACTATAGATAGATAAAAACCACTCCTCTCAATGTTTTCAGTCCTTGATATTCCTTCTCAATGTGTGGAGGCCCCTCCACAACGAAGCTAATTGTATCAAACTGATGAGAAAATTATTAAAACATCTTTACAGATGATGCTGGGATTTTAGAAATGAATTTTTATACAATTCAGAAACTTGCTATACAGAAAACTTATCTATTGTGCTACATGGATTCATAGTATTCTCCACTTTTGGATTCAGAGCTGGATTATATTTCCCAGCCTCCTCTGTATTTTTAGTTGAGTATTTTACCAGTCAGTTTGGACTACCATAACAAAATATTACAGACTGGGTAGTTTAAACAACAAAACATGTATTTTCTCATAGTTCTAGAGGCTGGGAAGTCCAAGGTAAAGGTACTGACCTATTTGGTCCCTAGAGAAGGCTCTCATCCTAGCTTGCAGATAGCCACCTTTTCGCTGTGTCCTCACATGGTGGAGAGGAAAGAAGCTCTGTCTGTTTCTCTTCTTGTGAGGGCACCAACCCTATTGGATTAGGGCCTCATCCTTTTACCTCCTTTAGTCTTATTCTCTCCTTATAGGCCCTGTCTCCAAATACAGTCACATAGGACATTAGTGCTTTGCTACAGACTGAATGTTTGTGGATTCCCAAAATTTGTATGTTGAAATTAATCTCTAATGTAACAGTATTTAAAAAAATTTTTTAATCTTTATTGGAGTATAATTGCTTTACAATGTTGTGTTAGTTTCTGCTGTACAACAACAAAGTGAATCAGCTATACATATACATATATCCCCATACCCCCTCCCTCTTGAGCCTCTCTCTCACCCTCCTTTTCTCACCCCTTTAGGTCATCACCAAGCATAGAGCTGATCTCCCTGTGTTATGCAACAGCTTCCCACTAGCCATCCATTTTACATTTGGTAGTATATATATGTCAGTGCTACTCTCTCACTTTGTCCCAGCTTCCCCTTCCCCCCTGTGCCTCAAGCCTGTAACAGTTATTTTGAGGTGGCCTTTGGAAGATAATTAGGTCATGAGGGCTATGCTCTCATGAATGGGATTAGTGTTTTTATAAAAGAGACCCCAGAGACCCCTCACCCATTCTTCCATGTGAGGATACAATGAGAAGATGGTGGCCTGTGAACAAGGAAGTAGGCTCTCAACAAACAACAAATCTGCGAGAGCCTTAATTTTGGACTTCCCAGACACCAGAACTGTTAGAAATAGATTTCTATGTTTGTAAGTTACTCAGCCAATGGTACTCTGTTATAGCAGCATGAATGGACTAAGACAGGCTTCAACATATGAATCTGGGGGAGACACAATTCAGTCCCTAGTAGGTAAGGTCATGTGATTGAGTTCCAGTCAGTGGGAAGTAGGAAGCAGTGATAAGTATCACTTTCAGGTACAGCACATGAAACTGTCCTTGCATATTCCTCCATGCTCTTTCTTCCTGCCAACAGTCTAGGATATCAACACTTAGAATGACCTTGAAGGCTATATGTTAAAGATGTAAAGTCACCATCTCCTTGAGTCTCTGAATGCACACAATATGTCTCCCCGCCAATCTGGAGCTATACTGAGCAAGAATAAACTATTATTTTCAATCACGACATTTTGGGTCTCTTTGTTACAGCATGTAGCCTAGCCTAATATAGGTAGATCCTCTCAGTGTGATAGACTCCCTCTGATAAGAATCCATTCTTCTTCCCTTTTGTATGAGAAAGCATAGAGTAAATATCATGTGGCTAACCTATCAGCTTCTTGCAAGGGCCCAGAAGAGTGGTAGCAGACCCACTGCAAAATAAAGGAAAAATATATATTGGTCTCTGCCCCAGGTTCCTAGCACAGAGCCCATGAAACCCATGTAATTTCATGGATAATAAGAGTATCTTTTCTTCTAGTGAGGTGACTCAGGGTGGGCTCCTAGATGGCTCCTGGATGAGGAGTGGGTCACCGAAAACACCGAGCCATGATTAGAAGCTTGGAGCAAATTAATCAAACCCAAGAAGGGGGTCATTGGAACCTTCAATCTATAGCTGGCTGATCAGAAGCAAGGTGACAACCTGGACTTGTGACTGGTGTCTGAAGTAATGGGGGCCAGTTTTATAGGACTGAACCCCTAACCTGTGCAAGCTGATGCTATCTCTGGGTAGACAGTGTCAGAATTAAGTTGAATTGTAGGGCACCTAGCTGGTGTTACAGAATTGCGTGGTGTGGAGAAAATCCTCCACACATTTGGTGATCAGCAGTGACAAGAATGAAGTGTTCTATATAAAAGTGAAGGTGGGGGGAGTCAAGATGGTGGAATAGGAGGACACGGAGTTCATGTGTCCTCACCACTAGGGCACCTACCAGATGCTGGTGGGGGACCTTGGACACCTAATGAGACAGGAGGAACCCCCAAGCAACTGGGTAGGACATGGGGGGAGGGAGGGAGAAGGAGAAGTGGAAGCTGGACAGGACAGGCGCCCCTGAGGGGTGGCTGGGGGAGGGGAGGGGCTCCCATGCCTGAAGGGACACACTCGCAGTGAGGGGATCAGTGGGGATGGGGAGAGACCTTCTGGGGATTGGAGGATCAGAAGGGAACACAGCCAGCGTTTCCCCCACCCACTTGGGCCTGGGGAGCCTGCTGAGGTCCAGGGTCTGATCCTCTGCCCTCCAAGGCCCCTTCCTGCTGCTGGGCCCTGGGGGAGTGGGAGGAAGGGAGGGGGAGGAAAAGTAGAGCATACACAGGGTCAGTGCCACTAATGGGAAGCTGGGGGAGGGGAGGGGTTCCCACACTCGCTTGGGAGGGGTCCATCCAAAGTGAGATCAGCCAGCAGGACGGGAGAGACACTCGGGGGATAAGGAGGATCAGAAGGAAACGGGCCAGTGTTTCCCCTGCCCACTCTGGCCCCAGGGGGCCTGCTGAGGTCCGAGGCCTGATCCTCAGCACTCCAAGGCCCCTCTGGCTGCACTGAGCCTAGGCACTACCCCCCCACCCCCCACCTTTTACCTCCACTCTGGTCCTGAGCCTAGGCCTCGCCCCCACCTAAGCCTCCCCACCTCTACACAGCCAAGGCCTTTTCCAGCTTTTTGTTTTGTTTTGTTTTGCTGTTGTGGTTGTTTTACCTTGCTTCTTTCTTTTTCTTTACAATTGTTGATTACAACTTTATTTATAAAAGTTAAAAACTTTTTGATGATCCACACTCCAATATCCTTCAGCATCGATTTCCAGGAATAAATTCACATAAAAGTCAGTTCAGATTTCCATTTAAATATTGGAACCAATATAAAATGTGGCTTTCAATATGCCACTGTCAACAATATCATCCTCAGGGTAAAAATCTTACATTGTATTAAAAACACAGCAGGCTATACATAAGAAATGTTTTTCTAATTCTGCCCACTCCATTTTCTACCAATTCCACCTAAATTCTTTTTTTGTTGTTGTTGAATTTTATTTTTTAACACAGCAAATTCTTATTAGTTATCTATTTTATACATATTAGTGTATACATCTCAATTCCAATCTCCCAATTCATCACACCATCACCACAACCACCCCCGCCACTTTCCCCCCTTGGTGTCCATATGTCTGTTCTCTACATCCGTGTCTCTATTTCTGCCTTGCTAACTGGTTCATCTGTACCATTTTTCTAGATTCCACATATATGCGTTAACATGTGATATTTGTTTTTCTCTTTCTGACTTACTTCACTCTGCATGACAGTCTCTAGGTCCATCCATGTCTCTACAAATGACCCAGTTTCATTCCTTTTTATGGCTGAGTAATACTCCATTGTATATAGGTACCACATCTTCTTTATCCATTCGTCTGTCGATGGGCATTTAGGTTGCTTCCATGACCTGGTTATTGTAAACAGTGCTACAATGAACATCGGGGTGCATGTGTCTTTTTGAATTATGGTTTTCTCTGGTTATATGCTCAGTAGTAGGATTGCTGGGTCATATGGTAATTCTATTTTTAGTTTTTTAAGGAACCTCCATTCTGTTCTCCATAGTGGCTGTATCAATTTACATTCCCATCAACAGTGCAAGAGAGTTCCCTTTTCTCCACACCCTCTCCAGCATCTGTTGTTTATAGATTTTCTGATGATGCCCATTCTAATCAGTGTAAGGTGATACCTCACTGTAGTTTTCATTTGCATTTCTCTAATAATTAGTGATGTTGAGCAGCTTTTCATGTGCCTCTTGGCCATCTGTATGTCTTCTTGGAGAAATGTCTATTTAGGTCTTCTGCCCATTTTTTGATTGGGTTGTTTGTTTTTTTGATATTGAGCTGCATGAGCTGTTCATATATTTTGGAGATTAATCCTTTGTCTGTTGATTCGTTTGCAAATATTTTCTCCCATCCGGAGGGCTGTCTTTTTGTCTTATTTATAGTGTCCTTTGCTGAGCAAAAGCTTTTTAAGTTTCATTAGGTCCCATTTGTTTATTTTTGTTTTTATTTTAATTACTCTAGGAGGTGGGTCAAAAAAGATCGTGCTGGGCTTCCCTGGTGGCGCAGTAGTTGAGAGTCCACCTGCTGATGCAGGGGACATGGGTTTGTGTCCCGGTCCGGAAGATCCCACATGCCGCGGAGTGGCTGGGCCCATGAGGCATGGTCGCTGAGCCTGCGTGTCTGGAGCCTGTGCCCCACAACGGGAGAGACCACAACAGTGAGAGGTCCACCTAGCCAGAAAAAAAAAAAAAAAAAAGATCGTGCCGTGATTTATGGCAGAGTGCTCTTTCTAAGTGTCCAGCCTTACATTTACATCTTTAAACCATTTTGAGTTTATTTTTGTGTATGGTGTTACGGAGTGTTCTAATTTCATTCTTTTACATGTAGCTGTCCAGTTTTCCCAGCACCACTTATTGAAGAGACTTTTTTCCATTGTATATCTTTGCCTCCTTTGTCATAGATTAGCTAACCATAGGTGCATGGGTTTAACTCTGGGCTTTCTATCCTGTTCCATTGATCTATATTTCTGTTTTTGTGCCAGTACCGTACTGTCTTGATTACTGTAGCTTTTGTAGTATAGTCTGAAGTAAGGGAGCCTAATTCCTCCAGCTCTGTTTTTCTTTCTCAAGAATGCTTTGGCTATTTGGGGTCTTTTGTGGTTCCATACAAATTGTGAAATTTTTTGTTCTAGTTCTGTGAAAAATGCCATTGGTAGTTTGATAGGGATTGCATTGAGTCTGTAGATTGCTTTGGTTAGTATAGTCATTTTGACAATACTGAGTCTTCCAATCCAAGAACATGGTATATCTCTCCATCTGTTTGTGTCATCTTTGATTTCTTTCATCAGTGCCTTATAGTTTTCTGAGTACAGTTCTTTTACCTCCTTAGGTAGGTTTATTCCTAGGCATTTTATTCTTTTTGTTGCAATGGTGAATGGGATTGTTTCCTTAACTTCTCTTTCTGATCTTTCCTTGTTAGTGTATAGGAATGCAAGAGATTTCTGTGCATTAATTTCATATTCTGCAACCTTACCAAATTCACTGCTTAGCTCTACAAGTTTTCTGGTGGCATTTTAGGATTATCTATGTATAGTATCATGTCATCTGTAAATAGTGGCAGTCTTACTTTTTCTTTTCCAATTTGTATTCCTTTCATTTCTTTTTCTTCTCTCATTGCCGTGGCTAGGACTTCCAAAATTATGTTGAATAACAGTGGACATCCTTGTCTTGTTCCTGATCTTAGAGGAAATGCCTTCAGTCTTTCACCACTGAGAATGATGTTTGCTGTGGGTTTGTCATATATGGCCTTTATTATGTTGAGGTAGGTTCCCTTTATGCCCACTTTCTGGAGAGTTTTTAATCATAAATGGGTGTTGAATTTTGTCAAAAGTTTTTCTGCATCTATTGAGATGATCATATGGATTTTATTCTTCAATTTGTTAATATCATGTATCACATTGATTGATTTGCATATATGGAAGAATCCTTGCATCCCTGGGATAAATCCCACTTGATCATGGTTTATGATCCTTTTAAGGTGTTGTTGGATTCTGTTTACTAGTTTTTTCTTGAGGATCTTTGCATCTATATTCATCAGTGATATTTGTCTGTAATTTTCTTTTTTTGTAGTATCTTTGTCTGGTTTTGGTATCAAGGTGACGGTGGCCTTGTAGCATGAGTTTGGGAGTGTTCCTTCTTCTGAAATTTTTTGGAAGTGTTTGAGAAGGTTGAGTGTTAGCTCTCTCTAAATGTGTGACAGAATTCACCTGTGAAGCCATCTGGTCCTGGACTTTTGCTTGTTGGAAGATTTTCAATCAGTTTCAATTTCATTACTTGTGATTGGTCTGTTCATATTTTCTACTTCTTCCTGGTTCAGTATTGGAAGATTATAACTTTCTAAGAATTTGTCTGTTTCTTCCAGGTTGTCCATTTTATTGGCCTAGAGTTGCTTCTAGTAGTCTCTTATGATGCTTTACATTTCTGCGGTGTCCGCTGTAACTTCTCCTTTTTCATTTCTAATGTTATTGATTTGAGTCCTCTCCCTCTTTGTCTTGATGAGTCTGGCTAAAGGTTTATCAATTTTGTTTATCTTCTCAAAGAACCAGCTTTTAGTTTTATTGATCTTTGCTATTGTTTTCTTTGTTTCTCTTTCATTTATTTCTGCTCTGACCTTTATGATTTCTTTCCTTCTACTAACCTTGGGTTTTGTTTGTTCTTATTTCTCTAGTCCCTTTATGTGTAAGGTAAGATTGTTTGAGATGTTTCTTGTTTCTTGAGGTAGGATTGTATTGCTATAAACTTTCCTCTGAACTGCTTTTGCTGCATCCCATACGTTGTGAGTTGTCATGTTTTCACTGTCATTTGCTTCTAGGTATTTTTTGATTTCCCCTTTGATTTCTTCAGTGATCGCTTGGTTATTTAGTAACATATTGTTTAGCCTCCATGTGTTTGTGGTTTTATGTTTTCTGCCCTGTAATTCATTTCTAATCTCACAGCACTGTGGTCGGAAAAGATGGTTGATATGATTTCAATTTTCTTAAATTTACCGAGGCTTGATTTGTGACCCAAGATGTAATCTATCCTGGAGAATGTTCTGTGTGCACTTGAGAAGAAAGTGTAGTCTTCTGTTTTCAGATGGAATGTCCTATAAATACCAATTAAATCTATCTGGTCTACTGTGTCATTTAAAGCTTATGTTTCCTTATTAATTTTCTGTCTGGATGATCTGTCCCTTGGTGTAAGTGAGGTGTTAAAATCCCCCACCATTACTGTGTTACTGTCAGTTTCCTTTTATAGCTGTTAGCATTTGCCTTATGTATTGAGGTGCTCCTATGTCGGGTGCAAATATGATTGTTATATCTTCTTCTTGGATTGATCCCTTAATCATTATATAGTATCCTTCCTTGTCTCTTGTAATAGTCTTTATTTTAAAGTCTATTTTATCTGATATGAGCATTGCTCCTTCAGCTTTCTTTTGATTTCCCTTTGTATGGAATATCTTTTTCCAGCCCCTCACCTTCAGTCTGTATGAGCCCCTAGGTCTGAAGTGGGTCTCTTGTAGACCATATATATATGGGTCTTGTTTTTGTATACATTCAGCCAGCCTCTGTCTTTTGGTTGGAGCATTTAATCCATTCATATTTAAGGTAATTCTCGATATGTATGTTCCTATTACCATTTTCTGAATTGTTTTGGGTTTGTTTTTGTAGGTCATTCTCTTCTCTTGTGTTTCCCACTTAGAGAAGTTCCTTTAGCATTTCTTGTAGAGCTGGTTTGGTGGTGCTGAATTCTCTTAACTTTTGCTTGTCTGTAAAGCTTTTGTTTTCTCCGTTAAATCTGATTGAGATCCTTACCAGGTAGAGTAATCTTGGTTGTATGTTCTTCCCTTTCATCACTTTATTGAGCCACTGCCTTCTGGCTTTAGAGTTTCTGCTAAGAAATCAGATGTTAACCTTATGGGAGTTCTCTTGTATATTATTTGTCATTTTTCCCTTGTTGCTTTTAATAATTTTTGTCAATTTGATTACTATGTGTCTCAGTGTGTGTCTCCTTGGGTTTATCCCTCCTGGGACTCTCTGTGCTTCCTGGACGTGGGTGGCTATTTCCTTTCCCATGTTAGGGAACATTTCAACCATAATCTCTTCAAATATTTTCTCAGGTCCTTTCTCTCTCTCTTCTTTTGGGACCCCTATAATGTGAATGTGGGTGCATTTAATGTTGTCCCAAAGGTCTCTTAGGCTGTTTTCATTTCTTTTCATTCTTTTTTCTTTATTTTGTTCCACAGCAGTGAATTCCACCATTCTGTCTTCCAGGTCACATATCCGTTCTTCTGCCTCAGTTATTCTGCTATTGATGCCTTCTAGTGTATTTTTCATTTCAGTTATTATATTGTTCTTCTCTGTTTGTTCTTTAATTCTTCTAGGTGTTCGTTCTTTAATTCTTCTAGGTCTTTGTTAAACAGGTCTTGCATCTACTCAATCTTTGCCGCCATTCTTTTTCCGAGGTCCTGGATCATCTTCACTATCATTATTCTGAATTCTTTTTCTGGAAGGTTGCCTATCTCTACTTCATTTAGTTGTTTTTCTGGGGTTTCATCTTGTTCCTTCATCTGGTAAAAAGTCCTCTGATGTTTCACTTTGTCTATCTTTCTGTGAATGTCGTTTTCGTTCCACAGGCTGCAGGATTGTAGTTCTTCTTGCTTCTGCTGTCTTCCCTCTGGTAGATGAAGCTATCTAAGAGGCTTGTGTAAGCTTCCTGACAGGAGGGACTGGTGGTGGGCAGAGCTGGGTGTTGCTCTGGTGGGCAGAGCTCAGTAAAACTTTAATCCACTTGACTGCTGATGGGTGGGGCTGAGTTTCCTCCCTGTTGGTTGTTTGGCCTGAGACAACCAGCACTGGAGCCTACAGGCCCTTGGGTTAATGGCAGACTCCAGGAGGGCTCACACTAAGGAGTACTTCCCAGAACTTCTGCTGCCAGTGTCCTTGTCCCTGTGGTGAGCCACAGCCACACCCCGCCTCTGCAGAAGACTCTCCAACACTAGCAGGTAGGCCTGGTTCAATCTCCTATGGCGTCACTGCTCCTTCCCCTGGGTCCCGATGCACAAATGACTTTGTGTGTGCCCTCCAAGAGTGGAGTCTCTGTTTCCCCCAGTCCTGTCAAAGTCCTGCAGTCAAATCCCAATAGCCTTCACCGTCTGATTCTTGGGAACTCCTCCTCCCATTGCTGGACCCTCAGGTTGGGTAGCCTGATGTTGGGCTCAGAATCTTCACTCCAGTGGGTGGACTTCTGCGGTATAACTGTTCTCTAGTTTGTGAGTCACCCACCCAGCGGTTATGGGATTTGATTTTATTGTGATTGCGCACCTCCTGCCATCTCATGGCAGCTTCTGCTTTGTCTTTGGATGTGGGATATCTTTTTTGCTGAGTCCCAGTGTCTTCCTGTTGATGATTGTTCAGCAGTGAGTTGTGATTCTGGTGCTCTTGCAAGAGGGAGTGAGCACACGTCCTTCTACTCAGCCATTTGGAACTCTGTTTTACCTTGTTGTTTCATTTACATTTTAATTTTTTCTAATAGATTTTTAAATTTTTCTAATTTTATTTTCTTTTTTATTCTTTGTTATTGTTCTTCCTTGTTTTTTCTTTTTTCCTGTGCCACACAGCTTGCAGGATCTTGGCTCCCGGTCCGAGGGTCGGGCCTGAGCTCCTGTGGTGGGAGTGCCAAGTCCAAATTGCTTGACTGATAGAGAACCTCAGACCCCCCCAGGGAATATTCATCAGAGTGAGGTCTCCCAGAGGTCCTCATCTCGGCACCAAGACCCGGCTCCACCCAACTACCTGGAAACTCCAGTGCTGGACGTCTCAGGCCAAACAACTAGTAAGACAGGAACACAGACCCACCCATCGAAAAAACATGAGATGACAAAAGAATATGTTACAGATGAAGGAGCAAGGTAAAAACCTACAAGCCCAAATAAATGAAGAGGAAATAAGCAACCTACCTGAAAAAGAATTCAGAGTGATAGTAAAGATAACCCCAAATTTTGGAAATAGAATGGAGGCATGGATCGAGAAAATACAAGAAATGTTTAACAAAGACCTAGAAGAACTAAAGAACAAATAAACAGTGATGAACAACACAACAATCGAAATTAAAAATACTCTAGAGGGAATCAATAGCAGAATAACTAAGGCAGAAGAATGGATAAGTGAGCTTGAAGGTAGAATGGTGGAAATAACTGCCAAGGAGCAGAATTAAGAAAAAACAATGAAAAGAATTGAGGACAGTCTCAGAGACCTCTGGGACAACATTTAATAATGCACCAACATTCAAATTAAAGGGGTCCCAGAAGCAGAAGAGAAAGAGAAACGGTATGAAAAAATATTTGAAGAGATTACAGTCGAAAAGTTCCCTAACGTGAGAAAGGAAATAGCCACCCAAGTTTAGGAAGCACAAAGAGTCCCATACAGGATAAACCCTAGGAGAAACATAGCAAGACATATATTAATCAAACTAACAAAAAATAAATTCAAGGAAAAAATATTAAAAGCAGCAAGGAAAAAGCAAAAAATAACATACAAGGGAATCCCCATAAGGTTATCAGCTGATTTTTCAGTTGAAACTCTGCAGGCCAGAAGGGAGTGGCAGGATATATTTATATGAAAGGGAAAAACCTACAACAAAGATTACGCTAACCCACAAGGATCTCAATTAGATTTGACAGAGAAATCAAAAGTTTTACAGACAAGAAAAAGTTAAGAGAATTCAGCACCACCAAACAAGCTTTACAACAAATGCTAAAGGAATTTCTCTAGGTGGGAAACACAAGAGAACAAAAAGATCCACAAAAACAAATGCAAAACAATTCAGAAAACGGTAATAGTAACATACATATTGATAATTACTTTGAATATAAATGGATTAAATGCTCCAATCAAAAGACACAGACTGGCTGAATGTATACAAAAACAAGACCCATATATATGCTGTCTACAAGAGACCCACTTCAGACCTAGGGACACATACAGACTGAAAGTGAGGGGATGAAAAAAGATATTCCATGCAAAGCGAAATCAAAAGAAAGTTGGAGTAGCAACAGTCATATTCGATAAAATGAGGACTATTACAAGAGATAAGGAAGGACACTACATAATGATCAAGGGATCAATCCAAGAAGATATAACAATCATAAATATTTATGCACCTAAATATTTATGCACCTAAATATTTATGCACTCCTAACATAGGAGTACCTCAATACATAAGGCAAATGTTAACAGCCATAAAAGGGGAAATCGACAGTAACACAAATATAGTGGGGGACTTTAAAACCCCACTTACACAAAGGGACAGATCATCCAGACAGAAAATAAATAAGGAAACAAGCTTTAAATGACACAATAGATCAGATAGATTTAATTGATATTTATAGGACACTCCACCCAAAAGCAGAAGAATGCACATTCTTCTCAAGTGCACATGGAACATTCCCCAAGGTAGATCATATCTTGGGTCACAAATCAAGCCTTGCTAAGTTTAAGAAAACTGAAATCGTATCAAGCATCTTTTCTGACTACAACGCAATCAGATTTGAAATCAACTAAAGGAAAAAAACTGTAAAAAAACACAAACACATGGAGGCTAAACAGTGCACTGCTACATAACCAAGAGGTCACTGAAGAAATCAAAGAGGAAATAGGAACAAATGACAATGAAAACACAATGACCCAAAACCTATGGGATGCAGCAAAAGCAGTTCTAAGAGGGAAGTTTATAGCAATGCAATCTCACCTCAAGAAACAAGAAACATCTCAAATAAACAATCTAAACTTACACCTAAAGCAACTAGACAAAAAAGAACAAAGAAAACCCAAAGTTAGTAGAAGGAAAGAAATCATAAAGATCAGAGCAGAAATAAATGAAAAGAAATGAAAACAATAGCACAGATCAATGAAACTAAAAGCTGGTTCTTTGAGAACATAAACAAAATTGATAAATCTTTAGCCAGACTTATCAGTAAAAAAAGGGAGAGGACTCAAATCATTAAAATTAGAAATGAAAAAGGGGAAATTACAACTGACACTGCAGAAATACAAAGGATCATAAGAGACTAGTACAAGCAACTCTATGCCAATAAAATGGACAACCTGGAAGAAATGGACAAATTCTTGGAAAGATACAACCTTCCAAGACTGAACCAGGAAGAAACAGAAAATATGAACAAACCAATCACAAGTAATGAAATTGAAACTGTGATTGAAAATCTTCCAACAAACAAAAGTCCAGGACCAGATGGCTTCACAGGTGAATTCTATCAAACATTTAGAGAAGAGCTCACACGCATCCTTCTCAAACTCTTCCAAAGAAATTGCAGAGGAAGGAACATGTCCAAACTTGTTTTACAAGGCCACCATCACCCTGATTACAAAACCAGACAAAAATACCACAAAAATAGATAATTACAGACCAATATCACTGATGAATATAGATGCAAAAGTCCTCAACAAAATACTAGCAAACCAAATGCAACAACATATTAAAAGGATCATAAACCATGATCAAGTGGGATTTATCCCAGTAATGCAAGGATTCTTCAATATACACAAATCAATTCAATGTGATACACCATATTAACAAACTGAAGAATAAAAACCATATGATCATCTCAATAGATGCTGAAAAAGCTTTTGACAAAATTCAACACCCATTTATGATAAAAACTCTCCAGAAAGTGGGCATAGAGGGAACCTACCTCAACATAATGAAGGCCAATATGACAAACCCACAGCAAACGTCATTCTCAATGGTGAAAAACTGAAAGCATTTCCTCTAAGATCAGGAGCAAGACAAGGATGTCCATTCTCACCACTATTATTCAACATAGTTTTGGAAGTCTTAGCCATGGCGTCCAGAGAACAAAAAGAAATAAAAGGAATACAGATTGGAAAAAAAGAAGTAAAACTGTCACTGCAGATGACATGATACTATACATACAAAATCCTAAAGATGCCATCTGAGAACTATTAAAGCTAATCAATGAATTTGGTAAAGTTGCAGGATACAAAATTTAAGGACAGAAATCTCTTGCATTCCTATACACTAACAACAAAAGATCAGAAAGAGAAATTAAGGAAATAATCCCGTTTACCACTGCTTCAAAAAGAATAAAATACCTAGGAATAAACCTACTTAAGGAGGCAAAAGACCTGTACAACAAAAACTATAAAACACTGATGAAAGAAATCAAAGATGACACAAACAGATGGAGAGATATACCATGTTCTTGGATTGGAAGAATTAATATTGTGAAAATGAATATATTACCCAAAGCAATCTACAGACTCAATGCAATCCCTATAAAATTAGCAATGGCATTTCTCACAGAATTAGAACAAAAAATCTTACAATTTGTATGGAAACACAAAAGACCCCAAATAGCCAAAGCAATTTTGAGAAAGAAAAACAGAGCTGGAGGAATCAGGCTCCCTGACTTCAGACTATACTACAAAGCTACAGTAACCAAGACAGTACGGTACTGGCACAAAAACAGAAATACAGATCAATGGAACAGGATAGAAAGCCCAGAGATAAACCCACGCACATATGGTCAACTAATCTATGACAAAGGAGACAAGGATATACAATGGAGAAAAGACAGTCTCTTCAATGTGGTGCTGGGAAAACTGGACAGCTACATGTAAAAGAATGAAATTAGAACACTCACTAACACCATACACAAAAATAAATTCAAAATGGGTTAAAGACCTAAATGTAAGACTGTACACTATAAAACTCTTAGAGGAAAACATGAGAGGAACACTCTGACATAAATCACAGCAAGAACTTTTTTGACCCACCTCCTAGAGTAATGAAAATAAAAACAAAAATAAACAAATGGCACCTAATGAAACTTAAAAGCTTTTGCTCAGCAAAGGAAACCATAAACAAGATGAAAAGACAATCCTTAGAATGGGAGAAAATATTTGCAATCGAAGCAATGGTCAAAGGATTAATCTCCAAAATATACAAACAGTTCATTTAGCTCAATATCAAAAAAACAAACAACCCAATCAAAAAATGGGTGGAAGACCTAAATAGACATTTCTCCAAAGAAGACATACAGATGGCCCAGAGGCACATGAAAAGCTGCTCAACGTCACTAATTATTAGAGAAATGCAAATCAAAACTACAATGAGGTATCACCTCACACCAGTCAGAATGGCCATCATCAAAAAAATCTACAAATAATAAATTCTGGAGATGGTGTGGAGAAAAGGGAACCCTCTTGCACTGTTGGTGGGAATGTAAACTGATAAAGCCACTGTGGAGAACAGTATGAAGGTTCCTTAAAAAACGAAAAATAGAACTACCATATGACCCAGAAATCCCACTACTGGGCATATACCCAGAGGAAACCATAATTCAGAAAGACACATGTACCCCAATGTTCACTGCAGCACTATTTGCAATAGCCAGGTCATGGAAGCAACCTAAATGTCCACTGACAGATGAATGGATAATGAAGACGTGGTACATATATACAATGGAATATTACTCAGGCATAAAAAGCAATGAAATTGGGTCATTTGTAGAGATATGAATGGACCTAGAGTCTGTCATACAGAGTGAAGTAAGTCACAAAGAGAAAGACAAATATCATGTATTAATGCATGTATGTGAAATCTAGAAAAATAGTACAGATTAACCTATTTCCACGGCAGGAATAGAGATGCAGATGTAGAGCACGGATATGTGGACATGGGGGGGCAGGGCAGGGTGGGATGAACTGGGAGATTAGGTTTGACATAAATATACTACCATGTGTAAAACAGATAGCTAGTGGGAACCTGCAGTATAGCATGGGGAGCTCAGCTCAGTACTCTGTGGTGACCTAGATGGGTGGGATGGGGGCGATGGGAGGGAGGTCCAAGAGGGAGGGGATATATGTGTACATACAGCCAATTCAATTTTTTGTACAGCAGAAACTAACACATCATAAAGCAATTATACTCCAATAAAAAAATATATAGGAGACACACAGAAAAGACACAGTAGAGAAGAACTGGATTTTCTCTACTCAGAAGGTAGACTGAATTGAGTTTTTCCTTTATACCCATTAACTACTAGACCCTCTAAAAAGTCCTGAATATGGGTTGACAATATTAACAATTGGACCAACATAACACCTTAGCAATATCTAGGGATAAACTAAGGACAAGAGGGAAGAGATATGGGAACATATGTATATGTATAATTGATTCACTTTGTTGTAAAGCAGAAACTAACATACCACTGTAAAGCAATTATACTCCAATAAAGATGTTAAAAAAAAAAGAATGCATAGGGAAGGAAAGTCAGGGGAAGCATCTGCTAAATCAGGCATCGTTACAAGTTACATTGATATGTCTTTCTCTCTCTTTTTTTTTTTTAAACTTCTAAGATACTACTAGTACTGGTTTGGCTAAGTTGCATGCTGCGATATTTCTTTAATCACTTGCATTTTGAGGACACCCAGAAGTCATTAATACAGGTCACATCAAAAGAACTGATAATTTAAGACTACAGAACATAACTGTCCAGCAGTGTAGCCACGGGCTCCTTGGATAGCCAACGATCAAGCGTCTGATTGTGTATTTATTGATTTAGCACCCTGCACTTTGATGTGCAGATGGAGGCCACTGATGTCATGACCACTTATCATGTATTTATTGACTTCACAAATAAAGTAAAAAAAACTGTGTGATTTGTTAACATATTAAAGTTATAAAACTAAAAAAAAAAAGAAATAAATACTGTCTTCTACATGTATTTATAATATCATTTAAAATATAAAGGTCCAGGGGTCCTGTAAGCACAGGGCCACTCTCTTTCTGGTGTAGGGGATGGCATAAGGGAGACCAATACTATTCTGCATCAATCTATGGCCTCTCTCTACCTTGTTGTCACTGTTTGGACAAGATTTCCTACCCTGAAGGAAACAAACAGCCACAGACCAGAGGGATAATTTCTTTTATCTCTAACTCAGGCTCTTATGTTTCTGGTCAAGATTTCAGGTCATTGTTCTAGGAACTTTAGACCTTGTACCTGTAGTGGAAATGGATGGCATGCCCACTTTCTTACCAATGCACTCCAAGGTGCCCCCTGCCTATATGACCAGAGCACCCCTTTGTAGGGCACACCTAATCACTGGAAAAAGGAGGGTTCTCCACTCAGCAATTATAGGACAATGAAGTAGCAAGGGTTCAGAACACTCAAACTCACCTAATCAGGCAAGTTAGTTTTTCTCTCTTCATTCATTAGGGTGTCTTATATATGTTTTATCTACCTCATGGGGTGGCTGAGAAGACTAAATGAGTCAGAATCACTATTTTTAAGGTAGAAAGAAACTTCAGAACTCAATCACTAACCTGGAGTTTCTGGGTCTTTAGAAATCCCCAGGTTTGTAATGGGACCCTAACTTTTATTTATGTTAAAAAGGCCAAAGGAAATTGTACATTTATTTTGATGAGAAAGAAAGCACTGACCAACCAAGGCACTATGTTGCTTTGATTAGACAGGAACAGATGTTTAAAAAAAATAAATTGCTTGATGCTCAAACTTTCCAAAGGAAAGTGTCCTAGTAGTCTGAAGGTCGAAAAAATTTTACTACCCTAGTCCCAAATGTTTATTCTATAGGCAAAGGAACTGAAGATCCAAGAGGTGAAGCCTCAGGGGACACAAGCTAGCAAACAGAAGGTCTTGGATTCAAAACCAAGCCTTCTGGCTCCCAAACCAGGAATCCCACCATTTCGTTACCCATGAGAAAATTGAGTGCAGTGGTGGAGAGAATTAATTTGGAGTCAAAATGAACTAGGTTAAGCGCTGGATATGCCACTTGCTGACCTTTTGGAGTCTCAGTTTCTTCATCAACATAATGGAGAGAATAATGAACAACTTCTTAGTGTTGGTGTAAAGACCTGATAATCTTGAATGTTCAGAACACTTACACAGTGCTTGGACTATAACATGTGCTGGAAAAATGGTAGCTATTATCATAATTAATTTCCCGATGAGTTTCTGATATGCAGTTTGTAAACCTTAAAAGAGCTATAAAATGCTAAACTTATATTTATCTACATGTATATGAATAATATAATATATAACAATTTAACAGTGGTTATTAGTATTAAATCATTTTAGTCTATAGTTTAAAGCTCTCTGAGGAAGAGAGCTAAAATAACACGGGCTAACCATTTTGTAACATTCAAATAGAAACAGAGTAGCAGATAGTTGCTGTCCCAGCCTCTTAGCATCATTCCCTTTTCTGTTAACCACAGCTTAAGCCTTCTTGGGGTACCCCATCCTTCTCTTTCTTGGTTCTCATGTTTTAGAGATGAGAACACTACCCGAATCTAAACCATCCTCTTGGCTATGGTGTTTGCCTTGCTGTGGCCCAAACAACCCAAGTCAGGCCAGTGCCAAACCAGCCAGTGCCACAGTGTTGGAAAAAAGGGAAACCATTTTTTCCTCTGTGGATGGAAACCTGGGAGGATGTAAGTCTGGAGCTGCTGGGGCCCACAAACTGGAGAGAATCTGTCAGAGAACGGAGCTGACACAGAGGACAGCCAAGTAGAGGGAGGGAGATTGCATTCTAATTGTAGTGTTGAGGGCCTGAAGCTAGTAACTCCTAAACATTCCAACATGTGAGCCCCAAATTCCTTTTTTTACATTAGCCAGTCTGGCCTCCTATCTCTTAAAACCAAAAACGTCTTTAATAAATACTCATCAGTAAAATGAAGACACAATATAGAGTTTAACATTGAATGACAGAATCCCCAGACCCAGACAGTAGAAGTCTGTATAGAAGAGATTCTAAGGGCTGCCTGTAATCACTCTGTGTCTTCAAATGTGTGCTAGATGGCCAGCGAGAGAGGCTGTGACCTCAGAGAGTCAAGTAATTTCTCTCTGAAGTTGCCTGCAAGAAAACAAAGGCTGAAGGATCAGAGATGAACTGCCTCAGGATGCTTTCCACCTTCCTACTCCAAGTCCCAGGTAGTTTTCTCCTAACTGTTCACCTTCTAGCGTGAACCTGATTCCCTGCAACCGTCACTTTGGGCAGAAACAATGTGAACTGGAAGTTCAATCTGGTCATTTCTGGAAGGTGCAAGATCTGTCCACTTTTCCATTCTCCCATTCGTGCCAATTATCATTGCTATTTCTCTGCATGCAACAATAGTACCTGGTGTTGGTGTCCCGGTTTACATCCACTTGGAATTGAATCAGATGGTCTTTAAGATTTTGGGCTCGCTCACAGATATCATAATTTAGGGTCATGGTGTCAAGGCAGAACATGGCCAAAGGCACGGTAATGTGCATGGATGCAATTTCATTTCTCCGCTTATTTATGCTATTGATCCTCTGTAGAAGAGAGTAGATTCAGTAGCTTAATTTGCCTCTAGCCTCTATGCATATGCCCCCAGCCTCATCCCCAGCCAATATAGTACAATGTTGAGCATAGTATATATACTAATGAAACACACTGACTACTCAATGGATTGTCTGTAGCACATGTAACCAAGATACGAAATGTCAAGTGGCATCTCCTACCATCACAAAATCCTCAATTTCATGATTTTCTTTCAGGAACGCAGTGATGTTTTGCTCTGCCGTGTTATCCAATAAGTCATCATACTTCTTGTATACATTTAAGTATCTTCCATATTGAAGAGCATAAAATCAAACATACAAATACAGGTCACCAAATCAGATTAGTCAGAGTGGCAAATGAAGAGACAATATCATAAAAACCAGCCCAAATCACGAAAGAGGAATATAACATGGCAAAATAGAGTGAACTGGGAATTCAGAACTTTAGCTTCAAATTCCAATTTTGCCACTTCCTAGATGCATGAACTTAGACAAGATATTTCTCTTTTTCAAAGACCAGTGTCCTTAATTTTAAGTGGAAATGATAACAGCTCTCTGGATTGTTGTAAAGCTGTAATAATATATATTTAAAGCAGTTAATACTATGCCTAACATACAGTAAATGTGCAATAAACATTACTTCCTATCCTTCCTTCTGGTTCTAAAATACTACATCTAAATTTTAAGATGAAAATTTGTAACTAATGAACCTAAAGTCTATTGAATAGAATAAGTTTCCCTCTGTCTGTTGTCAGATGAGGCAGAAATGGCTGGACAGATTTCCCCCAAATTGGAGGACGTTTGGGGGATGCTCTGACTTAAAATAAGGTTGAATTAAAATAAAGATGACATGGAGTAAACAGAATTAACTTTGTGGGGCCCAGGGGTATACTTCCAAGAGCTGGCCAACACTTCAGAGACTGAAACTGAGATACAAGGAGAAGCCCATGGAACTGTCAGTACAGAAAAACAAACTATATGTATAAGAATCAACAACAGGGAAAACAGAGGTTTCAAATAGATGACACCAGATTAAATTCACGAGGGCAGAGCTTTCAAATCTGAGGCCATGGTTTTCGGAATAGATTAGCAGCAGTTCTCAGCTGTGGGTGATTTTGCCCCCAGGGGACATTTGGCCATGTCCAAAGACATTTGGGGTTGTCAAAACTGGGGAGGGTCCTACTAACAGGTAGAAGCCAGGGATGCTGCTAAACATCCTACCATACACAGGACAGCCCCTCATAATGCAGAATTTTCTGGTCTAGTCTTCTTGCTTCCCTTTCTCTTTTGTTCTCTTCTTTTGTGATTTGATGACTATCTTTAGGGTTGTGTTTGGATTGCTTTTTCTTTTTTGTATCTATTGTACATATTTGGTTTTCAGTTACCGTGAGGTTTTGACATAGCAGCCTCTCTCTCTCTCTCTCTCTCTCTCTCTCTATATATATATATATATATATATATATATATATATATACACACATATATATACATACAAGATTGTTTTAAGTTGCTGGTCTCTTAATTTCAAATGTATTTCCAATATCTTGCACTTGTAGTCTCCTCTTTTCATGATTGCTGGTTTTGACATCATATTTGTGACATCATATTTGTGTGTGGACGATTTCCTACCTTTATTGTATGTTTGCCTTTACCAGTGAGCTTTCCCTTTCATAATTTTATTGTTTCTGGTTGTGGGCTTTTTTTTTCTCCACCTAGAGAAGTTCCTTTAGTATTTGTTGTAAAGCTGGTTTGGTGGTGCTGAATTCTCTTAGCTTTTGCTTGTCTATAAAGCTTCTGATTTCTCCGTTGAGTCTCAACGAAAGCCTCGCTGGGTAGAGTATTCTTGTTTGCAGGTTTTTCCTTTTCAACACTTTAAATATATCATGCCACTCACTTCTGTCCTGCAGAGTTTCTGCTGAAAAATCAGCTGGTAACTGTATGGGGTTCCCTTGTATGTTATTTGTTGCTTTAAATATTTTCTCTTTGTTTTTGATTTTTGTCAATTTGATTAATGTGTGTCTCGGCGTGTTCCTCCTTGGGTTTGTCCTGTATGGGACTCTCTGCAGTTCCTGGACTTGAGTGAGTGTTTCCTTTCCCATGTTAGGGAAGTTTTCAGCTATTATCTCTTCAAATATTTTCCCAGGGTCTTTTTCTCTCTCTTCTCCTTCTGGGATTCCTACAATGCAAATATTGGTGCATTTAATGTTGTTCCAGAGGTCTCTGAGACTGTCCTCATTTCTTTTCATTCTTTCTTCCTTATTCTGTTCCACAGCAGTGATTTCCACCTATTGATCTGTCTTCCAGCTCACTTATTCATTCTTCTGCTTCATTTATTCTGCCATTGATTCCTTCTACTGTATTTTTCATTTCAGTTATTCTATTGTTCATCTGTTTGTTTCTTCTTTAAATCTTCTAGCTCCTTGTTAAAGATTTCTTGTATCTTCTCAGTCTGTACCTCCATTCTGTTTCTGAGACCTTGGATCATCTTCACTATCATTACTCTGAACTCTTTTTCAGGTAGATTGCTTATTTCTACTTCACTTAGTTCTTCTGGGGTTTTATCTTCTTCCTTTGTCTGGACATAGTCCTCTGCCATCTCATTTTGTCTAACTTTCTGTGTTTGTGGTCTCTGTTCTGCAGGCTGCAGGACTGTAGTTCCTCTTGCTTCTGGTGTCTGCGCCCTGGTGAGTCAGGTTGGTCCAGGGGCTTGTGCAGGTTTCCTGATGGGAGGAACTGGTGCCTGCCCACTGGTTAAAATCCATGAATTTCTAAATGCCAGAACCTGTCTGGTGCCATGGCTTTCATATAATAGAGGTGAACCTGTTATTTGAATTCTGGCTCTCCTATCTATTTGCTGGAAAGTTATGGTTTCCTTATCTGCAAATAGCGCTAAACAGCAATACTGATGTAAGTAAACATTGGATACTCTTATTCTTTCAGGTATGTGGGAACAGGGATTGTTTATTTGATGACAGTTAGGAACTCTAAACCAATGCCAATGGCTAAGTTACAACTAAACCAACTTACTTGTAGGGGCCAACTTGATTTTTCTGAAATACCTCTAAAGTTTGATCCACAAAGTCAGAAACCAGTTTTTCATCAGCATTAACAGTTCCAAGAATCAGATTATATCCTTTCAACTCTGGGAACAGGATAGATTCCACCTAAAGAGGAGAAACCACTTTTATTTTTTTTTTAAGATTTATTTTTTGATGTGGACCATTTTTAAAGTCTTTATTGAATTTGTTACAATATTGCTTCTGTTTTATGTTTTTTGGTTTTTTGGCCACAAGGCATGTGGGAATCTTAGCTCCCTGACCAGGGATTGAACTCACACCCCCTGCACTGGAAGGCAAAGACTTAACCACTGGACTGCCAGGAAAGTCCTGAAACCATGTTTAAATGTCACAAGACATCCACAAGACACAAGAGGAAGATGACACCAAAATGTAAAGTCTCCTGCAATGCACTAATTTCCAGGGACATCAGCTGCATTTCAACTCTATTTCTTCTCAGATGGTGCTGGAATCACCCCACTGTTCCCTTTATCTCTATTCTCTCTCCTCTTCCTCTTGTTGGATTACTCATCTTTCAAATTCTTGCTCCTTTCAACTCTCATGTCCTTAGAGAGTCCCCCCTGGGCCCCCAGTGGATGTTAGGTTTCCCTGCTTAAAGTTCACATTCTAAATTTATCCCACTTGGCACTCATCGTAATTGTAATTAAACATATGTGTAATGAGCTGTTCTAGGTTTGTCCTGGGATATAAATACCATGAGGGTCTGGATTGTATCTGACTTCTTCACTATTGTGAAGGGCCTAACAAGAGCTTGGCACATAGTAAGTGCACATAAACATTGTGTGAGTGAATAAATACTACAGTGGTACCCCTCCCCACCACCAAACACTTTTCCTCTCTAATGAAAAGCTACTAGAGGCATGGGTTCCAATTCAAACTCTGCTGCTAGCTGACTATGTGACCTTAGGTAAGCTACTTTCTCTGGACTTTAGTTTTCTCATCTGAAGAAAGGGAGATGTGTACTAGATTCTTCCCTCAGTTCAGGAAAAAAAGCTATGTTGTTATGATCTGAGGCACAAAAAGTATTTTTCCTGAGAATTCAACTCTCCAACTTCTTAATGGCACAGTGTATCTCTGAGAATGTTCTCAGTTGCATGACTCATGCAAGCTGCAAGGCCTTGTTGGGGACCCATTGCCTTCCACTGCTCTCCCTACTAAGAAAGATTTTAGTGATCTAAGAAAAGACTCTTCAGAGGGCTTTACTGAGTTATGAGTTATATGCCGCTGATGAAAACCCATTGCTTTAAAAGGGGGAAAAGCAAGTGCAACAGATCTTTGTCTTCCCTCTTTGGACAATCCAAAGGTTTTTAAACCAGTGGAGAAGCAACTTCTTTGCTGCAGCCGTATTGCAGGCAGTGTTTGAAAACAGGACATGAGTGAAATGGCTTAGGGCAGCACAGCTGGAGCATTCAGGCCTTGCAACAGATCATAGGTGGGCAGGATAAGGGATTATCTCTTGGGAAAAGTCTTCAATCGAAAGAACATTTTAAATGTGGCTGGTTCTCACTATGGAGAACAGTATGGAGGTTCCTTAAAAACTAAAAATATAGTTACCATATGATCCAGCAATCTCACTCCTGGGCATATATCCAGAGAAAAGTCTAATTCAAAAAGATACATGTACCCCAATATTCATAGCAGCACTATTTATGATAGTCAAGACATGAAAGCAACCTAAATGTCCACTGACAGATGAATGTGGCCTATACACACACACACACACACACACACACACACACACACACACACACACACAAAATGGAATATTGCTCAGCCATAAAAAAGAATGAAATAATGCCAGCTGCAGAAACATGAATGGATCTAGAGAATATTATACTAAGTAAAGTAAATCAGAAAGAGAAAGACAAATACCATATGATGTCACTTATATGTGGAATCTAAAATATGACACAAGTGAACTTATTTACGAAACATAAACAGACTCACAGATGTAGAAAACAAACTTATGGTTACCAAAGGGCAATGGAGAGGGAGGGATAAATTTGGAATTTGGGATTAACAGATACACATTACTATATACAAAACAGATAAACAACAAGGACCCACTGTATCGCACAGGGAACTATATTCAATATCTTGTAATACCCTATAATAGAAAAGAATCTGAAAAAGAATATATACACATATATGTATAACTGAATCATTTTGCTGTACACCTGAAACATTGTAAATCAACTATACTTCAATCAAAAATTTTTTAAAATACACCTTTAAAAAAATGTGGCTGCTTCTCCTATGCCTCACAGAGCAGTCTGTAAAACCGAGCCAAGAACAATAGTGCTCTTTCCAGGTAATTATTGTTACTATCTGCTTATCTCCATGGCTCTCTGATCCCAGACTTCTCGGTTTTGTCATTACCTTCAGTGCTTCCTCCTGTATATTTCTCCAACTTTGGCATTTCCCTAGCACTTTGAGTTAGAAAATTCTCCCATCAGGAGAGAGACTGACCCAAGCAACTCCATTCCATAGGGGGAATATATAATTTATATATAATTTTATACATATATATATAATGTGTTTTATATATCTATATAACGATTATGAAAGTAATGCATCAACCGCTAATGCTGTTTTAAACTCTTATTGCATTTTCAATTTTATAAAATCCTTCCCTTATCTCATCCAGCTTCCTTTTATTTATGTCTCTCATTCACCTCTTCATTTCAGTCAGTATTACAGATCCATGTTTTTCTCGGTTTTTTGCAAAGGCAAATATTTTCTAATATTTACTTTGGTTTCCTTTAGTAACTTTCTCACAAATATGCTTTCCTTTCGCACCTTGAGTACTACTTTCAAACATCTCATGCTGACGTTTTTTCCAACTTTTAAAATTCATCTTTAACCATAAATAAGACAGGACTGATAGGGGATGGGGTACTGTCTATCTGTTGCTGTTCTTAGATATTCTTCTTAGATATTCAACCTGAGGGACTATTCTTTTAAAATGTCACTACCCAGATCAGAGATAATACAGTGTGAGGGGTTCAGGGAGGCAGACTGTGCTATGGGCATCTCTAGATGGAGAATTCAGATCCTGGGCTGCTTTTTCTCATAGTCTAGTAGAGTCATCAGCATTTACTTGGGCCTAGCTTTCAAACCTGGTACAAACTATGACCTATGACTATGTCTTCTTGGCATTACAACCCACTAAATCTACTACCAGCCCCTGCCAGACTGTTAGCAGCAGCAGCCACATGAGCCCTGGGCTCTGCCAGCTCAGCTGCTCGCAAACGTTGCTGATCAACAGCAGTGAAGGGGAACTTGAGTGGTATGTACTTTAACTGTCTCCAAGTCCCACACTTATCCTTCCAAATTACAGGGTCTTCTCTTTCATTTCCTTCCTAGGAATACTGGTTGTAGGCAAGCTGCCCACATTTCTTCCCCCTCTGAACATCCAGTTTTCCTGTTAGTCTGACTTGGTTTGGTTCAAAACCCCCAATTTAGAGTTCTCTGGTGAAATCAACTGGAACATATGGCTTCACATGCTTCCCTACAAAGTCCAACTCTAATCATGAGCTCTTAGAACCCTCTAAGCACAGGACTGCAAAGAGAAGAGTGCTTAAGAGCATGCAAGCATCACACATAATGCATGGGGAGGGGAGAAACACCCCACAAGCCCCTTCCCTATGTGGGGCTGGACACTGGCCCTCTTGCCACACCAACCACCCAGAGGGGGCAGAAGATGGAATGCCAAAGAGTCACACACATGTGGGTGATCCTGCCCAGTTCTAAAAGTCTGCTAATAACTGTCTGTAATCTGATAAGTAATGTCACCCTGGAAAGGAAACTTGGAAAAGGGCTTGGGCCAGGAAGGGAAGCTTTAATCTCTCCCCTAGAAGCCTACAGTGAGTTAAACAAACAAACAAATGGAAATTCAAGAACTAAATTAGATATAGTCTTATGAAAATTCTTGGCAAAGTACATGGCAATTGATCCATCATGAATTATTAACCCAAGATGGATATAGCTTGGGACACATCTGCCCTTTTGAGGTTGGCATCATGTGGGGAACTCTACTTTCTCACAAAGTAACTCTTAGTGTCCTTGTTAATGGGATGTGTGGACATTTCTTTAAGGCCCAAATCCTCTTTCTGGGAGTCAAGTGGGTGTACTCAGGATATATCTCCCAAAGTATCAATAAAACCCTACCTTGTACAAGCAGCCATTTTAAATATATTTTATTCAATATGTGAATAAAATTAAAAATGAATAATTAAGTGAATACTATACCTTGGGAATCCCCCTAGAGTTCTTAATAATTTCCAAGAAAGAGTTGTGTATTAATTCCCAGCAGTCATCAAAAGATGGATTAAAGACAATAATGGGCTCATTGACTTCAAGCTTGATCATGATCAGCTGAGGTATAAAGAACTCCATCTCTTGGTAGGGCTCTTCAAAATCATTCCCATCCTTCAGGAGACATAAGATATGGAAATTATTACAAAATGGAACCTTCTAGAATCAAGGGAGTGAATCTTACCCATTTATAGTACTACATGGGCACCAGAAAAGGAAATGAAAGGTACCATGCACTGTTCATATTTAAAATAAGGGCAAATCACCAGAGTTCATTCACCCTCTCCCCCTTCTTCGAAGTTTTGATTCAGTACATTTACTTTCCTTGGAAATTCCTTTGTCAGTATTTCCAAATCCTCCCCATCCTTTAAAATTCAGCTCAAAATCCCCTCCCCTGGGAAGCCTCCCTGTTCCCCAGCAAGAAATAACTTTCCACTTCTGAACTTCCATATTTCCACTTCCTTATGGTATTTTATCTTTCTCTCGTGAGATTTACATGCACATCTTCTCTACACTAAACTTAAGGGCAGGATCTGTCTCTGATCCATCTATGTCCCCCAAAATATCATTTAGTACATCGTAGGTGCTCAATAAAAATTTGTTGACTGAATCCAAAAGTATAAATAGTTTATCTGTATACCTCACATGAAGTTGCTAATTAGCATATAGTATATTTTAGATACTCAAAATGTCAACCTTCCTGCAGTAGAAAATATTGGTGTGGAGATATTTCTAATTCCCAACACAGGTTAGTAACACAAAATACCTTTCATAAACTACAGTGCCTAATGAAACTGGCATGGGGCAGTTGTAAAGTACTTGTCCAAGTAACTGATTCTAGAGATATCTAGCTTGGTTTAAGTATTATTGATAATCATTAGTTGAATACCTACTATGTACCAAATACCCATAAATTTCTTTCTTTAAGATATATGAAGATATTAGTTTTCCCTTTGTGTGGAATTTTAGAGTGAGACTTGTTCCCACATCTGAGTTTCTTCTGCTTAGCCAGTAGATGATTACAATGACATGTATAGATTAGTCCACTGTAGAGTGCTAACAGTGCAGTCTAAATTCAACAGCATTGGTTCTACATTCTTTTGAGCAAAAGGGCAATTGTTCATTTTTACTCTATTTGTAAAAATGCTTAGAACTTAACCTTTTCTAACAGGCAATTTAAAATTTTATAGCTCTTTTTAAGATAAAATGGCACATAATATAAAATCCAAAAGAATATTCCTTGATCTCCCAGGTTATCTAAATTTAAGGGATGCTTTGAAAACCAGGACTTAGTGCTTCAGTTTTTATCTAGACTTCACTGAAGTAGTTTCATGAAAGAAGTTATTAGGTCAATAAAGCCTTTTGTCTTAAGAGGTACCCTTTCAAAGACTGAAGAACAAAAGCCAATATCTGCAATGAACACACACAACACTCCCTAAATATCAAGCCAAAAATTGATAACAAACCATTTTCAACTCCTTCTTTTAATAGAGAGGATAAAAAAGTGACCACTCCCTCTACTATAGGAGGTATGCATTCCATTTTATTCAATCTTTCTTTACAGTTTCTTAATTTCTATAGTTCTATAGATTTTTACCAATATAGTAGGAGGTAATTATCTCAGGAAAGGTTGCTGTGTGTTTAAATAAATCATTTTTATAAACTAATAATCACCTGATATGTGTTCAAATCAACAATTTTACTTTTTGGCTTGGCTTACAGCTGAGGACCTTACATGACTGAATCCTGAGTCTATCTCAGTTGATTCCACTCCAAAGGGTCTACTGCTGGTCCTCTACATACCTTGTGTATCAAGAAAAAGGAAACGAGGTCCTTCAGAGACTTAATGACCAACTCCCTGAGCTGGAGTGACATGAAGGATGCAACAGAAGCAAAATATTCCTCAATGCGACGAGAGGAGTCACAGTCACTCTTGGGAGCAAAAAGGACCCACTGCTCCTTCTGGGAGACAAAAAGCTGGGCACAGGTGGGGATCCATCTGTAAAGAAAGCAGGGCGTCTAACTAAGAATCTCTTCCAAGCTCCAAGAAGTCCTCTCAGCCACTCCCCACTCTCCACTACAAGGCAGATGGCTCCTTTCCCATTAAGCAGCTTTGCAAATTGGTACTTTCATATCCCTGGCCACTTCACCTGCCAACATCCCTTTCTGGGGAAGATAGTACTAAGCAATACCCAAATGAACAGTCCTGCTGAAACATGAAAGTGTCTACAGTTTCTTCATTATATTCAGAGATTGGGGTAAAGGGGTTTAAGGAACTGGAATGTTCTCTTTAACTTCTCTCCCTGGCAGATGTCTGTTTTCTGATTGAGACTTTATAGGGGGAAAGAGAAAGAGGAGAAAAGGAAGAAAACTTGGAAGGAGAAACTCCAGTGTGGCAGTGGTTGCTCAGAAGTTGAGAGCAGAAATTAGAAAACCAAAAGAGGAAATGGATGCCTCATTGTTCCTTTCATCCTACTTCCCCCAATTTCTAATTCCCAATGGGAACCACTGGCATTTGCATCCTATCACTTCTCCTTTCTGACTGCTAGAAAAGTACTACTCTAACAATCAGAGAAGTACTGGTAATAGTCATAGTTGTAGATGTAATAATTATATTTAACAGCTACTATTGTACCAGCTATTGTATAAACATTTTGTCTGATAATAAAAACCCATTGGTAGGTATTATCACCATCATCTCACATAAGGGAATTTCTCTGGCTCTGGACACAGTCCTGCATGCATTTGCAAAGGAAAAAAGAATTAAGTGACTAAAAACTCCCATTCTTGGAACCTTGCAGGTATTTATCTGGGCTACCTGAACACAAGTCATTTAAATGCATTGTCCTGTAACCCAGCAAGGCCTACAGGATTTCAGAGGGGGGGAATGGAAGTGGTACTCTCATCAAGGAATGGTAATGAGAGAGTTTCAAAAAGGCAGAGAAAGACTAGGAGTAAGGGTCAAAGATCAGTGTACATGAGGAGGCACAGAGGCTGTCGGGGACGGGAACATGGGAGGAAGAGAACAGAGGAAGATGTCAGCGAGAAGTCAGCAAAATCTGTGTACCCCCCAGGTTGGATACGTTTTCACTTCACAGAGTTTTTGATCTTTATGATACTGTGATACAGCCCCATTCTGAGGCCAGATACTGACTTGTTGAGAAGAATTTGGCGTGCTTCCATGCAGTGTTTCTGGATGACATCCTGATATTCATGAGGCTGCAGAGGTAATTTTCCCGCCAGTAATTCTGCTGTTCGAACAAACCTGAGGTCTTTAAATCTGCAGAAAGAGAGGGAAAATCTTCCTAAGCTAAGTAGATGCTTAATAACAAACTTTGTATGACGGCTTCAAAGGAAATATATTTTCATTTTTCAATGAGAGGAGATATAAACAGATTAAAATGAATTATATCTGAAAAATCTGGGAGTCTGAGGAGGGAGTGGATAGTTCACAAGAACTCTTGCAAGGAGTAGATAAACTCAGCAGGTATTACTGAGCCTTCCTATGTGTCCTGCTCTGGGTAACGCATCTGGGAAGTGGGATTTTAACACTGACCTGGAATTTGGCTGGCTGGGAACTGGGATACCAAATGGACAAATCAAAGCTCTTTCCAACAGTGAAGACACAGAGGACAGGGCAAGCAAAGCACCACCTTCATGATCAAGTGGGTTCCACTCAATCCTCAATGTGGCCCCTGGGTGAGCTACTCAAAACAACTTGGAGGTCCACTTTGGTCTGAACCCAGAAAACCCTATAGACCTGCCCCCGACAGCTGACAGGCTCACCGAGACACCCACAGCATCCCTGGCACAGTACCTTACATAGCGCAGGTACTCAATAAATATTTGTTAAATGAACACGTGAATCTCTTCCTGCCCTCTCTGATGATAACCTTACCTTCTCCTATTTCTCTCAGATTAATGGAGGTTCTGCCCTTTACCACACTCCCCAAGGCCTTTTTTAGCTTACAGGGCCACCATTTCTCTTCCTGACACCTATTCATTCATTTATTAATCAGCCTTTTAAATCATCAGTGCCTACAACTTCCCAAACTAGATCTTTGCTCACTTTCTTAGCTTGCCTCAGTTCTCGCTTCTCATTTTCATCATCCACTGTAATGACCCATTAGGCACTTTCCCTCATCCTTCTAAAATCCCGCAGTCTACATTTCTATTCCTTTTTGTCTGGCCAGTCACAAAGCACTGCTAGGGGAGAGGAGAATTCGAGGACCTCACTCTCCACACACTTTGATATCCAACTCTAGCATGGCCCTGGTCACAACCTGATTAACTATGTTACTCATCTTTAGTTCAATCCTAAAAAACTTCCCACATTGGCCAGAAAAATCTACTCTTTCTTCAGATCACGACCCTCATTCTGGCCCCTAAACCCCTCACCCTTCACTGATCACTAGTTGACCTCTTAAAATGTTTAAAGCTAAATGCTGCAGGTCATATAAGAACACTTTTCTGTAGCATTTCCTTAAATCTTTCTCCTTGATGATTTTTTGGTTCAGCTGACAAAAACCTAAATGGTTTTGGTTCACTTTTGTGCCTTTGTTGCCTATATAATCTTCTTCAGGGAACCATGAAAAGCAAGTGATAAGAATCCTTCTTATAGTAGAAGCTATATGTTCAATAATTTGTCATCTTCACTATATGATCAGATTAAATTCACATGTACATCCTCTTGGTACTGAACTTCTGGCAATTTTACCAGCCCTGTGACTGACTTTCTTGTTAATTTCTAGGTTAATATATTTTTTAAGGCCATAAACATGCTTGTAGTTAAAGCAGTTATCTTCATTTATTGAACAACTACTGTACGCCAAGCACTGCTCTAAGCACTTCACCCAACAACCCCATGAGGGAAGTACTGTTATAATTCTCATTTTGCATATAAAGAAACAGGGGTCCAGACAGATTAACTTCCCCAAATCATACAGTTCATCAGGGACAGAGCAAGAACCAGAACCTAGGCTGTCTAGTTTCAGAGCCCACTTTATAAATTATTACTCTTCTATAAATTATTATTATATACTTATGCCTCATTAAAAAATTACTTTCTTTCCCCCAGTGTCCTTACTAGCACCTCCAATGCCTTAGAAAACTGAATTCAGTTCAAACAGGGAATGTATTTCCTTCTTATCATTGGTGGGCTCTGTCCTAGGTTGACCCCACCTGCAATTCCTTTTTAAGATACAGGTAAAACTAAGAATGTGAAAAAACAAGTAAGTTATCCAAGTAACAAGACTCTGCAAAGACGTAACACATTCACAGCTATAGGTCCTCCCCAAACAAAATATTTGAGCTACTGATTAAGTTCACCCGATCAAAATTACGTAAACATATTGGCCTCTAATTTTTCTAATAAAAAACCCAGATGGTGGCAGCTCATCATTTCATTAGCCTGCCTTTGGTGAACTCTGGTGGCCTCATTCTCCCACCAGGATTCACACCCCTTCTTGAGGGGTTCACACAAAAAATCAGTCTTTCTTCCCAGTGCAATTGATGAATGGATAAACAAAATGTGGTATAGCCATAAAATGGAATATTATTCAGTCATAGAAAGGAATGAAGTATTGGTACATGCTTCAATATGGATGAATCTTGAAAACATGATGCTAAGTGAAAGCAGCCAGACATGAAAGGCCACATATTGTATGATTCCACTTATATGAAATATCCAAAATAGGCAAATCCATGGAGACAGAAAGCAGATTAATATTGCCAGGGGCTGGGTGGAAGGGAGAAGAGAGGGTGACTGCTAATGGGTACAGGGTTTCTTTTAGGGATAATGAAAATATTCCCAATATTTTCAGGAAAGTTGCACAAATCTGTGAGTATACTCAAAATTACTGTATTGTACACTTCAAAAGGGTGAATTTTAAAGTATGTGAATAACAATTTAGAAAAATGAAAGAGAAAAAAAGTGACTCCTGCCTCCTCTGGACTTCTACCAATACCTGTGGCAAATTTAGTCACTGATGAATATAACTGAGACTACTGTTTGCCAACCCTGTGCTGGCCCTGAGTTACATAAAGGAATAACCTCAAAAAACTAAAAATAGAGTTGCCATATGATCTAGTAATCCCACTCAATGGATAAAGAAGATGTGGTACACACACACACACACACACACACACACACACACACACACACACACACACACACTGGAATATTACTCAGCCATAAAAAAGAGTGAAATAATGCCTTCTGCAGCGACATGGATAGAATTAGAGATTATCATACTAAGTGAAGTAAGTCAGACAGAGAAAGACAAATATCAGATGATATCACTTATATGTGGAGTCTAAAATATGACACAAATGAACTTATCTATGAAACAGAAACAGACTCACAGACATAGAGAATAGACTTGTGGTTGCCAAGGGGGAGGGAGACTGGGAGAGGGACAGAGTGGGAGTTTGGGGTTAGTGGATGCAAACAATTATATATAGAATGGATGAACAACAAGGTCCTACTAAATAGCACAGAGAACTATGTTAGATAAACCTGTAATAAAACATAATGGAAAAGAATATGAAAAAGAATATATACATGTATGACCAAATTGCTTTGCCATACAGTAGAAATTAACACAACATTGTAGATCAACTATACTTCAATAAATTTTAAAAAAGAATTTGGAAAGGAAGAAAACAAAAAGACTCAAGCCACCATACATTTCATAGGCTAGAGAGAGTCAAAGTCATAAATATACAATTATAATTCAGTGTGATACATTTCATAATGGAGGTCTAATTAACACCTACTGGATACTTATATCAGGCACTATTCTAAGTACTTTGCATGTATTAAATTATTTATCCCTCCTACCAGCACTATGAAGTAGGAAGTCTTATTATCCCAAATTTAGAGATAAGGATGTTACTTATGAAGCAGCACAGTTAGAGGTGGACCTGAGCAGGCTGGCTCCATGTGAGTGCTCTTAACCAGTATGCTCCAGTGCCTACAGACAGGCACTGGGTGCTGTGAAGGCACACAGGAGGGCCACTTAGCCCTGCATGGAGAGTTGTCACTTGCTGTTCATATGCACTTTGGGTCTGAGATGTTTGTCATTTTACTACAAGGGCAAGGCTACTCCCACATAAGATGATCTCTTATGTGTGGAAGCAATAAAGAAAGGGAAGAAGGGCTTCCCTGGTGGCGCAGTGGTTGAGAGTCCGCCTGCCGATGCAGGGGACACGGGTTCGTGCCCCGGTCTGGGAAGATCCCACATGCCACAGAGCGGCTGGGCCCGTGAGCCATGGCCGCTGAGCCTGCGCGTCCGGAGCCTGTGCTCCACAACGGGAGAGGCCACAACAGTGAGAGGCCCGCGTACCGCAAAAAGAAAGGGAAGAAAAGGGACAGGAAGCACTTCTTACTCTGTAAACCACAGTTGTTTCAGGCTGAGCATCATGGGGTTCACTGTGTGCAGATGGTCCTCGTTCCACTTCTTGGCATTCCTGTAGACACTGTGCCAGGGCACAGGGGCCCGGATCACTCTTTGAGGAAATGCTCGGGGGATGTTCTCGATGAAGAGTCTTTTCCTCTCCATTGGATCCATGAGGATGTAATCAACTATAACCAACAGGGCGAACACTTGTTATTAAGCAGGGACCCTGAACACTCTGTGCTCTTAGCTTCAACACTTTAAAGGTAAATGTGCCTCTGTCCATTTACACTTGGAAATGCTCCCTCGTTTACAAGGTCAGTGGTAATCCCCTGGGTATAACTAAATTGGGTAGGTTCCTCTCTGTCGGTATGTGAGATATTTCAGGGAAAGAGGAATATAACTTTACAGTCTGGAGTACTTCGAATCCGGAGTTGAGTCCTGTTAGGATATCTAGCATCATGCATATCAGTGAATTAGTATTTGCTGATACCTCATTACTCATTCACTGATTTCTCACACCAAAATAGTTACATAAAAAATAAACACAATGGATGACACCAGATACCTATGAATGGAAATTTAGAGGCCAAATATTTCACGTGCTAAGGATCGGCAAAAGCCTCACAGAGGAAGTACCATTTAAGCTGGGTCATAAAGAATGAGTAGGATTTTGTTTGAAGGATAAGAAGTGCAGTTCCATGACTTTTGTATAATATACTCAAGGTGCTGTGAGTCATTCTGTGGCAGAAATAACAGGTACAAGTGGTAGAGTTCAAGGTGATAAGACTGGAGAAGTAGGTTGAGGCTGAAATTTAAAGGGCTTTACATGTTTATCCTTATAAGTTTGGTTCTAGCCTATAGCAGACAAGGAGCCATTACACTGACACCATTAGAAGGTTAATTAAGAAATTAAAAATAACTAGACAACTTGGTAAGTATAGCTGTGTTCCAGATAAAATGGGAAGGTGGGGGGCTAATATGATCACTTCTCCCCTTTGATATGTTTCTCACATTATTCACCATCATCAAACATTTCCCAATGACCTACCGTGTGCACAAGACATGGGGCTAAATATGAAGGGGAGGGAGGATTGATGATACATCAGCTAATGTCTAATAAGAGAGCTGAGACCCATAAGAAAGACAATGCCAGTGTTAAATAACTGTAGAGAAACAGTGGCACGGGAGAAGTTCCAAAGTGGGATGAGTTGAAAGTAGAAACAAGAAGTGCTATGAATGCAGAGGATGGATTCATCACTGAGGGTTGCAGAGATCAAAATACTTGAGGGAAGAGGCAGGTCTTGAACTAGATTTTAAATGTGAGTAGGCCCCTACTTCTCAGGGTTGCTACTTACATTAAGTAGCACCTGCATCACCTGGGAGCTTGTTAGAAGTGCAGAATCTTGGGCCTCTCCCAAACTCTACTGAATCAGAATCTGCACTTTAACAAGATCTTTAGGTTACATAGATGCACATTAAAGCGTGGTAAGTACTGGTGTGGACACGAGTGATGGTGGCGGGGAGCATCTGAATGAAAAGTTAAATGATGTTTTTGGCATTTTCAGAGTAACCAGGGTGAAGCACTGACAGTGAGAGGAAAGAAGGTGCCTTCCACATAGGAACCCCTGTCCCATTTATGCCCAGCCTTACCAATGCTTTTCATGAGGCTACTGTAATAGTCATTTTCCTTCTCCTCCACAAGGACAGTCATCAGGGGTTCCAGGAAGGGACTTGTCAGCAGTGTGTTAGAAATCAGCTTTGAAATCCGAACCATCACTTCATCCTCCTCAGGGGCAATCATGTCTTTTTGGACTCCATTGGTCAAATAGTAATAGTATCTCTTCCATAAACAAACCACCAACAAGAAAATGATCATAATCAATTGGCTAACTGTGCCCACTTGCCCACATCCGTCAGCCACCCAGGGACCCTGTTCATACAGCACCTATCTCCATCCTTCACTCGCTCCTGGGCCTGTGACTTCACACTCATTGCAATAAATCATTGGCGAGTATTCCCCATGACTCTGGAGGAGTCAAACAAAGCCAAAGAGATCTCAGCGTGGTATAAGGCAGGACTTGTCAAATGCCATTCAGATAGGAATAGTGGAAGGAGGACTGAGGCCAGGGATGGAGGTGGCATTATCTAGTGAGCTTTAAGAAGAGGAATGACAAGCTCCTCAAGTGGACTCAAATAATTCACCCTCCTCAACAACAGTGCTCCTATACAAAGAAAGCACTTGATCCTGTGGCTTGTAGCTGTCCATGGGGGAAAACCCCCAAGTCTGAGTGAGACTTGGGGGTTAGTTCTTCTAATCCAACCATGGGACTTTTGAGATTAGAAAAGCCACACAAACACAGGAACTGAACAAAAATGCCCAGTGGGACCTGGTGACATTAGGAAGTTTGGTTTATTTAGGGCTTGCCTCTAAGCTGCTAGATGGCTAAGTGGTTCTGGAAATGAATAATTTCAGATGGATAAGAAGCACAAAGTATAGGAAAGGGTTTGAAATCAGATTTGACCTTCAGTGCCAATTGTCTGTGGTCAGAAGAGGCTGAGCTTACATCTCTTCAACCTTAATACAGGACAAACTTCCAAACTTCTCATTATAAGAACTGCGTGGGGTGAGGAGAGAGGGTCCTGTTAAAATGCAGATTCATAGGCCCCCTGATAGGGAATTTGGGATTTGTTAACAAGCACCCCAGTTGATTCTTATTTTCAGGCAAGTTTGAGAAATGCTGTGTAGCTCCTAAGAGCACAGAGATGTCAGTATCAGCCAGACCTGGTCTAAGTTCTAGTTTTGCCTCTTACTAACTGTATAACCTTGAGCAAGTTACTTAATCAGTCCCCACCCCAATTTCCACAACTGGACAATAGAAATAATCACAGTCCCCAGGTCTTGAATGGGGTCAAGCATCTAGAGGGTTTAGCATGGAATTTTGCTAATAGCTCATGCTCAGTCACTATGGGTTTTTATTATTAATCATTTTACTATACACTATAAATTCGCAAGCTATTTGTTCTTTTAAGATAGGGGATGGAAGCTCAAAAGTCTACCTGGGACCAAGCAGGTAATGTTAATAACTTAAAGTTGGCTGTACATAAGAAGATAATAAGGAATTGTGGAGACTGACAAACCAGAGAATGTATTTCTCATCTAAAGGAAGTAGCTACTGGTCAGCTTCAAATATTTTAATTTTTTCAAGAGAGGTCAGAAATCTAGCTTATGTGAGATTTCCTTTATTTTCAAAACACACTTACAAGCCAAATTCAGCTTATGGTAGGGTTGCTAGATAAAATACAGGATGCACTGGGATATACTTATACTAAAAAATTATTCATTGTTTATCTGAAATTCAAATTTAACTGGTGTCTTGTTTTTTGTTTTATTGTTTTTCAAAATCTGGCAACCCCAGCCAATGGGTCACCATTCTGCAACCTACATTTTACGAGGACCCACAGGCACTGATTTCTAAGACTTACTAGAGCAGAGAATTCAGACACGCACACCTTCATTCAGTAATCTGTCATGGGGTCTGGACTTCAGTATTTTTAAAACATTCCCTAGGTGACTCTGCTGTTTTTCTCCAGTTTAGAATCACTGAGATGCCAAGAGTAATACTTAGCAAACTGAGAGAAAGGAGGCAATAAGAATGTACCTCCAAGTCTGATTCAGTTGGTTTGGTTTCTCGACTTTCTATTTCCATCTCCTGCTGCAACATCACATCAATCTGTTCTTCTGGACTCATTGGTCTGCTTCCTGGGAGAGTCAAAGATGTCACCACCTCCGTCCTCATAGGTAAGGAGGTTGAGGTGTTGCAGGCCAACCTTGTCCTGAAAAGTAGACACAAGCTCAGTCCTTGGTTCCATGGAACACCTCATAGGTTCGTTAGCATTGGTTTTGCTTAGTTGGCTAATTTATTTTTATTTAGAGCCTCAAAAAATTGGATAAAGAGGATTGTTGGGAAAAAAACATGAGTCACTAGGTATCCAGGAATGCTTTAAAGTCAAGAAGCAGAGTATGGCTTTCAAGAGACCACAGCCTCCTTCGGTTCAGCCCAGTGTCCTGCAATCCCCTGTGCCCATAGGGACACCTTACCCAGTGAGATCTTCTTTGTCTTTGGGGGAGAACTTCATTTTCTTCTTGTTAGGCTCTGATGAACTTTTATTTGCTAGAACAGTAGAGAAGAAAGACATCAGTGATGGGCAGTGGCCTTGGGCGGTCCTCTGTCCACAGGGATGCCAGTCTCAGGGTAGTGCAGGAGAACACTAAGCAGGGTGGACTTGGTGTGGTGGGGTGACGCAGGTGATGTGAGCCCTGCACCACTAATTACCTGTGTGACCCTGAAGAAGTGACCATCACTCCAAGCCTCAGCTTCCCCAACTGTGAAATGGGGATGAGCATACCTTCTGTTATCCCATACATTGGACAAGTATTAATAAAAGCTCAATTCACTCCCCAATCCCATATGCTCTATTTTCTAAACATCAGGTGTATTACTGCTTACTATTTTTCTTTAAATAGATTCAGACTTTTAAACCTAATATATTTATTTTAAAGGAAATATTATATGATTATCACAAGTAGAAAGACCAGTATCATTTGCAATAAATATAATTATTGCAAATAGAAAAACCGATGTCATTTGTAATAAATAGAAGGTTTTGCAATAAATATCATTTGTGATAAATAAATTCAACAAATAATATAAAACTCTACTATTAAACTTTAACTGAATACTTGCTTAATATTCTAGCCTAAGGAAACTAACATGTCATTGAGACATGTTAAAGACATACTAATATGAAATTGACATTTTGAGGGAATCAGAGGATTGAAGACTCTTGGTTAAGATGTATTTTGAGTTCATACTTTAATTTCCTCAACCTATTCCAAATATAATGATAATAGAAAAAATATTCTTTAAAATTAAAAAGACAGTGCATTGTTCGAAAAGATGCTCTTCTGTGTGGGCTAAAAATAAACACATTGTGAACTAAAAGTCTTAAACTTGGCTTCTGGCTCCAGAAGCAGGCAGAAGTAGTTAGGTGTTTGATACCTGGGGGAATACCAGAACCCAAAACACACCATGATTGTGGGGACTGCAGGTAGGCTCACAGCATGAAGCCAGGGCTGCCCTACCCACAAAGACACGCTGAAAAGACAGCAGCACTGTCATGCAGATAAAGCACTTGTTGTCCTCAATTCACATGGTGGCCACAGAGAGCAAAGAAAGGCTGGTAATATCTAGGCCAAGCCTAACATTGCCTCAGGGATCAGATCTACAATCCCCAAACATCACCTTAGGATGGGAGTCCTAAGCCACCAATATAAGGTCTGGTACTAATTTGGGGTCCAAGATGTCAGATGAAGGCATAAGGGAAAAAGGCAAGATTTTAAAAGGTATGTCAAAAGAATACACTGTTTGAGTACATTTATATGTGAGAACAACCAAAACTAACCTACGGTGACAGAAATCAGAAAGTGGTTACCCTGGGGTGGGATGGTGTTGGGTAGAGGAAGGAACTGATGGGAAAGGAGCACAAGGGAGCTTTCTCTAGTGATGGAAATACCCTATACCTTATTTGGGTGGTGGCTATATGGTGTGAACAATTGTCAAAACTCATTGAACTGAACACTTAAGATCTGTGCATTTCATTGTATGTGAATTATACCTCAACCAATGGGGAATGCATGTAGCAAGAAAGGGAAAAACTCTCAACGTAAGTCTGCAAACTAAAATCCCATAACACATGAGAAACCAATACTAAGAAAGATAGCAAATAAACTCAACAATTGAGGGACATATTTACAAAATGGAAATAATACAGCAGTACTAATAATTCTCTAAAATAAATGTTTAAGATCCTCCAAGCGATTGATATTGGAAGGGCTATGTCCATGAGAATAGAATAATAAATTGGCAAGTGTGGTCCTCATAAATAGAACCAATTAGGAAATCTGAAAATAAAAAGATACTGTCATTAAAACAAAACCCATTCATTAGACACGTTAAACTCAAGACTGAACACAGTTGAAGAGCAAATTAGTGAGCTGGAAGATATATTTGAGGAATTCACTGAGACACAGCAGAGAGGATAAAGAAAAACATGATAATGAGTTTGAGACAGCAGGCAGATTGAAAGTCTCCAACACACCTCTAACAAAAACTACTAAAGGATATCCTTAAGCAGATATAGGTATACCCAGTGGGGCTAAACAAATTAATACATATAAAGTACTGTGGTAAGCCGCCTCCAAGATGGTCCCCAAGGATCCTCACTTCTTGGAATCATGCCCTTGTGTAATCCTCTCAAGTGTGGGTGGGACCTAGCAACTCACTTCTAACAAAGAGAAAATGGCAAAAGTGATAGGATGTCACTTCCAAATTTAAGTTCCAAAAAGACGGTGGTTTCTATCTTGCTGGCTCTCTTCTCTCTCTTGCTCTCTCCCTCGTTCCTTCTAAGGGAAGCCAGAAGTCATACTGTGAACTGCACTATGGATAGGCCCATATGGTAAGAAACTGATGTTTATGGCCAACAGGCAGTGGAGGATGTGAGTGAGATTGGAAGAGGATCCTTCCCTAGTTGCCTTTCGATGACTGTGGCCCTGGCTGACACCTTGATTGTACACTTGTGAGAGATTCTGAGCCAGTTAAGCCATGCCCAGATTCCTGACAGAAACTGTAAGATAACAAATGGTAGTTGTTTTAAACTATTAAGTTTGGGGGTAATTTGTTATGCAGCAATCAACAAGAAGCGCATGGAGCAGTGCTTGGTGTATGGTAAATGTCATGCTAGCCATTACAATCATTCCCATTTCAGAGACAAGGAGACTAAGGCTCCATGAAGTTACCCAAAGTTAGCTGCAGCAAAAGGTGGAGCCAGGACTAAAACCCAGGATTAGAAATCTCACTCCAAAGCCCTAGTCTGAGTGGGTTTGGCACACGGCCAGAAATACCTAATGGCAGCCCCTGAACAATCTTCTCCCTGCGGACATTGATGGTGACGGGCTGGTAGACCTTCAGCAGGTCCTTCAGCTTCAGGTCCCGGGCCATCAAGGAGTAGTTGTTGGCAATGGAGTTGCTGGGTCCACAGTGGTGGTGCTGCTCTTTGAAGGGTGCAGCCAGAGTCCATGATGTGCGTTGCATCAAGGGTGGGTAAAAGCTGTGCGACATGACTGTCTACAAGGGAAGAAATGCAGAGTGACACATGATGAGGGACATGACTCAGGGGGCCTGGGCTCCGTAGGGCCAGGCTCCACTCACACTGAGACTCATGGCATCCCACATGCCTTACATGGTGGCTCTAACTTCTGCACACTGAGTGCAAATACTTTTGGAATGGACACCAACTGTACTTCTCTGACCATTGTGAGCATGATTTCTCATGACAAGGATAACAGCTTGCTTTCAATATTCAGTAAATTTGCAATCAGATAATTTACATCTACTGTCTTTATTGCTATGGACGTGGCTATAAGGTAGAAATAACTGTTCTGATTTTACAGCTGAGTATGGAGAAGTTCAGAGAGTTTAAATAATGCAGCAGGTAAGTGAGAAGGCCAGATTCTAACTCACCTTTGTGTTACTGCATAGCTTTCTCCCATGGTGCTGTAGCCTCTTCCAGTGGCAAAAATGACCAAGACCTCTAATGCCACTTGTCAAGTCTGACTGTTTGCCCCCAAACTAGTACCAGCAGAAGAATAGCAGCCAGGTGAACATACCTGATAGAGTTCAGATGGTTCCTCGTTAGCAGAAGCAGGCAGAGGAGGCAACTCTGGCCGCATCTGGGAGTGGCTCATGTGATGTATCGAGTCACTTCTATGGATCTGTGGGAAACAGACACAAAGCCACACTTCAGGAATTAGGAAAGATTTCCAAGCTTCTGAGGTTGATAAGGAGTAAAAAGGGCCTCAGGAAAGGTTTTAGGCACAAAGTTCTGCCATACAGCAACCTTCTTACCCCTATCCACTGTGTAGGTTTCATTTCTTAATTGTTAATGTCTCTCCTCTCGCATCTCCTCCTTGGCTACACTTCAATGAGCAAATTCAGATATATATTGTTTTCCCCTGGGAAGAGCCCAAATCTGAGGGCACCTCCAGGTACCCTACCCTGGGTTGTAATTAAAGGGGTTGACTTTAAAAAATTGACTCTTGCATTTCACATTGGCAAAATTCCAAATAGAAATTTGCTTATGCAGTGGCATAAGTAACTCTGTGCTTCCTGTGGAAAGAAAAAGTATCACTTAAAGAGTGCGGGCATGTAGGTCCACCATGCCATTCATGAGTGTATACTTGAGAGTGAGCCTCAGACAGAGGCGAACCTGTGGCTCCCACGGTCACTCTCAGTTCCCGATGCCTTTTCACCTCAGAGCTGAAGGTGATTTCAGTGTTGAGCAATGCTGTGTGTGTTTCTGTCCTACACCCCAGCCACTATAAGCAAGACAACTACTTTATCTGGGGCTGTGATGGAGGCAAACTTCTGGGCTGGACTTACTGAGAGATGTTGCTATACAGCACTTTAAAGATGGTTTGATGGATCTGCAAGGATAATTTTGGCTCTTTGTGATTTTTCACCTTAGGCAATGACTGTGTAAGATGAGACATTATTGGACAGATTTGATTTATTTGGGTCAGCAAATTAACTCATGCAGGGTAACTGAAGGTAGAGAGGTAGGGGGTATATGAATCAGATATTAGCCATCCCATGCCCCAACCAATCCCTCACTGATGACTCAACCTCATAAAATAATAACATTAACAACAATAACATCTGCCATCATTCTAAATATTATGCACCAGGCACTTATGAGATTTTTTTAACATCTTTATTGGAGTATAACTGTTTTACAATGGTGTGTTAGTTTCTGCTTTACAACAAAGTGAATCTGTTATACATATACATATGTTCCCATATCTATGAGATTTTTTATACCCATGTTCTAGCTGAAACTAAGGCTCACAGAGGATAGGTAACACATACTAGCCACACAGAGGTGCTTTTATTTTTTTTAAGATTTTTTTTGGATGTGGACCATTTTTAAACTCTTTATTGAATTTGTTACAATATTGCTTCTGTTTTATGTTTTGTTTTTTTGGCCATGAGGCACGTGGGATCTTAGCTCCCCAACCAGGGATTGAACCCACACCCCCTGCATTGGAAGGCGAAGTCTTAACCACTGGACTGCCAGGGAAGTCCCCAGAGGAGCTTTTAAATACACATCACTCAGCATCCCAACACACTGGAAGTGACAAGTATCATTTACACGGCAAATTACTTTGGGAATGTGTTGATCTTAAAATTAAACAAAAACATGCAAACTCTTAAAACGCATACTGAGCCTGGGAGTTTTAAAAACATAATAGGTTCACTGATCTAATGGCCTAATTCAGTGGTTTTCAAAAATGTCAGACCCACTAACAGAACTTTATTAAACATGGGGATGCTCAGGCTCCACCTTAAACAAGATGACCCTGTTGTTTTCAGCTTAGCACTGTGCCTGTCTCTCTGCTCTTGACCTCAATTTCAAGGATCTAAGAATCGATTAATCATCTCCAAGAGCTTTCTCTTTCACTACTGAAATTAATATCAGATCTGCATTGATGAGGTGAACAAAATGAAAAAACTCAGCATCAACTTGAAAGGAACCTGGTCATCCAAAATGGGTACTATACCATCCAAGGTAGATTTTGGCAGCACTGTTTTCAGGGAAATGAAGTCATTCATGTTTTCCTTCAGGATCCCAGATGTGACTGGGACATATACTGATTGATAAGTTAGGGCTGTCTGCATTTTGTCTTTGCAAGCAAGAAGGTTTTGTGGTCAGTGGAAATCTTTCCCTTGGCCTAGCTTTTAAATCTGTTTCAAATAAAAATATTCATTAAAAGAACAATAAGCAAACACCACAAATTCCAGACATCTTGAGTAAGTTACAGTTGAGGAGACTCTTTTGCAGTTGAGGAGAATATTAACATTATTCAGGAGGTGGCTTAGCATTCATGCTTCTGCTTATGGTTGGGGTAAACCTGATTTCAGCCCTGACATATACTGGGAAGTTACTCTTCCCAGCAAAACAGGCAGAATAGAGCCCTAGTGGACATAAACTGGCTCTACTCCAATTTCTGTCCATGCTGTATAGTTTCCAGCCTGTGTCCAGGGTAGAGCATGTGATACAGGTCTGGTCAGTCAGAATACTCTCTCCTCCTAGACACTGTGATTGGTTCAGGGATAGGTGTGTAACCCAAGCTGGGCTAATCACAATCATTCCTGACACTTTTGATAGTGCTATTGAGAAAGAGGTACTCTCAACAGCCATCTTTGCCTTATGTGAAAAAAGTCTTCCTTAGAAGAAGGAAGCCAACATGAAAGAAAGCAAAGCACCAGAAGGACAAAGACAGACTCCCAATGACATCAACTGGACCCCAGGATCCAACCTGGACTTCTCAATTACTTGAGCCCATAGATTCCTTTTTGGGTTTGAGCCAGACTGAATCATATGTAAGTCCCTCCATACTGAGAGACGGTCATCCAAGAGATAGACACAGAGGCAGCTGAGTCATCATATAAAGAGAAAAGCCATTCTTGGGATAATAAAGAAAGAAAGCAACATTTTGCAAGAAAGCAAACTAGGCACTTTCTTGGTGGCACAGTGGTTAAGAATCTGCCTGCCAATGCAGGGGACATGGGTTCGAGCCCTGGTCCGGGAAGATTCCACATGCTGCGGAGCAACTCAGCCCGTGTGCTGCAACTACGGAGCCTGCAAGCCACAACTACTGAAGGCTGTGTGCCTAGAGCCCATGCTCTGCGACAAGAGAAGCCACCACAATGAGAACCACACACACCTAAACGAAGAGTAGCCCCCGCTCACTGCAATTAGACAAAGCCCGCACGCAGCAACGGAGAACCAACACAGCCAAAAATAAATAAATAAAATAAAATAAATAAATTTATATTAAAAAAAGAAAGCAAACTAACATTGAGCGTTTTGCAGAGTACAATGGAGAGAAGCAGAACCACTGAAGAACAAATTAAACTTTAAGCTAGTTCATGGGCACAGACTAAGACTTATACACACATAGCCATTAAACCATGATAGCAGAAAACAGCTCAGTTCATGCGACAGGGACACACGGGACACATACAAGATTAGCAGATCTAGAAATCAATTCATAAAACAAAGAGAGTTTTCTTGAACACGCCTGGTTAAGAATCCTCTGTGGCACCTTCAAGGTGAAAGAGATGGAGATATCTTTAAGAACTACCTGGCTACCCAAAACGGTTTGTTAAAAATATTAATGCATAAGTGTTCTCTCTGGTAAATTGCAGAGTATTTCCATTTCAGGGGGTGGGCTCAGTAATTATCAATAAATCCACTTTAATTTCACAAAGTTTTGATTTAAAATGCTCCTCTAGAGTGTAAAATGCTCCATACACTTCAATGTATGGCAAGTTAGTGGATCTTGGCTTCTCCACCAAGATTCTGGCACCTAGATTGGGTAGAACTGTTACTTTCAGGTGCTTATTTCTGACTACATGTGATGTTTGCAAGTCCTTCACGGAAGCAGTTTCCAAATGCTCACTTAAGGACCTGCAACAGCAGAGTCACTAGAGTCTTAGCTAAAAATACAGACTGCAGGGCTCCACTCCAGACCTTTGAGATCAGAATCTTTGGCAGTGAGGCCAAGTCTCTATATTTTCAAGATACTCCCCAGTACATTCTTATTTATGTACCTCCAGTGCTGGGAACTGATGGATGGAACATATGGTCTAATGGCCTTGAAAAGGAAGGGAAAGAAAGGTGTCTATTCCTGAAATTTTCTCAGCAAAACTTGAAGATGTCCAAAAGCCTAATTCAGAACAAAGCGTAATTCAAGGACATTATGTGATTAACATATATGCCTGGTCAAGGAGATCTAACATGGCAATTGGTTTACGACTGAAACATCTCCTTCCCACCCACTTCCAATTTCCCTACATGTTGAAAATACTACAGGTATGAAAAAAGAAATACACCTTAAAATTCATACCTACCTTCTGAGATGAGCAATCCATGTCACTCATGTTGTCCATTCTAATTGGACCTATAAAAATATAAAAAAAGGAACAAAGAGCTCTCAGTTTCTTCCTCTCCTATCAGTGGCTCTGAAATTCCTTATAGCATAATGGGGATGACACGGATTATGGAACTTTCCAGATGTTCTGAAAGCTCTGTTCACAGGGCTGCCTCTCCGAGGTCATGGACTTCAGCCCCCCGAGGAGTTCCCAGGTAGAAGAGGAGAGAAAGGGAAGCTAAAGAATGAAGCAGCAGCCATGGGGCCCTGCTGGGCTCTGTGCTGCGGCTTCCCTGTGATGGCCGCTCTTCTGCTACTGAGCAGCACCTCCCTTGTAACTTTTCCAGGAATACACCGAGTTCACCATAGAGGAAAAACTGAAGCAGAGTTACATACTAACACAGAGAAGAGGGAGGAAGCACCCCACCAAACAATCCCCCTGACAGCCTGAACTCTTCTTTCTCCTCCCCTCGGGTTATTTTTAACACTGGAGGAGCTTGTACCCAGGTCCTGGGGCCAGTCACAAGGCTTCAGTGTCTGTTGCTAGGGAAGGAGGTGCCTCTGTTGTGCCCAGATACAAGACTGGTCTTGACTCAGCTTTGTGTCCAGGTCTCTCCTTTTGCTGTAGGCCAGCTGTCCAGCAGGAAGTTTCAGTGACAGGAGGGAAGGTGGGAAGGTGTTTAGCAATGATCCAGGAGGTGAATGGCAACAAGAGGTTGTGCCTTTGGAGGGGCCTAAATGCACACAGAGTGGTGGTTAAATTCTTGGGCCCTAGAGTCAGACAGGTCTGGGTTCAGATCCTGCCCTTCCCATTTAATTAGCTATGTGGCTTGAGCAAATTGCTTAATCTCTCCAAGTGTCCTTTACAATGTAAAATGCCAACAGTGTGACAACCTACCTCATAGGTGGACTTGAGAGTTAATGAGATAACACCTGTAAAGCAACCTGCACATAGTAGAAGGATGACCAACTTGTCCCAGTTTCCTGGGACTTTCTGGGTTTTAATACTGCAAGTCCTGCTCCCTGAGAACTCCCTCAGTCCTGGACAAACTGAGACAGCTTGGTCACTCAGCACAGCAGGCACTCTATAAGTGTGGCTAACATCATTCTCATGATAAACACAGGAACACATGCACACATACACTCACACACACAAGATACAGTTAGCTGCTGCCCAGATATTCAAAGCACATGTTAAGCAGTCACTTTCAAAATTCTCTCAAAATCAGGTTAGACTTATTGAGCTCTTTTTGGGAGACAGGCTTCTATATATACACATATATGTATGTTTTGTCATTCAATTTTTCCCCAAACTCCATGATGCTGCCATTTTATGACTGATGAAACCAAAACTGAGAAAGAAACATAATTTTCCTAAATTGCCAGGACTTGTAAGTAGTGCTGATACTATTTGAACCCTGTCCTTATGACTCCAGAGTCCAGTGTTCTTTCCATAAAGTACCTGCTCATAAAAAAAACATTTCTGAGATCTTACAATGAGCATTACATAGTACCAAGTACTTCCATTTCTCCGTTTTCTTACTTTTCCCTCAAAGTTTGGCTTTCCATACCTTCAAAATAACCTTGAGGCTCCTCATTCCTTACATTTGCACTCTCTACCATAAGACATATATATATATATATATATATATATATATATATATATATATATATATATATATATATATACAGTTTCAAATAGTGTTTGGAATAAGTGAGCCAGTGACAGGGTTTGAGACTTTAGACGGAAATGGGGTTATTACCAGGCCTCCTATAATAGGATATGAAACCCCATGTCCCACAAAAAAACCAGCAACTGTAACCCAACAAAGTAAAGAACTTTAGAAGGGGCCTGGTAGGGTGCCCATGAGCCCCGTGACCTTGTGGGTGAGTAGGAGACACACCTTGCTTTAAAATTTTGTGTGCCTTAAGTCTACCCGTATCCAAAAACATACAAGCAATAATTATAGCTTTCATTTATCGACGTATATTAGCTGTTGGCACTGTGGTAAGCACTTAATGAGCATCATCTTTCCAAATCGTCTCAACAATAGAGAAAATGAATACAACTATCCCAAGTTTTACGACTGAGGAAACTGAGAAACAGGGAGGTTAAGTAATTTGCCCTTAGTCACTCAGCTAGGTCAGTGGCAAAGTCAGAACTTTACCTGATTATGGAATCTGCTCCATGGCTTTAACCAAAAGCCTACATGTAGTCTGAAGAAAGACAGAAAATAAATAAAATATCTGCCAAAGAGAATGAAAATTCCATCATCTCCCCTCTGCCCCAGGCCACCTCACTGGCACCAGAATTGCTTGCTGACTTAATCTTCTGTTCAGAAATTTCCAAGTGAGGATGCAGGCCTCAAATCCCTTAATCAACTTCAAGTACATAGGGTTGCCAGATAAAACACAGGATGCCCAGACATACTTATACGAAAAAAAGTTATTTGTTGCTCACCTGAAATTCAAATTGAACTCGTTGTCCTGTATTTTTATTTGCTAAATCTGGCAATATGGGGAGAAGAGGTCAGCTAGGCTCTAGGTTATCCCCATCTCTGTGGTGTTAACAGCTTAGAGACTCAATCTGTTGCTGGAAATTTTCACACATTTCTAATTCAGAGCCTAGTGTTTCTGGCAGATCTTTTCTGAGGCTTGAAACAGTTGCTTATCCAGGGACTTATTTTATTGACCCATCCAATGGTCAGCAAGAGCCAAGTCCTTGTGCTAATGAGAGATGCTAAGATTCTCGGGCTTCCCTGGTGGCGCAGTGGTTGGGAGTCCGCCTGCCGATGCAGGGGACGCGGGTTCGTGCCCTGGTCCGGGAGGATCCCGCGTGCCGCGGAGCGGCTGGGCCCGTGAGCCATGGCCGCTGAGCCTGCGTGTCCGGAGCCTGTGCTCCGCAACGGGAGAGGCCACAGCAGTGAGAGGCCCGCATACCGCAAAAAAAAAAAAAAAAAAAAAAAAAAAAAAAAAAAAAAAAAAAAAAAAAAAAGATTCCCACCGTTGGGTAATATATAGTGTGGTAGAGAAGCCAGCCAACACACAAGGAAAAGCAAAATCTGGCTGGCCCTACAAAAATGCAAGTGGAAGGAACTAGAAGATTCACAGAGGTTCCCCTAGATGGCACCCTTGAACAAAATTTCCAGTGAAGGCCTCAATTCAGCTTCCCAAAGCAACACCCACCAGGGAAGGAGGGTTGCAGTTTTGTCCTAAAGAAAAAAACCCTCCAAACCCAAACAATAACCAGCGCTTTCCTGGATGGGGCACCCATCACACTGCAGCTGAACAAAAGGCATGAAACCGGACAGGACTGCCTGAAACGTAAAATTTAGGGACACTTTTCCATCCACGTCCTCCTATCTTCACCATTAGCTTCCCCCTTCTTGGCTCTTGTGGAGTTACAGCAGGATCCCTTAGCTTATTATTATTATCCCCAAGCTTATTTCTCTATCCACCAGCCTGATTATTTCTAGAAATATTAGTTGATAGAAGTAATACATCATTGGTGGGTGGGCAAAATCAGTGAAAGAAGTCAAAATAAAATTGTATCGCATATTTGAAAGCTGCTAAGAGGGCAAATCTTAAAAGTTCTCGTCACAAGAAAAAAAATTCTGTCACTGTGTATGGTGACAGATGTTAACTAGGCTTGCTGTGGTGATTATTTTACAATATACACAAACATCAAATCACTACGTTGTACAGCTGAAGCTAATATAATGTTTTATGTTAACTATACCGCAATATAAAAATAAACAAAAAAGAAAAATAAACCAGGTGACCATGATAAGACACAGAAAAAAACAAAGTGCAATACGTTAAATATTTTTGAGCTCCTCCTATGTCCCCGATAGGTGCTAAGTTCTTTACAGCCATTATTGCACCAGTCCTCACTACAACCCTGTGATTGCTTTTCTCTTTCCTGAAGTTATTTTTCAGGTGCCTACGGACACAAAGTCACAGAGGAGAGACAGATCAACAAAGGTCCCTGGATGGAAAGGGCATGAGAAGTGTGCAGTAGCAGGCCAATTCTCAAGTCTATCCCTCTCCATTTTACAGATAAAGCTGAAGCTCAGCGAGGTTAACTCATCCACACAGTAAGACTCTGACCTGGGATCAGAGTCCAGGGCTGTTGGACCTCAGTTCATGGTCTTTACGAGTATGTTCTATGGCAGTTGTTCTCAACCTAGACAACTGTGCCCCCCAGGGGACATCTGCCAATGTTTGGGGGTCTGCAGGGAAGGAAAGTACTACTGGCATCTAGCGGTTGGAGGCCAGGGATGCTGCGAAACATCCTACAATACACAGGACAGCCCACTCAACACAGAATTTTCCTGGCCAAAAAGTCAATAGCGCTGCCCCTTGAGAAACCCTGCTCTATGGGCTGGGTTTCAGGCCAAGGAACATGTGTTCTGGCTCTGACTTGAAACTGAAGGATTTGGGATTAGACCTTTTCATTTATAAAATGGAGATACTAATCGAACCGATCTTTAGGGATCTCCCTGGCTCATGATATTTGCGTTTGAGAAGTAATGGTTAAAACCTTCCAGTCAGGGTCGTACCTCATCACTTGTCTGTCCTGAGCTCCAGAGATGCTTCCAGAAGAGCTGGTTCAGGGTATTTAGGCAGGGGAAGCCCTGAGACCCTGGGAAAACCCGTTCTCAGCTGCCAGTCCACCTGTCTCAGAGATGGCCTGGGCGCCCTCACCCCAAGCCAAGAGTGTAGGAAGGGCAACTCTCTCTGAGCCTCAGTTTCCTCACGTGCTCCTCACTCGTGGCTTGTCCGGGAGGCTCCAAAAAGCTGAGGGAGATAGCGTCCATTTCAAGAGCTGCAGGCGGGGAGAGCCCAGCGAAGTGGAGGGAAGTGGAGGGGAGGGGCGAGGAGGGACGGCGCGGGGCCGCGCGGCGGCGGAAGACTGCTGGCGGGGGTGGAGTGAGGCCGCAGGCTCCGGCTCCAGAGCCGCCGCTAGGGCGTGTCTCCTCCAGCTGCCGGCACACTCAGCTCGGCCTGCAGCGCGGCCGCCGGAACCAGGTGAGACCCGGCTGGCTAGACCCACACTCGCCGGGCGGGACAAATTTTGGAGGAGGGCGGCGGGGAGTCGGTTGAGAGGATAGTCGGTGTCCCACGCTCGAAGCCTTCAGCACGACGTTTGGTAATAAGGGGAGTCTCATCCCTCCGAGTCCCTGCGAGACCCCCATACACACACACACACACACACACACACACCCCGACACCTACTACTACATGTGGTAAAAGGGTTGCCATCCCCATCCCACCCCGGACCCTTCCCGTTCTTGGGAAACCTGGTTGGGAAGTCTCCGAACTCCCTCTTTGGGATTAATGAAAATGGGTGCCCTCCTCCCTCCCAGGTTCCTCTTCTCTACGGAGGGCCCCTCCCCCCTCACTGCGGAGAGGGGAATTCCAAGCACCACAGGTGGGATTCTCCTCCCCAAATTAACGACGGTGTACTCGACTCCCCGCCCCCGAGCTCCCATTTCTCAGCCTCGGTGCCCCCTCGGGCGCAGAGCCCGCTCTGTACCTGCATCACCCCCCTTTTCCCCTCTCCTTGGATCCCAAGAAACTGGCCGCCTGTCCCCTGTCGCGTCTAGGAAGGCTGAGAGACTGGAACCAGATGAGGAGCGGGTGGTCTGGATAGGCCCGAGGCGCCCGGCGGTTCCCGGCCTCAAGCCGAGATGCGACCCCTCCCCTGCCTGGCTGGAATGCTCAGGGTTTCCGTTTGTCCCGGGAGGGGCGGTGGTGGAAGAGCCGGGGGCTTTTGGAGGGGGTGGGGCGTGGAAGGGGAAGGGCGGGTTGGCTCGTGTTCTCCTGGGTCAGCCCGAAGGCGCGGAGAAGGCAGAAGGCGGGGAACAGTGCGCTGCGTCGGGTTAAGGGGTTGCCGTCTTCCCTCCTCCCGAGACCTCTCAGTTCCTGTGGAGGCCCCTCCGAGGAGTGAGTAACTAGGGGGTCTGGGGTTGGTGGCCCGGTGGTTGCATTCCACGGATGTGGCCGCTGGCATTTTACCCACGCTAGCCCCTATTGGACTCCCCAAACCCGGTTGGTCCGGGTGGCGCTTGGGTTTCCAAGGCCCTGGGAGACCAGTAAGGGGAGCTGGGCTTGTTTCTGACCCTTGCGGATTGGAGATTAGGGGAATTGAGTGCTGGGAACATCGCAAATTCAAATCTGTGCCAGCTGTAGCTTCAGATACAGTATGGGAATGGGAGTTTAGTCCTGCCCTGTTCAGGGGATTCCTGTTTCACAAAAGGGATTGTAGCAGAGAATCTCTAGCTGGGGAGATTAAAATGTGCTTTAATTTGGTGCTAGACCCTATAGATATTAGGAGATACCTCTTCCCATCTCACATAATTAGCATGGGGGACGTTCAGTATGGTAAATAAATGTGAGCATCTCTCAGTTAATTTTGTCCACTGTGACAGAATCTTTTAGGCGTTTGTGCTATAGGTCAGGAGATCAGTTGTAAGGGAGAAATGGAAAAGATATCTGTGTCCAGCCCCACAGTGTTGTTCTGGGAAATATAAAATAACAATATATTAGTTTATATGAAGATTTTAAAGGGTTTAAAAGATATCTAACTTAACAAAAAGCTTTTATTAAAAATAAATAATTATGTGAGATTGGGACAGTCCTGGAAATTCCAGGCTGTTGAGTCACAGGGTATAATTGTGGCAAAGTCTGTCCCTCAGGTGCCTCTCTTGTTATGGAGCTGAGACTTACAAGTAAATAGAGAATAATTTAGGGCACAATGTAATTGGGAGCCAACCTGTTTAGTGTATTGGCCACTGTCACTTGTTTGAAAAAGGTTTTCTGGCCAAAAAAAAAAAAAAAAAAAAAGGCAATAGGACTTGAAATAGTGTATTCAGCTTTCTTACTTTCTTCCACATTCTTTTCACAATTTTGTCAGGCTAAAAAAATAAACATAAGCTCTCAGAGACAATACCATTAACATTTTATTATATGTCCATCTAGATCTTTTATTTTACTGTGGATATAGACATAAAATACATAAATACATATATGTATTTTATATTATGGATATATGCATAAAATATGTAACAATTTATAGTATTCTATAACTTTCACATCATAGATATATTTTCATTTCACTAAATAAATATCAACATCATTTTAATGGCTATACAATACTCCATTCTATGAATTTATCATTATTTAACCTATTTCCTATTAGTAGACAGCTTCTTTCCAGTGTTTTACTATTTATTATGTATTAGAAACGGGTACATTGCACATCCTTTTGGCATGTTTTGGTATAACTGATTATTTCCTTCAAGTCCCTGGAAAGTAAATTGTTGGATCAAGGTGTGTGCAATTTGAAATTTTGATAGATATTGCCAAGTTACTCTCCATCTGCATGCCCACCATCAGTATGTGAAGATAGTAGAATTTCTTGTTGGGTCAGTTGGGTGAAGACCACTAATGGTTTAAGATACTTTTCATTTCCTCCAGTGACAGCAAGAGACAAGGTGACATGAGAGATACGACCGTGCCCTGCACTAAAGAGCTTACTGGTAGAATTAATCCCTAAAGAGACCTGAAGTGGGTTTCAGGATGGTGAAAGAAGAGCCCCCGAGTACTTCAAAGGACTTGCAGGAGCTGCAGAGGAGGGTGTCTTTGCTGATAGCGTCTGTCCAGAGTAACTCAAAGGTCAGTTTCCAATCAGAGCATATAATGGGAGATCCCAAAATAATACTAGCTTAAACACCATAGAAAGTTGTTTCTCTCTCAAGTAGAAGAAATTTGGAGGTAGGTCAGGAATCTTTCTAACTCACCACCTTGTCGTGTCTGAGTTGTGACTTTCAAACTCGCTGTCCAAGATGACTGCTAGAGTATCAGCCATTGTATCCATATTCTAGGCAATAAGATGTGGGAAGAGAAAGACTTGCATACCACCTCCAATTTAAGGAGACTTCCTGGAAGTCATACACACACAAAGCTTCCAGTTGCATCTCATAGACCAAAATGTAGTCTTACGATCATCCCTTGTAGCAAATGCAATTCTTTAGCTGGAAATAGAGGCAACTCTTAGTCTGTGCCACAGATACCATCCTTTTTTTTTGTTTTGCTGTTAATTTTGACCTGTTACACTGAAAATGAGAGGCTAACGTCTACTTTGAGCCCAGTGTTCCACTAGAAATCCAGTGTTCAATAGAAATATGCCATAAGCCACATACGTAATTTAAAATTATCTAGTAGCCACATTTAAAAAGTAAAAAGCAGGTGAAATCAATTTTAATAGTGTATTTTATTGAACCTATCTAAAATATATTTCAACATGTCATCATTATAAAAAATATTAATGAAAGAAGTTATTGAGATGTTTTACATTCTTTTTTGTACTAAGTCTTCGAAATCCAGTCTGTATTTTACACTTAACAGCACATTTCCATTTGAACTAGCCATTTTACAAGGGCTCAATAGCTATTCAATGGCAATGGGACTTGAGATAGTATATTCTGCTTTCTTGAACTTTTATCTTTATTGCTTTCTTCTATGTGCCTTTCAGCATTTTTTCAGGGAAAAAATAACAGCTCTCAGAATATTATTAACGTTTTGTTGTATGTTCTTCTAGACTTTTTTTTCTATGCAATATACCCATAAAATACATATGTATATGTAAGAAACTGAACTGGCTGGTGATCTGTTTTTTGTATTGGACACCACTAGTATCTATTTGAGGAGCCAGACCTTTGCAGAGCAATATACTCTATAGAGATCTTTTCTGAACTCATCCCCAAATGCCTCTGGCACTCTTTGTGGATTTAGCAAGATATTTTTAGGTTGGACAAGCAGCTTTCTAGCCAGCAGGCTGAGACTCTTGTTACTACAAGTTAGCTCCGTGAGAAAGGTCCTCATACTCATCTACATGTTCAGTTGATTCTCGTTATATAATTTGTGTTAGTTCTGTTCTGTTGAGTCACCTCAAACACTGAATTAGCACATACTGAACAATTGTTCAAACGGGAAGTACAGGATTAGGTTCTGGCAAACTTCTGGTGGCAACATTTTCATCAACCAATCAAACCATAACCTTTTTTTTGTGTTTTTTTGTTTAAACGCACCTTTATCCTGTAGATATTATTGATTCATTAACATTGAACTCCAGGCCAACAGCCTATACTATACAGGCAGCTATAACTCTTGCCTGAACAAAGTTTATCTAATACACATATGGTATTTTCTCTACAAGGCATGTCACAGCCTTCTTATACTTAGGAACACTAGACATTACTGCTACACATTTTAAATGGCAAAATCACCAACAGAAAACATAAAGATGCAGAAGAAGATGGCACTAAATAAACCATGAAAAGGACAGTTGTATAAAGAGCTGAAACAAGAAGACAGAGCATTGCCTAGTTTGGCCTCAGCTGGGAACATGTGCGTCAGGTGGCTCACGTTTTTCACTGCCGTGTGCACATCCATGAAAGCAACTCAAAGTGTTGATTCTGGGGTTACACATCAATTTTAGTGGGTAGGCAAATTCACAAATATGGAATCTGCAAATAATAGGGATTGACTGTACATTAATTAACCTTGGTTGAGCACTTATTATATGCAAAGCACTGTGCTATGCACTTGGCATATCTTAACTTAGTCAATATTCGTGTCTACCGTCTAAGGTAGGCATTTCAAAGCATGTGAACTCTGACTTCCTGACATTTCTTCATTTTTTTCACCTTGGATCCTCAGCCATGGTCATTGGAATAGATTTGGATTAGATAACTTGCAGGGCAGTTGACTCCCAGAATGATGGGACAGATCATCAGTTGGCTAAGCCCTGGCTAAGTTCTTCAGATAGTCCTGAGGTAGTTTCTTTTAAATTTTTAAATTATATTAATTGAATTAATTATATTGTGTTTACTGAATAGAGTAATATTGGCAGTAGAGGAAAGGAAATCACCTGTAAACCCATCACTAACAAATCCAGTGGTGGTATTATCATTACTGTTGTTGTTGTTGTTGTTATTATTAGGCCCCTTTAGTATGTAATTTTTAGATCTAGTGGTTTTAATTGTGGCAGATGTAGTTCTGTATTTTTATTTTTGCTTGATACTGTATATTGGTGTTTTTTCATATTAAAGCATAGGTCTTCTGAACAGTTGCTTTTCTTGGTGGTAGAACCTTCCCTCAGATTGACACACCATAATTTACGTAGTCATCCCCTTGCTTCTGTGATATTTAGATGATTTCTTTCCCCCAAATAATTTATAACCTTTTCTCAGAGTTAATAAACCCTTTGAGTTCCAGATAAGAATAGATGGCTTCCAGATGGAGTGTTTGTGGAACAACTCCGTCATCTCTTCTAGGAAACCTCTGGAAAGTCAAGTCTTAATTGTCTTACTTTTAGACTGACAGAGTCAGAAACCTGTCCCAAATAGCTTAAACAAACAAACAAACAAACACTGAGACCTGCCAGGGCTTTTGGGAAATGTAAGGCTATCGTAGAAGCCAAGGCAGGAAGTAAGCAGGGCAGAGCCTCAGGAGGGGTTAGAACCAGGGTCTGGCAGGTCACTGGGGTCAGAGATAACTCTCAGTGCCCTCTCTTGAGACATATTGTTCCTCATCATAACTCTTCCTTGTGTATCAGCTTCATTCTCCTCTCTTTGCAGCCTGGCTTCCTTTGCTCTTCCATTCACATGGGCAGACATGATCGCCCAGGATGGTACCTTCAACTCCCCATGTCTCCTCCAGCTCCCAGCTGAATTCCTCTATGGGACCTGGTCTCAGGAGAGCTTGATTCCTAGGAGCAAGAATCTGCTTGACCAAGTCACCTGTGGCCAGGGAGGTGGCAGTTGGGCTGGGGCTTTCCATTTCACTGGTATAAACATGGCTTCCCCTGCTGTGAGAGGGGGCAGTTTTCACAGAGGAGGGAAGAGAGATGGAGCATAGGCTGGGCAGATGCCCTCCCAATGGTATCTCCTTGTGTGGATTACCTAGGACAAAATACTTTTGCTCTCATGCTGGCCCTTTCCTTCCACAAAGGATGCTTTTGAATTAGCTCCTTGGCACCTATATTCTAATCCTGAATCACAGGACCAAAATCTGGGAGAAACTGTCACACAGCACCTTGGACTTGTCATTACCAGTGGTTTTAAATAATGCTGACCCCTCTGGTAGCAAAGACAGTGGATACTGATTATCTTTTGCATTCTAACACCAGGGAATTAGCCTCTCTTCTGAATAGTTCCATGTCCTTAAACACTGGCCATGGCCATTTTGTCCCTATTTTGGAACCTCCCATAATCATGTGTGCATTTTAAAATAAATCACCTGTGTTTGACCTTGGGCAAGTTGCTTGGGCTCATTGACTCTCCGTCTCATCTTCTCTAACATAAGCAATGCCAGGCTCATAGCTTTGTTGTGAGGATGATCTCAGATGTCGTTTGAGAAGGCCTTAGCACAGAGTTTGGCACATAATGGTGCCAGTCTGTCCCAGCCTGGCATTCCTGGGTTATTTAGCACCGCACCATGCCTGTAAAATCTAGGTTGGATAACCTGTGTCTGCTTCCAGGAGGGCGATGGAAAATGTTGCTGAATAATAAGCTCTCCCACTTTCCATCCTTCCATTGTGTCACCCTCTGTTGCCTGGGAGAATGAAAAGTTAATTGCTATAGTCTAATTCCCGGATTTAAATAATGTTAAATTTTGCCTTGTTATCTACCTCGTAGCATTGTAGAGAGAAAGAAATAAAGAGGTTTATTGAAAGCTCTTAAAATAGTGCTTGGCACTTGAGTGTTTAATGAATGTTCTCTATTATTATTAGGCATAACTGAATCATATCTTCCTCTTCTGAGACAGACTGGTCCGAGCAGGGCCATCCTCCCTAGGGGAAGACAATTGCTGGGCTTAATTGTCTGCATCTTAAGTTGGTCTCTCTGCATATCTGAATAACTTTCTATTTTTTCGTTGTAGGGCCCAGATTTAGAAGAGGCTAAGAAAAAATTAGATTTCTTAAGGACTACAACTCATCCCTTCCTGCTTTTCTCCTCTTGGATCCCCATGCCAATCTGTCTCCTGGTCCTGTTGAATTTTCTTTTGTCATTCCACTTTCATACTGCATCTCCTCCTCCTCATCCTTCCCTGCCATCAGCCTAGTTTTGGCCATCATTACCTCTTGCTGGCTTCCCTGCAAAACTTCCTCGTTGCCTCTTGCACAGGACCACCAGGTTCATCTTTTTAAAATTATTCCTTTGATTGCATCGCAGTCCTGCTCAAATGCCAACAGTTTGCTTCTTGGTTTTTTTTCTAGGTAAAATTTGAGTGAGCGCTTTTCAACAGAAATATTATGTGAACCACATATATAGTTTTAAGTTTTCTAGTAGCCATATTAAAAAACATAAAAAGAAACATGTAGAATTAATTTTAATAATATATTTTATATAACCTAATATATCCAAAACAATGTAATTTCAACATGTAATCAATATTTAAAAAATCATTGATGAGATATTTTACATTCTTTTTTTAATACACTCAGTGCACATCTCAATTCACATGCTGATTTTCCATTGGAAATACTTGGTCTCTATTCAGATTTCATAAAATTGATAATTGAAAAACTTATTTGAAACATACCTACCTTATATGAAATGCAATTAAAATTTTTTCAATGACTGAATCAAACATCAGTTTTTAAATTTAAATTAGATTAAAAATCCAATTCATCAGTCACGCTAGCCACATTTCAAGTGCTCAGTGGCCACATGTGGCTTCTGTGCTGGACAGTCTGGGTATAAAGTCATAAGCCTGGCATTCTGGGGTTCCAGCCTCATCTGCTCCCCCACCACTGGGGTTACTGGGTCTCTTGATTTTAAGGATCAGAGAGAGCAGTTCAGTCTGTCAAATGACCCCTGGAGGTTTACTAAGGATACATGTGGACTAGAGCTGGAAAGCAGTCAAGACCTGAGACAGCTCGAAGGACCATCCAGCCCCACTCCCATGGCCCCTCTGCCTCTCTCTCACCTTCAGCCGCCCTAACGGGAAGATCTCACTGGGTTCTGATCCTAGAGTATCCAAGCTGGGTATTTCCAGCTCAGAGGTGATTCCTGGCACAGTCACCTCTGGCAAGAGAAGCTGAACAGCCAAGTCTTAAAAAGCTTTTGTCTGAAAGGAGTAGCTGGAGGCAGTGTAGCCAGTAGGCGTTATGCCATTTTGGGAATGGGAATTGAAGTTTGTCAATGCTGAAGCCCTAGGACTGAGAACGGTGGCTTTGTGGAACGGCCTTTTCTAGTTAAGCAGAGTGAGTCCTGTGCTTTGTCACCATCAACTTGAGCTCCAAAATCCTCCTGCCTTCCAGCTTGCCCACAGTTTCCTCCGTTTGAATCACTTGGGTGAACAACTCTTTCTAGGAGAACGTGTGTTTTGGTTAGTGGCACCCACCATCACTGAAGCTTAAATTACGTCTTCAGTTCACCTGCTGGCCTACATGGCCCTAAGGAATGAGACACAGGAAGGACCAGTTTTGATGGGGTAAAGTTCTGGAATGATGGAAGCTTTCAAGGGAACGGGAACTAGCATGCCAGCACTGAGGAGAGAGACGGCGTGGACCCTAAGAAGAGGGGGAAGCCCATCCTTGTGAGGACGCCTAGGGCCAGCTCTGTATTAAAGCAGGCCCCCCCCCCCCCCCCACTGAGCCAGCTCCAGAACTCTTTTGCCTGATGGAGGAAGATAATCTACTTATTAACACAGCATAAGCTTGCAGTAGTCATCAGGCTGTGGCCTGACTGTGGTATCCAGGTTGATGACATAAAAACATTTTCTCCTAATGAAGTGGCAGCCATTGCAAACATCTGACATCTGAAGTGAAAAGATTTAGCTTTGAATGCCCAGATTTTGCCACTTGGAAGCCGTGTGACTCTAGGTGAGCCATTTCGTCCCACTGTTTCTCAAACTTTAATGTTTGTACAAATCACCTGGTGATCTCATTAAAAAACAGAATCTGATTTGGCAGGTCTGGGTCAGGGCCCAAGATACTGCATTTCTAACAAGCTCCCAGGTGATGCCAAGTAGCTAGGACTTAACCTCTCTGTGCCTCAGTGGCCTCAGCTGTGAAGTAAGCAGCCAATTATATGTATATTACGTCAGAGCACAGATATGCTGAGGATGCCTTCTGAGAGTGTGTGTGTGAAGCAGTAGAGCCATGCCTGGGTCTTTCCTTCTTTCACAAGACTTGGGGTTGGGTGGGGCCCTCAAACTTGCCCCCTGTCCACAACTGCCTTAAGTTGTTGCTGGGGCAACTCGTGTCTTGGAAGGATTATTATTGTTGACTTCTTACCTATGGGCCTTCCAACTTTGTAACCTTGGCTTATACTTCCTATAGCTCGGGTGAATTCATCAACCTGGGGTTCAGATATGGCATTCAGTCCTGCTCGTCTCCTTTGCCCACAGGTGGTTGCCTTTATGAAGTCTCCAGTGGGCCAGTACCTGGACAGGCATCCTTTTCTGGCCCTCACCTTGCTGGTGTTTGCTGCTGTGTCAGCCGTTCCTGTTGGCTGCTTCCTGGTCCTCGTGCTGCTTACCTCCCTGGCTGCTTTTGTGGGAGTCATATTACTGGAAGGTATCCTACTCAGTTACTCTCCCCCTTGGAAAATGACTCACTTGGGATGACAGTATTTATTGGGTGTCTGCCACTCTTGTCAAAGGTTCCTGTTCTTGTCAAAATCACATCGACCAAGGCAGATTGTCAGAGTAGTTAAAACATGGGCTCTGGAGTCTATTAGAATCCCACCTCCCACAGTATGATTTTGGACACATTATTTATCCTCTCTGACCCTGAAATTCCTCATATGTAAAATAGGGATATAATAATACTATCTCAGAGGGTTGTGAGGATTGAAACTTACAGTTCCATAAAGTACTTAGCACAATCCTTGGCACAGAGTAGCTTCTCCATGAATGCTAACTATTGTCATTAAACAGAAAAGCCATTCACTCCACAGATAGTTATTGAACACCTGTTGCATGTCAGGTGCCTTGCTGTGTACTGGGGTTCCCCCTTCTCCACCTTTCCTCCTGAGGTCCCACTGCCAATTGTCAGCTTCTCCCTGAGTTGCTAAGTTAAAATTACTAAGAAAGTAAATTTGATTGGCTCAGTTTGCCTTTTCAAGTCAGATCACAATCCACAAAGAGATGGTTGCCATCTGCTCAGGTGATCACCTCTGGCTCGATCTATGGCTTCCCAGAGCTAAGAGCACCCAGGGTTGCTTCCCTACCAAAGGGATTGTGGACAAGGCAGTTTACACTTGAAGAAGGCAGGCACGGTAGGTGGATGAGCCGAATACAGTATGGCAGAGTGGTTGTTCAGTAAATATTGATGAATAGATGGGCGAAAGATGAATCAATATTAAAACAAAGGTAAATTTAGAAAGAAATAAGAGAGCCACTACCTTTTTGTGGTATCATACAAAGCTTTACAGGAGAGAGCACTTTAAAGATGTGTAACAATTTTGTCCCAGAGTAGACAAGGAAGGGCTTTCTAGATAGGAGGAACAGCATGTGCAAAGCTGTTACACTTTAGAGCGGCGGTTCTGCAACTTGAGTCTGCATAAATCTTACTTGCTTTTTGAACATGTGGACTTTCATGTATCATCCAGAGATTGTTATTTAGTAGGTCTGGAGTGGGGTCCAGAAATGCAAATTTTCAACCAGATTCCCTATTTCATCTGATTCTGATACAGGTGGTTGTTAACCATCCTTTGAAAAATACTGATCTAAGATTTTGTAAATCTTTATGAAAAGGCAGCACGTCTGTTTACATTCTCTACTTTCCTTCCTTTCCAGAGTCCATCCCTGAAACTGTCACTGTGGAGGACTGGGTGGGCTATTTGACAACTCGTGAGGCAAGGGAAAGGATGTCTGCCATGCAACATTTGCCATGTTATTAGTTCTGCATTGGAAAGAGGAATTTTGTTATGAGGAAGGCAAGAGAAAGTGTGCTGGGCAGACAAAAACTGCCACAGTGAGTCACATATATGATAGTCATTTAATTGTCATGTCAACACTTAGAGGTAGTTATTATATTCTTTTTACAGATGAGTTAAACTAAAGCTCCAAGCGGCCCAAAGTCTCACCATAAATGACTTAACTAGGATCAAACTCACGTGTGTCAACTATGAAAATCCATCCTCTTTCCATGGAACCTTTTATTATTTTTCTCCCATAGACCCCATGTTATAGAAATGTATTTTCTCTGCACTTATTAGATGGTAATTCATTAATATTCCCATTAACAACTTACTTAATGGTGGGTAAAATGACCATTCAGACCTATGGTTACTGTGTGATAGTTGCCAGGCTGGGTTGTAAAGGATGTAATCAAAAGTTATGTTTAGACTTTATTTAGCTGGCATAGCCTTTATTTCCATAGGTTGTAGGTAAGTGTAAATTATAGTATTTGTTAGGCAATTTGAAACACTGGTCGTGATTTACCACCCCCATTACTGTCTTGGCTAACTCATTCTAGAGGATTCCATCGGGAGCCCATCCCTGACCTTGAGAATGAGGGAGTTTCAAATTCAAACACCCATGGGCAAGACAGGTAACAAAAGTGAGCAAAGCGGTCCAAGAATAATACAGTTGGGAACAGTGGGGCCTGGAGGAAACTGGAAGGCCAGCAGTTGTTGCCTTGCAGTGATGCTCACTTGGGTATTGAGATTGCCTCCTTTTTAAGCGATACCAGAAGCCTGGATTTTTGTGGAAAACCTCCTCACTTAAAACATCTGAATTAACTGTTGTTTTAAACACAGTAGTGCAGGGTCTGGTGTTTTCAGTCTGTTTTAGATGAATGATTATTTTGACATGCTTTCCTCTAGGACTGGTCATCTGTGTGGGCAGCCTCTCACTGCTTTGTGTCCTCTGTGGCTTGGGCTTCGTGTCACTCATCATGTCAGGGACAATCATAGTGTCCTACATGGTAGTCTCCAGCCTCGTCAACTACTGGTTTTCTCCCAGGTAAATACATGTCAGCGCAATAATTTAATCTTTACTATTTGGGGAGATTTTCACAAGTAACACCCTAACCCTGGTCACATCATACTCAGTCTCCCAAGATAGGAGGTGCCTAGCCTCTTCACATCTCTACTTAAAAAGAGGTAAGGTTTCCTTCTCAGTTTTTTTTTTTTTTTATTATCAGGTAGGAATACTTTGGTGGCAAGTAATGAAAAACCTAAGTAGATACTAGCTTAAACAAATAGGGATTTATTTTTATTGCATAACAAAAAGCTGGAGATAGCCCAGTCCTGGCACAGCCTCTCGAGTGTCATCAAGGTACCAGGCACCTTCTGCCTTTCTGTGTTGCCATCCTTACCCCACTGGCTTGTCACCTCATGGCCACAAGAAAGCTGCTGCTGGCTACACCAGCTTCATTCAAGGCAGGATGAAGAGAGGAAAAAAAATGAGTCCTCCCTCACCAATTGAGTCTGACCTTTTTTGTCAAGTAAATGAAATCTTTCCCAGAACCTACCCCCTTTCTTATCCCAACCAACCTCATTGGCTGGAATTTTGGCAGATAGCCACAGTAAGCTGGAAGGGAGGCTGGGAAATGGAGTATAAACCCACAAGGAGAAGGGCCTTGGGAATGTGTGTTGGTCAGCCGAGATCTGGTGTGTGCCATAGCTCCCCTGCTTGGGGTATAAGTGTTCTTAGCAAGGCTACTTGAAATTCAAAGAGAATCCATAGAGCCAGTTAAGTTAATATCAATTGTGCTACCTCCTCTCTCACTTACCTCTGAAACCTACCATCACTGGGATGAAAAAAAGACAGACCTATTTCTCTCCCTGCTCCATCTCCCTTCTGTTAAAGATGTAAAGAAATGGTCAATTAATTAGAATTAATTAGAGTTTGAATCCCAGCTATGCCATTTTTTACCTGTGTGATCTTGAACAAGCTGTTCAACATCTCGGTTCTCAGTTTTCTTTCATTGGTAAAATAGGGCTACTCCTTGCTCTGCCTCTCTCACTGGATTGTCATGAGGACACAAACAATATTTTGGAGAAAATGCAGTATCCAAATTAGAATGGGAAAAAGGATCATAACCCTTGCCCCTAACTCAGGCATTTTAACCTCTTGGGCCCCCAGTTTCCTCATCTGTAAAGTCAGTGTAGCCCAAACTCTGGTGTGGTTGCAAGAAGCAACCAAAACTAAACCAACATAGAACGTCATTCATTCCGCCATGTATACTCTCAACATTGCTCTTTAAAGAGGCCTCAGAGCTGATCATTTCCTCTTGTTGCCAAACAGACTGTGGACACAACACAACTCCAGTGGTGACTGTTAGCTGGCCATGACGTCTACACACTTAGAGGGGCTCTACCAAGAATGACCAGCTGAATGGAACCAAAGCTTTTTTTCAAGCACTTCTGGAAAGCTGTTGGATCATCCTTGCCCCTTGGGATTATGTCTCAGAAGGGACTGGGTAGTCATGCTCTTCCTGGAGGTGTCCTCTAGCTTTTTCACTTATTTGTAGCGTCCTGCAATGGACAGTTTTGGGGATCTTGTTGCTCTTGGTCAGTTCCATCAGCTGACCGGCCCTCACATGGAGAATCAGCAGAGAATCTCGATGGCGTGGCGGCTCCTCGCGCCTCTCACCTCCTCCTCCCCAGAGATGCACACCTGACCTTGGCAGGGTTCTGAGCCTCTACAGGCCAGTGACTTGACCCCAAAGGCTCAGATCTTATATCCGAGGCCCCGATTTGGGGCAGCCACAGGTTGTTTTTCCTTTTTCTTTCTTCCTTTTTTTCTTAAATGAGAGCTGCTTATTTCTTCACTCATTTGAAAAAAGAGGTGGGGAGAAGAATCCAAAACAGAACAAGCTCTTCTGCCTTATTAGCCTTTTATCAGAAAGACAAACAACATTTGGGAATAATAGCCTCTCAGACAAAGTTAGAAAATAGAGGCCAAACTTAACCTTACGGCCAAGAGCATTTTTTTCTAAGTCTAAAGGTATGGTTTCCACTGTTGAGTATTGTTAAGTGATGTTACTCTTTAAAATATTTGCACTTGATACTTTTTTATTGTTTTAAGGACTTGTCTCGTTAAGCCATTGCTTCAAAAAGTCCCATGAAAATGATAAAGGACTACAAAAATTTTAAAAATCCTATGGGATATCTACTTCAGTGGTTTATTTCCTGTGGTATTTTATTAAAAATATTTAGATGAGCTTTTTATCTTCACTCTATTTCAAAATACCCCCTTTCTAGACATCAGACCCATTTTTTCCTTCTGTGTCAATTTCATGGCAGATCCTGGGTAATAAGACTTTTTAGTTGCTAGTGATAGACACTCAACTCAAAATGGATTTAAAAAGTGGGGGCAGAGGGGGAAGGATTCGTTTCACTGAACTAAAAGGCCAAGAGGTTAGGTCTTTTTTATTTATTTTTTTTTTTTTCTTTTTTGGCACGCGGGCTCAGCAGTTGTGGCTCATGAACTTAGTTGCACCGCGGCATGTGGAATCTTCCCGGACCAGGGCTCGAACCCGTGTCCCCTGCACTGGCAGGCGGGTTCTTAACCACTGAGCCACCAGGGAAGTCCAAGAGGTTAGGTCTTTAGGTGCTGCCGGATCCAGGGGCTCAAGTGGTGTCATTAGGCATCTCTCTCCCTTCATCTCTCAGCACTGCTTTTCTCAGTGTGAGCTGAGTTTTAGGCAGGCCCTCCCCATGTGGAGGTCCCAGCAGCTCTAATTTTACATCAACCTTATAGTTAGCACTCCCTATTGGACAAGGACGCTATTCTTTTCCAGTGGTACATTTAGATTTTTGGCTCCAATTAGACAGACTTGGGTCATGTGAGCAACTCCAAACCAAACACCGTGGCAAGTGGGGACGGAATATGCTGACAGGTCAGGGCTGGGACATGTGTGCTTTCTGGAACCAGGGGAGGAGGTGGGTCAGCCCCACTGGTTCTGCATAGGTGGGAGTGCTAGAGTATGTAGAGATGGGAGGACAATCCGATCCCAAAGGAGTATTGCAAGGAAAGGACATGTATGCCAGGCAGACAGAAGCAAATACTTGCTCTTTGATTCAGGAGGGCATAAAGGCCTTAATTTGGTACTCAAACTTTTCTGTATCCCATGACAGCCACACCTGTCACTAAAGTGGCCTTCAACTCTATTAGAGAACAAGAACTGCCTTTTCCTGCCAATACATGGGGGTATTAACAGTTACTATTTACTGAATGTTTCTTTCTGACCTGCAAGTGTCTGCTATTAGCTGTCTAAGCTAAATATCCTGCTGGGTTCTGAGGCTTCAGAAAAGAAGAATGAAGAGGGCCCTGGCCTCCTGAAGTTTACTTTCTAATGCAGGAGTCAGCTAACAAGTGTATTAGTTATCTATTGTTGTGTAACCGTTTACGAAGAGCACTTTTGTCATCCTACATTTTTGGTGTGTTAGGAGTACAGGCCTGGCTCAGCTGAGTCCTTTGCAAGACTACAACAGTAGCGCTGCCACGTTGCTTCTCCTTTGAGGCTCGCCTGCAGAAGGATCCACATCCGAGCTCACATGGTCATTGGCAACATCCATTCCTTTGTAGGCTTTGGGGCTGAGGCCCCCAGTCCCTGTCATATGGCAGCTCACAGCCTGACAGCTTGCTTCTTCAAAACCACCAAGGGAGACCGTCTCTTAGCAAGATGGACAT